>NC_140467.1:56052615-56484689 GCF_051167445.1 Perissodus microlepis | reverse complement strand
ACCCAGGGTGTCCCAATCTAGCTATGAGCAAGTTCACATAAAAGGGGCAGCATACAACCAGTCACAATAAGGATGACTAGTGGCAGTACAACAGCCATACAAAAGAGAAGACTACAATCCCTTATGATAATTCGCTCAGCTGCATCGGTGAGTTTGAGATCAAGTAGAGAAGGAGTATAAAATGTGGAGATTTCTGTGAATGAGACCAAACAACCTTTTATTAGCTGCTACAAACAGGAAATACTATTTAGTGACAAGGGTTCCGTCCAGTCACCGGTACTGGGTGCAATTACAATCACATTACATTTATCAGTAACAGTAAGACATGCTGTACTAAATTGTTGTTTTTGGGTTCATACCTAAAAACTAAGAGAAAGATCATATGTGTATCCTCATTAGGATAGGGATTTGTGTTGGTGTGTAGGGCTGTAGCCTCGGGTTTACATTGTTAACTGGTAATAAGAGTAATGAGCAATGAGTGATAAGTAAATAGGAAGTAATGTGACTAGTTTAACGAATTGCTTTCTCCAGAAAGTAATTCTAGCTGCATTACTTTTAAGAAAAGTAATGTGTAATACTTTTTTTGAGTAACGCCCCCAACATTGCCAGTCAAAAACAGAAAATGCTGTGCCTACCTTTTCCATTGTGTTGCACCTCCACACCACCATAACATTCAGGAATTTCAAAGTGTTGTTTTTCTGCAGATGAAGAGTTCAGCCTGAAGCTCACCTTGAAACGGCTGCTGCTGTGGGGAACCTGCTGTTGTAGCACGGCATAGGCAGCTTTCTGGACAAAACTGCCTTGCTCAAAAACAACCGTCCACAGCAGCACTCTTCCTCCCGAGCAGGCACTGAGCACCCCGAACTCTCCCTTCTTCTGCAGAGGCACCCAGGAAACCTGCACACATAAATCCTCCCTTCACACTCATGCAAGACCATCAAGCAGGGTCATGCCTGGTTAATATTTGGATGGGAGACTGCCTGTCCATTTACCATTTACTTTACTCTGGAATAATGCTATTTCAGGTTATCCTGGAGTGCTGTGATCAAGTTCAAGCGTGTAAGATCAAGCAACATGCAGCAGGATGAAGAGAGTTTAGCAGAAATGCCAAAAGCATTGTTTCCTCTTACCTGGTAAACAGGGTCTCTGTGGCTGTCTGCAGACAACCCAGTTTGAGCCACTACAGAGTCTTGAGTCCGACTGGTGTCCCAAATCACCACTTCTCCACTGTACAGACCCCCTGCAGCGACAGCATTACACACAATAAATAATTCAGTATTAAAGTCATCAAACACAGCTACTTAAAAGAAGCTTTGTGAAGTCTGGGAAAGGCAGCACTGATCATGCTGTCAGTGATTTCTCAGCCAGATTAGGAGCAACAGTCTAGAGACAAGTAGCAGCTGATGAAGATGGTCAGACAGACCAAGATAGGGATGAGGCTTTGTGATAGCTTTATTAACTTTGAAGGATTTAAAACAGCTAGATTTCTTTTTGGCCAATACAGCTGATCCTAGTATAAGACAAAGGAGCACCAATGACAGCAGACAATGCTCAGATATTACCAATACTCTGAACCAAAGATTTCTGTGAAGGTGGCATCACTGTACCTGCGATGAGGGAAGGCTGGTTGGGATGACAGCACAAAGCTGTGACTGCAGTAGGAACATCTATGACCAGGTCTGCCTGACTGTGATGCAGGCCTCGACGGTCCAGGTTCCAGGTGCAAACACATGACTTCTCATTGCTCCAGTCTCCATTGTCAATCCTGCCCACCATAAACACAGATCTGAGCCACAATGATAACAGCAGAGCTTTTCCAGCAGTTTACACTTTTTATGACCTGGAGAAAAACATCAGGAAATAATAAGTGGACTGTTAGTATCGTATACGTTAACATCAGACACACATACCGACCATAGGCACAGGCAATGACTGAGCCAGTACAACTCCAGGAAACACTAGTGACATGCAGGCCTTTCTCTTTAGCGCCGGGATGTTGAAGGGAATGGATGAGTAAGACCTGAAAGATGAAACACTGTCATACAGAGATGTGAACAGGTTTTAGGCAAATCAAAACAGCGATCTGCTGTGCTGATGCCTTGTGAATAATGGGACAGCTGAAAGTAACTTTTTAGTGCAATGTTTCACTTTCACTTCATGATAAAGACCATCAGGTAGTAATATGACCATTCTAGATTCCTTCTGCAGCAGATGACAAACCCTCTCTGACATACAGACAAGTGTTCTGCTTACCCGCTGACTGTGGTCTTCCCAGCTTGCCTGAAACCCGTCAAAGGCATGGCTCCTGACATTTTTCACTAACTCTCTGACGACCATGTCTTCAACTTGCTGTAGGAAGTCCTTCAAGCCAGGCGGCTCTGGTTCATCTTGGTTTTGCTGGATGAGCTGCTCTGTGGCCTGCTCCTGTAGCTCTGTCTGAGTAGAGCTGATGGTAGTGCATATGACCTGGACCTCTGACTCAGCACTGCGAAACATCTGAGTCTGACATCCTTTCTGAAACCCCACCAAAAATAATGGTCTTTTTTACTAAGGAAGCAAGAAAGGTCCACTGTTAGGGAGGCTTGCTACAGTGAACCTATTCTGGTTTATTTCATTTCCACTGAGATGCCTTATGTGATTCACAGTTCAACATAATCCTTATGTATCTTATAAGAAGCCCTGGTTTAGCCCACCGCTTCATCCACAGTATGCATAAAAGAGAGACAAAGCCACAGTGGAATCACTCATTGGTTTCAAATGTATTTTGAAGGCTCAATGTTAGCATTTTGGCCACTGTCAACCAGATGTTTGTGTGCTAAGTCCATGGTGTGTCCGCTCCAGAACTGGATAAGCAGATGGATGGATGGGTGTATGGAGAATTGGGTTTTCCAAAAGGTATGAACAGCACAAATACAGTTAAAAGAGCCTAGCAGACACATATCAGCTATTGCTGCCCAGGGCATACCTGTTATTTAAAAAAGCCACACTTAAGTCTTTCCTGTTTAATTACAGGATGAGCTTAAAGACATTAAAATAATTTTTAAAAGAATGATGTTTTGATCAGCTGTCCCTTGCAAACAGAAGGTCTGAACCCCAGGTAGGTGGGGCTTTATTATTACTCAAGGCCACAGCTGTGTGCCTGATCTGACTGAAACAGTGATATCTGCTGCCACTGATATACAGAGAGCAAACACTGTGTCTCAATTCGTCTATAAGTGATCCGACCTCATCATTTGAAATCGTGGTCATATTTAATAGATGTAACCTGCCATAGATAATGCAACATTATCTATGGCAGTCTGCATGAAATGTCCCTGTTTGCTTGATGCTGCATATTTCATGATGTCATCTTGCAATGCATTCTCCTCTGAATGCAAATGTGTCCACCCAGGAACACCTGAACACGCATGTGTTGTATCAGCTAAAGTTAGCTTCGGATCCAACCAATATTCTGCAACTGTAGACAGCAAGCACGTCGCTGTCCAGGCTAACAGAGTTCTGTGGGGGGCAGACTCGGTGCTGCCCAAACTTACCGACTCCTGCGCCGCCTCGTGAGACTTCCTCCACAGTGACTGGACACTCACCGTGTCCAGGGCTTCGTCTGCGAACATGCTAATAAAAAGGCATTATCAAATATTTTAACATTGATCAGCTAAACTCTAAGCACTCCGAGGGCCGTTTGATGCCTTTGGAGCCATTTTACATAAAGCTGGCGTTACCGTGGTTACTGAGATTATCACGCGAGGCAAGAAATAAATCCCACATTCACTTCCGTGTTTGTAGGCGTGAACCAGCGGACATCTTCAGCGTTAAACCCGTGTTCACTAATTGCGGCGGTTGATAATTACATTTCTTTTAAAATACATACAAACAATGGTGTATAGTCTAAAAGAATACCCTCATGTATGTTGTTAAAAAACTAAGACACATCCCTTTAATAAAAACTAGGAGTTTATCAGCCTGTCACCGAATTCGGAATGATCTCAAAAGGTCGACTTCGTTCATTTGGACATCGCGTTTGCAGTGGGAGAAACGTTTCGTCACTCATCTCAGTAATTTCTTCAGTCTCAGCTGACTCCACGTTTCCTCTTCCTTATTATAAGCAGTACATTTGCACAGCGACTGAAACTAGCACTACTGAATGAACAATGGGCTGTGAGTTCAGTTCCTTGGTCATTAATATGCAAATTAATCAGCAACCAATAATCAATAGCCATGAGTATCATTCACAGAGAGTTGGGGGATGGCTGCACTCACAGCATTGTAAGACTACATTAACTACATTACTCTGTTTGTGTCGGGGACCCGATCCTTGGGGTGGACGAATTTCGGGCGCAGTGTGTTTTGAGCTTTAAAAGCTCGGATGAGTGACGAAACGTTTGTCCCGCTGAAAACGCTACGTCCAGATAAACAGAATCAACCTTTGGGGATTTACTTATTGAGTTTTATTATTTGCAAACCTCTATGATGGGTCTATGCAAGACAAAACCTTTCCAGGTATGAATTTGGCCAAGCATTCTGTCAAGATGATCTCCTTGTATGTGCTTGAACCATTTTCAGAGCAGTGGCTGCTAAGCGGTCATCTGTAGTTGTATCTCTTGATGCAAATATAGCCAGTGGTGAGTGAAGATTGTGTTTTTATGCTTGCAGCCCTTTTGTAGTATTTTCCCAAAAGTCTTGAGGATCGTCAAGATGTTTTCTGGCAAAACTCGGAAGACCCTTTATGTTCCTTTTGCTCAGCAGTGGTTTTCGTCTTGGAACTCTGCACGCAGGCCATTTTTGCCCATTTCTATCTTACGGTGGAGTCATGAACACTTAACTGAGACAAGCGAGGCCTGCAGTTCTTTGAATGTTGTTCTGGGGTCTTTAGTGACCTCTTGGATGAGCTGTCATTGCCATTTGTGGATAATGGCTCTCACTGTGGTTCGCTGGAGTCCCACAGCTTTAGAAATGGCTTTAAACCTTTCCAGACTGAGAGATTTCAGTTTGTTTCTCATTTGTTCCTAAATTTCCTTGGATCACCACATGATGTCTGACTTTTGAGGATCTTTTAGTCTACCCCACTTTGTCAGGCAGGTCCTATTTAAGTGATTTCTTGATTGTGGCTAGAGAAACTGAACTCATCTTTCCAAAGATGGGATACACCACAGTTCATTTATGTTATAACATATCTATATATGTGTTAGGATATTTTTCATATTAAAATCTCACATAAAATATTTGATCCTGCCCATTAAGCTGTAATGTATGGGGTCCACATTAATCAGAGCTGTACCCATTATAATAAACACTCCACAAAATCTACATGCAGAATTGTGCAGATATATTTTAATTGTACAGTACTGTGCAAAAGTCTACCTCTCATTCAGCCTAATGCAAAAGTTAATAAATTTCTGTTTATTAAAACAGACCGAAGGATGACAACATAGAATCATAATTTATGATTTACATCATTTCCATTAGTCAAACCATAAAGTAATCTCTTTTGTCCTGTGGCTGAGAGGTTTTATCATTCTGGAAGAGATAGCTCCCATCAGAATAGAAGTTATTTATTAAGCTAAGAGGATGAACTGAAGGAGTACACAGCATATGATAAATGAGGATTATTCTGAACTGTGAAACATGCAAAGCTACTCTAATAGCTTTCAAGAATAGTTCAGGAATAAATCCAGAGTTGGGAATGATTACAATAGGTCCACATTTACTGGTTCTTTATCACGCCTTTATTTAAATAGCAACACTATGTACTTGCCATTAGAAATAACTTTTCTAGTCTTACTGACCATTCATGTTCCTTTAGGCCGAACACTCCCACAGCACTTTAATCTACTTCATATCTATAGCCAAGTAAGAAACCCCAGTTAACTTAACATGTCTTTGGACTGTGGGAGGAAATACCTAGAGGAAACACACTAGAACAGGGAGGGCATATAAACTATAGTTAGAAATTCCTTCACCTTATGCTGAGATGACTGCTTACTGCCACCCACTATGAGTGATCCAAACAACTAAGAAGTAACCCTGACTTTGCCATGCTACGACTCTGCTGGGTCCACTAAATACACTTTTTTGATTGCAGACAAATGGTAGTTTGTTAAAGTGACCAAACTGTAATTTAAATAAACACGTGCAAAACTGTTTTCAAACCTGAGGCAGCCCAAATAATTTATTTTAACATCCACTAGCAGCAAAGTCATAAACAGTGAGGGCAAAGGTCACACTGAAGAGCTAGTAGCTTCCAATAATTCTCGTGTAAAAATTGAAAGAGGCTTTTCTTAAAGTAGTTAATCACTAGAGTCAGCCAGCCAGAACCTGCTCCCAGTTGTAATTATAAAAGTGACATTCTAACTTTTCTGGACAAATATTTCTGGAAGTCAATTCACTTTTGCCAAATACAGATAATTTTTCCCAGTATGATTTATCCTTAAACAGTGCTTACACCATTAAAGAATCACACACCAAACAGATTTTGTCAGCTGTTTGACCAGAGGCCTGTGCTATGTAACAGGATCAGGGATCAAGTCAAAGGCAGTTCACTTTTTTACAGGGGTACACCAACATAGTAACATATGCTGTAGACCTAACCTGCTACAGATGCTCAAGATGAACATGAAATCAATTCTAGCATTACCATTCCTGGAAAGGAAGATCACTCAGATAGTGGTAGGATGTAAAGTCGTTGGACAGGCCTAATAGCACTAATCCTGTGAGCACATGAGAAAATGGGATGTTGTGAGATTGGTTATGTTAGCTGAACTGGCTAAATGTGATCAAACTACTCCAAACATCATGTATACATTTATTTATTATAACAAAGTAACTAGTACACTTAATTTAATGGGAACAGGTCTCTAGCAGTACAGGAGAAAAGCTGCAGACTCCAGAGGACTCAAGAGAACAGCGTAGTCTCCCATCTGAACGTGTTACACTAACCTAGAACTCTGAGTTTTAGTGTAATTTATATATATATATATATATATATATATATATATATATATATATATATATATATATATATGAGAATGAGAAAATGTACATTACAACTCTTTGTTGTGGGTGCCTGGAAAACAAGACAATGAAACTTTATTTAACAGAAGTCCAGAGTTCGTGTCAAAGTCCCCCTGCCCAACCATACCCTCCCCCATTAAACTGTGTACAATTAACTGGCCTACCAAGATACATGGATATCCCAAAACATTTACAACAGTTCAAAGGAACAAGCTGGTGCTTTTAATCAGTTCATTAATACAATAAGTCACAAAGGAAAATGCAGCTTCTAATAAGCCTCATTACCCCCACCACTGAATATATAATAATAAACACATACACACATGTATACATACATATGTGTATATATACACATATGTGTGTATTGATATATGTGTGTATTGATATATGTACGTGTGTGCACGCATATTATACATATATATATACATATATATATATATAATATGCGCGCACACGTATGCGCTAAGGATGCTATGATTAAGTTATCACTGCACCATGGCTTATTTTTATTGAACTCACAACTTCAACAGAAACTGTTTTTATTGTACATACAAATTGTTATTGTATGGAGTTTAAATCTACATAGAATGACGTGCAGAATGCTACAAATTTTTTTTTTAATTCTTTTGCATGTCTTTGGGAGATGTAGAGAAATAATGACAGGTGAAAAATCCAGAGAGCCACTGACACCTGCACCTCCACCCCTCTGCAGACCCGCTGTATATGGAGCTGGTCCTCAGACAATATCTGCAGGCTGTGGCTGCAGAGGAAGAGGACGGACAGGGTGACAACACACAGACCCCCCCCCCCACCCCCACCCCCCCCAAAAAAACAAACAAAAAAAGAAATTTGCTCCCATGAGTTGAAGAGAGACCACGGAGCGAGGATGGAGAAAAGGTGTTGACTGAAACCTTTAATCATCTTCACCGTCATCCTGGAAGAAGAAGAACAAAAGTATTACAACACAATCATTCAAAGATGTCACCACAGCAGTTTTATTAGCACTCACATGTGCTAATTACAAGCAGCTTCCAACTACAGCAGCAGCTTTTACATCAACTTGCTACAGGTCTGATAATTTAATTAACTCCACAAACACGGAAGACAAGGAATGTCACATAAACCACCCGATCCTATACTACGACAACAAATACAATACTACAGTAATGCCACCAGAATACTGGAATAATACAATCACAACAATACAATAATATGGTAGCAACACTAGAACAGTACCAGGTAAAGCCACAATAATATCACTGAAATCCTGTAATAAGACCAATATAATAGTACCACAATAATTACTAGTTTAAAATAGCCTGAAATACACAATGTCTCTATATCATAAGACTTACTGGTCTACAATAACTACACTACGATGTGACAACTCATGTTATACTAACTACTACTATTAATAATGCATGTGTCAGTTGTTGCCATGTTTATACTGCAATAATACCACCATAACAGTATAATATCACTGTAATACTAAATTTCTACAAATGTAATAATATAATACTAATGTAACTCTGTAATACTGCATTACCAACACTGTAAATGTGCAGTTATATCACTCAGCCGATTGGGATATAAGAACTATAATACTAAAGCCATGACACCGCAATTATAGCATTAAGTTAGTATTTTAACAGTAATATCATGCTAAAACACTTAAGCTCTGAGAAAGCAATGATACCATGATGCAACTTTGTTAACTATAAAATTACTGACTGTGCTGGTTTTGTTTAGTTTTATTTTTGTAATTTTAGATACACTTTACAGATGAATGAGCCACCAAAGGCCATTAATTCAGAAATACTGATAATACCATGAAACTGCCAGATTATTAAATTACACCACTTCATCAATTTTCAGCAATACAAAAAAACTTAAATTACAATCTGATGAATGGCCCAGCGCTGCCTTTAGAATTACTAACATGCTAACACAATTTATTGAGCAGAGTTGTTCAGTCAGGCTAAAATTACAATAAATAATAAATACTACTAACAAAATGCTCAGTTTTATCTGTTTTAAATGACCTCTGAGAATCAGTGTGTCATCAGATTGGGATTTGTTTGTGTATTTATTAATAGGAAAAACTTTTTTTTAAATTTTAGTTGGATCTGTGTGGTTCTAACTAGAGATGGACCGATCCGATATTACGTATCGTTATCGGTCCGATACTGACGTAAATTACTGGATCGGATATCGGAGAGAAATAAAAAATGTAATCCGATCCATTAAATATCAAAAAAGCACCTCACAAAACTTGCGACATGGCGTAACTCGGCTCATAACCATAGCACGTCGCAGCAGTATGCGTCACGTGATAGAGCGGCTGTGTGTATTTGGAGCCTCGCTACCAATCCGGCATTTCATCTCCGAGGACGTTATCCCAGAGAGAAGTAAAGCAAGTGTGCAAGTTCATCTCTGAATGTTTGTAAAGCATTCCAGCGTTAAGCTTAACAACTGATATATGGAGCGACTGCCTCTGCTCTCCCCCTCCCTCTCCTGCTGCTACTTCAATCATGAAACTGATCAATGATCAGCTGATCGGCTTTTGTATCGCGAGTCCGTCTCTCTTGTTTTTTTAGCAGCTGAACAGCAGCATGTTTGATAAGTTTGATTTGATGATGATTTTGACCTTGATAAGCTGTTGTTAGAATTTATTTACTTTCTACACCAGGATCTTTTTCTATGTAGCTGAAGGCTGGTAACTGTGCAGGGGCGGATCTAGCAAAGTTTAGCCAGGGGGGCCGATAGGGCATGAACAGGGAAAAGGGGGCACAAAGACATACTTTTCTTTCTTATTCTCATTTAAAATGTCTAGCTTTTAATAAATAATTATCTGAATCTTACACCAAAAGTTTTAATCTTATGTAAAATGTATAGAAGTCCATTACTGTATATAGTAACTATTAAGTCTAATATACCCTAGTAAGCTATACTACTTTTTCCTTTGGGAAGGTACCATCTGTGCAGTCTGCAGTTCTGTTGAAGAAAGATGTTGAATCTATTTAATTATTCTTGAAAAATAATTTATTTCTGTGCATTTCTTTCACACTGCATCAAATTAAAGTTGATTACGTCAGTTAAGCATCATGAGGTGGAGGGTGGGGGGTGGTTCCCTATTTTTTTTTTTTTTTTTTTTTGCTGGGAGTTTACAACCCTATTAGTTAGGTTGCTTAATATTTCTGCTAAGTACTCTTTAAAATACCAGAATAGGGAGGATGGAGTAGGTTTAAGTTCATTAGATTGATCAGTATTGCTGAACTATGAAATATTTTGGGTGCAGTGTATTTTTTGCATACAGGTATAACAGAATAGCTTTAGTGTTTTGTTTTGTTTTTTAACTTGAGTATGAACTTATACAAAAAGTAGCAAGATATTAAAAAAAAACTGTTTTTCATGATTAAAAAACACACTATATCGGATTCATATCGGTATCGGCAGATATCCAAATTTATGATATCGGTATCGGACATAAAAAAAGTGGTATCGTGCCATCTCTAGTTCTAACACCATCTTTCTCAGCACAGCCAACTTACATCTTCATTTTAGGCGGATTTGATTCACTTTTGTAACAGGCCTCTTTACAGTAATGTTTTTGGATAACCGATAAAATGAAGTGATGAGGTGAAATTATTAAAATGCTTAGAAACATTACAACTGTATGTGCTCTGAACTGGGCTAAACCGTCTGCATTAGTGTAGCTGGTTTCATGGGGATTGTATTTTGTAGTTTGGGAAAGCATAAAACTTAATTGTCAAAAACATTCAATACCCAGAATAGTTAATGAAGCTATATAAAAGCAACTTCATAAAAACAGTCCTAAGGACCCACTGAACCCCTTTCCTCACCTCTCCATCTTCCCCATCACCGTCCTCATCTTCATCTTCACCCTCTTCTTCCTCCCCTTCATCAATATCTTCCAGTCCCTCTTCTTCTTCATCATCATCATCGCCATCACCTTCCTCGTCCTCCATGTCTGGGACCTTGGGAACATAAGAGAAAGGTTGAACAGATTGTTACTTTAGCCAAAGATTCACTTTGGTTACTACTTCTGTTTACTAAATATTTCTGGATACAATTCCAAAACTAAACCATCTATCAGTTCCCTTAACTTGCCACCAACAACCACACTCAGACAAAAAAGCACCTCCTGTTTTTACTGGCTCACTCACTCAGCCAGAGTTAAACGGGTCAAAATGAGATCTGGATCTGCCAGCGAAAGCAGCTGTGTTGCTTGGGTCTAGACTCAGTAAGAAACAAAACAACCCCTCCAGTCTCCTGGAACTAAATCTGAATTTCATAGGCATTGTGAAAAGGCGCTTATTCCACTCTTTGAAATTGATGATGACTTTGTTCATTGTGCTGAAGGCGATGAGTGGAGGCTGTTCATTGATGGTCCAAAACTCAAAAACTGTCCTACTACACCACTCAGACTGGAAGCCAAGACTTTGTCGAGTGTTGTCAAGTTCTTTCCACAAAGTTGAGTTTTTAAACCGTTATAACATCTCCCTCTGGTGTCAGTATGTCTGAGCTTCTGTGCATGATTCTCATTAAAATGGCGGTAAAAAACGATATGGTCATAAACTTGCATCTTCAACCCAGCTGCGACAGCTGAGATGCAATGTGCCAAGTTACAAAACTCGAGAGGTATACAACCGGCCGAGGCGACACAGGATGTGACGTGAAAATCGTCACCAGACACCTCCGACACAAGGGACACGGCGAGCATAAAAACAGCCTGTGTAGAAGAAACCAAGTGAAGAGCGCCAATCTTACCAGGTAGTACTGCAGTGGGTTTGGCCAAATGTCATCCTTGATCACTTCTCCCAGTTCATCAGCCCCTGCATCCGAGTGGTCAGTAAACCAGGTGAAGAAGCTCTCTGGCTCCTCATGCTGCCTTTTCTTCCCAGCTTTGTTTGGCGTCTGACCCGTACGTTTTGTCAGGTCCTGATGAGCCAAAAGATGACGTTTTTTTGACGAACATAATCAAAGGGCAACTTTGGGAAAATCATTGTAACCATATTGTACAGTAGTACATATAAACAGAACTGAATTTATAAAGAAAAAAAAATCCAAAGCACATACAAGTCTAATGGAAAAAAAAGAGGAAAAAAACCAAACCAACCTTTCCAGCTTTCCATTTGATTTCAGATGATTTGGAAACCGGGTCGCCGCTCTCGTTTACATTAAACTCTTTGGAGAGGGCTTTGTTCTCGAAGTACGGATTCTCGTCAAAATACTTCAGGAAAGAAAACATTCCAATCAGAATATGGCATGCCAGTTACAATCTATGAATATTACATGAACCTGACAACTCACAAAATCTATTCTATATCCAGACTTTATGTCCTCAAACTCCGTGACCTCCACCCTTGACAAGTAATGAAGTGCTTCCTCGTCCTCCTCTCCCAGAAGAGCTGAAACTAGAGATCAGGTTATGCTGTTAGATCCCATTTCTTTATGTGAACATTTAAAAACACTTAATAATAATTTACCATAACTGATTAACTTTTAGTCCCTGATGGTGACTCTTACACTCTTGACAGTTCAGAGTCACCATAAACACAGCAGCAACAATCATTTTCATTCAATTACCTTGTGGATGGTTGACGAACGTTGTGACCCAGAAGTTGGGGATTTTGGCTATGATTTCTGATCGCTTCTGAAAGAATGGCTGGCGTAATTTATTGTACTTCTGCTCTACTTTTAAAATTTCTTCACTAGCCTGTTCATTCAGTCTGATGGAGAGAAAAAGACAAAAATGTGATCAATAAAACCGTTTTCTGTGAATTTTTCCCCAGTACTGATACAGAAGATTCAAACTCACCTGTCAATTTCATTCTGTACTTCATCAATGTGCTCAATTGCTTCCTGCTGCTCTTTTTCTGAAAGAACAAAGAAATGTTTTTGTTTTGTTTTTTTTTTAATTAAGGATTTTGGAGTTTAAAAAAAGTTCACAAAATAACACCATTCAACCTATTTGTTAAAGAGTATTTGTGAAATTAACATGACATGCAGACAAAAATAACAATGCACACAATAGACATGGTACACCATAAATGTGAATTATATATTAATATTTTCACTGGACTGTGCACACCGCAGCATTTGATTTCATTTTGGTTTCATAAACTTAGAAATAGCAAAAATGTACAAGGTTAGTCTCGAATCATTTTGGCCTAAGGAATGAACTAATTTAGGTAATATTCAGGAAAAACTGCCATGAAAAAAATAAGAATATCTGTCATGACAGAAAATAATATTGATATGCTCATCAACCCAGGATGTACAACTATCGACTTTTTTCTTTTTAAATAATAACTTGGCTGACAGCCAACACACTTTTTCTTAGAAGCAAAGAGACCGTCATTATAAAAAAATATTTTTAGAACACTTCAAATTATTTTTGAACTTCAGGAAACAGCACGTACCATGGGTAAGTACCAACTGAACGGAAGGTAACTGGGAGCATGTCTGCATTCCTAATATTTACAAATAGAGCCTGGTAGTCTGCCGTGTTAAATCAACTATATGCTCATAAAATGCCATTTACTTTTAGACAAATATAGTTAGACAAGTAGATGTTTTTTTGTTGTTTGTTTTTGCTTCCCTCGTACAAACCGGATGATACACAGAAACAAAATAAACAGACTTGTGAAGTTTCAACTTCGGCCAAACTGCAACTTCGATCGGTTCAGAACTTCAATTCATAGAGACATGAGCCAGCTTAACACCTCATATCAGTATATAAATAAAATGCATTGTATATAATTATTTCTAAAAAGTGAATCAAGAAACCAGGCTTTATACAGCCTGAACATGATCAGCGTATTTAAACATTTTAAAAGTGCTATGTTGACTGGATGTTGAACAGACTTGATGATGGTCCATGGCAGACAGACCCTGTGCCTCCTGCAGTTTAGGCGCTTCCTGTTACTGCTAAAGGCGGCCTGGTTTGAATGCGAGGCTTAGCGACGTCTCCGCTGTCTGCTCCCCTCTGATAACAACACACCACCCGATCCACCAAGGATCCCTCCGCGTGCTCCACACACATACTGCCCAAATTCCTTATTTCCAATCCTGTTTAAATGACCAAGTACAGAAGCGCCGGTTTACTGTATACACAGACACGATCTCAATAGACG
The DNA here is from genome assembly GCF_051167445.1 of Perissodus microlepis. Classification (NCBI taxonomy): domain Eukaryota; kingdom Metazoa; phylum Chordata; class Actinopteri; order Cichliformes; family Cichlidae; genus Perissodus; species Perissodus microlepis. The sequence continues at coordinate 56,470,521 of NC_140467.1, read as the reverse complement.
GGCTCCCGTGAACGTTACCCCGCAGCAGCTAACCTTTCCGTTATCGCTGCTCGGCCTCTCTGGGAAAGACTTCTGCACTTGCTAACAATGAGGCCATTTAAGAAGCTACAGCAACAAACGCGTGTACGGAAATGTACAGGGGCGTGCAGTTCCATCACTACTTCTCCAAGGGCAAACTTCTCAAACCGAGAACAATAACCACACATCCCGCTAAACGCAAAGTAGACACTGGCCTCCAACACGCTCATCAACTAACGCTGGCAGCTAATTTAGGCTAACAGCTAGCACCCGCTCACGCTGCCTAGCATGCTATGTTACTGAAAAGCGCTCCACAGCAACATTCTACCCTGACGTGTATCTGCAGGAAAATATTAATTTAGCTTTTCATCCGCAATCACGCGGACCAAACCACACACCACACTGAGCTGAGAATAACAAAATCACGATAAACAAATGAAAATGGCGTTGTACAGGATAAGCGCCATTCCTTAACGTTACCAGAGGTCTCGTCCGCTCCGTCGTGATTTGAATTCTCCTTCCTACTGACTTTTGCCGATGAGGCCGACATGGTTATCGTTTGTTGTGACTCTTTCGACCAGACGTATATCCAAGGCGGTTCAAAACTCTTCTCCACAGGACAAAAGTTACTTCCACCTTGGACAGAGTGCGTGTCTCGCAGTACACGATAAGGAGGAGGACTGAGCGCAGCTTTGCACGCTCGTTTCTCTCTGCGACTTACTGTAGCTAAACATATCTGTGGTGCTCTACTGCCTCTGACTGGTTGGAGTCCGACACTACAACTTAAAGCGACAGCTTGTACAAAGAAGTTAAGCCTCCACTACCCAGTAAACCACCTTTTCTTTTAGTACGAAATTTCACGGCTACTTCATAATATATATATAATATATATATATAAAATATATATATATATATATATATATATATATATATATATATATATATATATATATATATATATATATATATATATATATTTTTTTTTTTAACAAAAATAAACAACAACAACAAACCACACACCGAGATCAATTCTACAAATTCTCTCTAGGCTCCTTTTGTCCATGTGTTTCTTTTATCTGTTTATTTATTCATTTATATTTTTGTTATTACATTATGTGTAGTATAGTATGACAGACAGGAGCAAAAAAGGGAAGGGTCAACAGCCACACCAGAATGCGCCCTGGAACCAACAAGAGGGCAGCAGCATCCAGCGGGGAACAGTAGAGAGGGGAAACCCCTCCCTCCATGACCATATACCACAGGGGCCAAGGCTCAGCAAGCCCTCAGACCCAGGCCCAGCCATTCACACACACACACACACACACACACACACACACACACACACACACACACACACACACACACACACACACGGGCTGATTATGCATGATAGTTTATTTTTCCATAAAAATAAAATAAAAAATAAAAATAAACTTCAAATAGTTTATTTTAGGCAGAATCATCATTTTAATGGCGGCAACTCTTCCCAAGAGTGATACAGGTAAAATTCTTCAACGTGTGAGATTATCATCTCCTGTTTTTAGCATAGGAATATGATTTAACCATAGGTCTGAGAGCATGATGGAAAAATTGATACCTCCATATCAAATTTTACCTGTCTGTAGTGGAGTGGTAGTTGTGTTTGGAACTCTTTTGATATCTACATTTTGTTGGATTGCTGGTGCTAGTGGCTTGATAAAATTAACAAAAAGTGAAGGAGAAAGCTGGCAGCTCTGTCTGGTGCCCCTCTGTAGGTTGAAACTATGTACCAATTAATTAAGTCTTGTTCTTTAGGTAATGATGTATTAAATATCCAGCTTCTGATTAGTGGTATGATTCTTTTCTGTGTGAGAAATAGACACCAGTGCATGATCATTGATAGTGACAGGATGAATCTGAGTGTCTGTGTTATCCCTCATAATGGAGCTTCTAACTAAAAAGTGAGATTGTGAGTGGTGTACTGATGAAAAGGTGTAGTCCCCGAGAGTGGGGTGATGTGAACGGCAAACATTGCAAAGACCAAAATCACACATGTATTGTTTGAGAATGTTTGTAGACTGCCAGTTCAAGTTATGAAAAAAGGAGGGTTAATCAACATGTGGCCCATATTTACTAGTGATACACAGATCCATATTTTCAATATATAAATAAAGTATTATAAATATACCTTTTGGATCTGTAATAGCGTTGTGAATTTTATGTATTTTTTTGTTACGTAATATGGCTACGCCTCTTTGTTTCCAGTTGTTTCTCTGCCATTTAAGTTTAGCTTGGTCTGCGAGTCCTGCTTTTGGGTCCCACCCTTGCCTGCCACACAGAGAACCCTGACAGTGTGTTTACAGATGTTTTGTTCATACAGTATGAATCTCATGTAGAAAGGGAATGTCTGCCTGTAAGTCATTTAACCAGTTAGTAATTTTAAGCCACTTTTCCCTGGAACTAAGTCCACGTACATTCCATGCAACAAACATCAGTGTGGTCATGTTTAAACTAACTGGTGGTGTGCTAAATGTTTATTAAAGGTGTGTGTTTGTCGATCTATCTTGTATGGTTGTATGTTTCTGTGCTGTATATTGGTGTTTGTATGTGTATTGCTGTGTGTGTATGGCTGTGTATTTGATTAATCTGTATGTTTATGTGGCAAATTGGAGCACTGAGGACAGAGCATACATAATGCTGAGAGCAGAAAGAGAAGGGAAAATTTAAAAAATAGTTTTATAAATTAAATATTTCTAAAAGAAATTAAATACTTTTAAAACTATCTGCAGATGAGTTATATTGCTCTTTTTTCATTCTTTCAGTTATTTGTAAATTGAAGTGTGGCACCTTAGGGTTGAGCAAACTGCAGCATTCATACACTGTAGGTAGAAAACCACCTGAATAAAGCTCAGCTATTACAGTGGTGTTAAATAAATTAAATGCATAAAATAAAATAATTTAAATACATTTGTTAATTTGAATCTACAGAGAAGTCGCTGTCTCATTGTTTTGTATAATGAAATCTAAAATTCAACAAATATGGAGTTAATTATGCTATTTCCATTATGTATACATACCTACCTGTAAACTGGGTTTTGCATGAGATTTCGCAAGGTGGCTACGTGAACGCGTCCTAAGCCTACCTCAGCTGGCGACTGAATAATTAAATGTGATTGGTTCTTGCAGTGTCACTGTCATTACTGACCGCCAACCAATCCGGCCGCCGTTCCGTGACGTCAGGTTCTCCAGGAGTCTCCGTTTAACTCGATTCAAACTTCTACTCAGATTTGTTTCTGTGATGTGCGGCACGGAGAAGTGGCAGGCCAGTCTGTAAGCAGATTCAGCAGGCGCTAAGTTCACATGCCGATGTGGAATTAATTAGAATAGTCGTGTCAGTCCTACCTGAGCCATTTCATCTACTTTCTGACCCGAAGAAGAGTGTTGGCGGCCAGAAACGGACAAACGGTGTCCACGACAGACCTGACAGCCATCATGTCAGGTTTACAGCTAAAGGTAACGCTGAGTAACGCTTTTTTCATTCTTCACGCTTAGTTCAGTGATCACGGAGGCAAGAGTGCCAGAGTTAAAGGTAGTTAATACTACCTGTAGCCGACGGTAATTGCTTCAGTGCTTAACAGGTTCACTGGATTTTCCTGTTTGTCTTGTTTGCTTCTCCTCGATAAGTTAGCTAATACCTCAGGCTGGGTAGTTATCACACAAATGCTTCAACATAACCAGCAAAAAACGAGCCGGTTTCACACAGAAAAAGACCACAGCACCAGAGCTGTCTGAACTTCTTCGAGCTTGTTGTTGTGGCTACCTCATAGTTTCCCAGGCTTCAGCTTGGATTTTCTTTCTTTCTTTCTTTTTTTTAAAATTGCGTCCACTGACACTTATTTTAACAGCATTAAACGATTTAGCCATTTGTTAGCCTAGTTATTATAAAATCCTTTATTGAACGTTACTTTATCTTTAAAGCCCAACACCATCGCCTAGGACTTTGAAAAGTTCTTTTAGTTTTGATTGACAGAAGGTGTGGTGTGTCTGTTCCCGAGCAAAAAGCCATAGAGCTGAATAGCCTGGTAGTGCCTAACACAAAGGACACATCCTCAGCTTTTTTTTTTTTCTTTTTTGCGACTTGCTACAGCTGGAAGAATGAGTAATGATCAAGTAGTTATTATCGGATTACAATTACGCCGGGTGTTGTTTGGGAATTTGCTTCATATTTTAACTTTTCTGGGCTTTGTTATCACTGGCTATGATATAACCAGAGACACTGTAAGGATTCTGAATTGAAGTCTATCTAACAAAAAAGAAACAGAACTTCCTAGAAAAACATAAGCTTTTTATTTCATTGTGACCATTTAAATTAAATTTACATTTATAAAAGTGTCCAGAATATTTTTTTCAGAAGGCCATGCTGACTTAGAGGGCCATTCACTGAACCCTGGAACTACGTACTTGTGTAATCAACTTAAAATGCTGTGTCAGTTTTTCAGTTTAAATCTTCCCAGTTGTCCTGATCACAATTTGTTTGATCAGTAGCATCACAGAGGCTAATGATCAAACAAATTGCATTATTTTACATATCTTTACTTGTATGTCTAACTCAGACGTCCCTACCAATGCAGGACAGATGTGCATCACTCCATACAGAAAATATTGGGGTAGTGTGTACTATTTATGAACAAATACATTGTTGTATACATGGATAGCTATAGAAGAAAAATGTATAATTTGAGACAGTCTCTTTGTAGGATCATGAGAGCCTGCTGGAATATTCATACCAGAGTAATGAGTAAAGCACCATAGTGTACAGGTGTCAGACAGACGCTGTAAGGTAGTTTATGATAGAAATAGAAATGTTTTTGTTTGTTTGTCTCTTTGTTGAATTATAAATTAAATAGCAGTACAGATTAATGACAACCCATTCCCTCTAGATTATTTCACATAATACATACAGGCTTTCATTGGTTTACTGGGAGTGCTGTTCGGCCTTTTAGGACATTATGTGCTTGGATGGACCATGTGCTTGGTGTCAAAAACTGCAAGTTCTCTAGTGGTGAATTAAGGCTGGGTCCAAAAGGCAGCAGATTCCTGTAAACTCCATGTTAACGGTTTAATCCAAACAATGTTGGCCTCCGGACAGTTTCCCCCTTAGTATGAGGGTAATTTAAAAAAAAAAGTATTATTTATTTTTATATTATTAACTCCTGTTTTTATATGTGAGGAAGTTGGTTAAAAAATCCTTTGTACAGTTGGCACAAATTCCTTAAGTCAGGAATTACATTGGAAATTTATTCAGATTCCCATTGTGGTGACCCCTTGTGAATAAGGAATAAGCGAAATGTAGCTCTCATCCACCTGGATACTGTTGAGGCTTAAAGTTGTTGTGTGCCCTCGCTAATTAGCAGGTGTGCTCACACAGCCAGTTTTGGCTGATAGCATTTACTTTGCTAGATTTCATCTCTGCTAATTCGTTACTGAACTTGACCTTGGACAGTATTTGTGCTCCTTGTGCCCTATGAACCATTTATAATATTTGGCAAATAATATGGCCTAGTGTCCAGTACAGATGTTTCTGCATTAGTGTGGCTGACTGAAACTGTTATTTCACTAACTTGGCACTTATTTTAGATCAAATGTTTTGCCATTGTTTGAACAAAGCAATAGAAAGGAGTTCATGTTTTCATAGAGGTATAAACGTATCCTGAAACTCATAATGGGAGATTGGAATGAAAGATTTGTCTTTAGTAAGGCTCACTAGTTTTTGCCCATAAGAGGGAGCCATTGTGTCATTCGCTGTTGTTGATGCAGTGTTGGTCCAGATCGATGCTTTTGGTTAACAGCCTTATCAGTTTTTTTCTGTTTAGCCAGGTGATGATTTTCATTTCACTTTGGCTGCACCAATCAGGTCATTTTAAACTAATTTCATTGATTCAGATGAAATTACATTATATAGTTTAGTGTAATTGCATCTCCTAATTGTTCGTCTTTGTACTGCTGATGGTTTTCCAAGTTCTTCTCAGTAGCATTGGCCTGTGTCGCTGTGCTTTTCTTTACTGCTAGAATTAGCTACAATCACAATACCCAAAGTTCACATGCTAGATAAAATGGAAATGCAGTAGCCTGAATTTGATAACTTTTGCCAACAACAGATGTGAAAGAAAGTTAAGACAGTGGCAACAAAAGATTGAAAAAGTTGTATAATAATGATGATGATAGACTTCCTTGACAACTTGCTACAAACTAAACAGGCATCAGGTCAGTAACCATACTGTAGTATTTAAAAAAAAAAAAAAAAAAAAAAGTTGTATGAAGTCTTTCTAATACCAAAATCTGAAGAAGAACGAAGAAGAATACCTCTTCCCTCTAAAAACAACATGGCAGCCCAGCTTCTGTTTGAGTTGCATCTGAACATTCAAACACTTCATACCTACTGTCACACCTACTGCTTCCCCAAATCACTTGTTATGTACACATATTTCTGTTTAAAGGAAGTAATCAAGAAAAACAACCGATTCCTAAGAAGGGAAAACCTAAAATAGGAGACATTGGCATGTTTACATCATACATTTAGGACTGAATATCCTTAATTAACAGTCACACCAATAAGAGACTGAAACTGTGTTATTGTCTTACAGAATGGGAATCTGAAGAATCTGGAAGAGTGGGATATTCTTGACCCAGAGTTTCAGCAGCGTTTGGAAGCTGCTCGATCAGTGCTCCGGCAGCAGATCCAGCGGGAGCTGAAGATCAAGGAGGCAGCCGAGAGGCTGCGACGGGCAGTCACCAACCGCAAGAGTGCAGCTGATGTGGAGGGCCAACTTAAGGCCTCAACCCGCAAGCTGGAGAAGCTGCACTGGGAACTGCAGGAACTCAACGCAAGGTCTATGGCCACACAGAAAGACAGTGCCATAGGTAACAAAATCTTTTTTTCCTTCATGTAGAAGGAGGAAAACCAGTAAGAGTACAAGTCCATTTGTTTCACAGGTTCTGTTGCATTTAACAAACAGAAGACAAGATCTTAAAAAAGGGGGGCTAGAACAAGGTCAGCAGAATTCCAATACAAACCCAGATCCAGTTTCTTAACATAGGTTTGACTGTTGCTGACTCGTGTTACGGATGTTAATTAGAGAGAACAAAAAGGGAGTCAAACTGTTAACTTTGTCAGTATCTCATTTCTGTTGCTAGTTTTCACCCTTTTTGAGGTTACAAGAGCTGGATCCTGTTTTCCATTGAAGCCAGTATAAAACATTGGGGTTTTATAAGACCAGAATGGATAAAAGCTACCATCATCCTTGAGTCACACTCCAACATTTTCCTATATAAATTGATTCACATAAAACTTTTTATACAAATAATTAGGACTTTGGTTGAAACCACCACACTGTAAATGACTTGTGTTGGTATATTATGAAAACTATATTTTATATGTATATATGCACTTTGCCCTAAACCTCCAGGTTCATTGATTAAGGTTAATCTTTAATATACTGGTTAAAAATAAATAAAGCAGCAGTGCAGTCCTGTTGTCAGATATTCACATGGTGACAGAAAACATGAGGTATAAATTGTTGGAGAGAGGGAGGGAAAGAAATGCACGATTTTGTAACACTTCAGACAATCTATTGTTGTAGGACCTTGACCTTACAATAGAAAGTGCCTTGAAGCAGCTGTTGATGTGATTTTTGATGCTATATAAATAAAATAAAATTCAATAAAAATGCATCAGTGATGGCAGTAAAGGGCGCTGCAGCACACACAAGCTGTTATATGTGGATGTCAGCTGGGCTGCACTGCTACCCACAGAGAGCATAATGTTTAGAAACCTTTCCATCTGCCCCTGGCTGCCTCCATGGGGACTGCAGATTGAAAATTTGATTCATTACCCTTCTTTTTCTGTGAGAAGAATGGTTTCTTTACATAATGTCATAAACTAAGCAAAATCCCAATATGCTTAAATCAGAAAAATTCTAAGCAGTGTATATAGGCCCCCCAGACAGGACACGTCAGGGATGCTGTGTTATATGCTGTATTTGTCTTAACCACCACTTTTCTAAGGCCACTATACTATACAGAGATAAATCACTTGATCTGAAGCTGGTATCCATCTTATATTTATCTTATTTGGATCCTAACCCTTTATACAGCCTGTATGTTTTGTTTTTTCCATGCAGGTCACTTAGAGGAAGAAGAAAACCTGTCAGGAGAGACATGTCAGTGGGAAGAGGTCACATCACCACTGGACAGTCGAGTCAGAACACTGAAGAAACAACTTACCATGGAGACCAAGGTCAAACAGGGTGCTGAGAACATGATCCAGACTTACACTAATGGCTCATTTAAGGTATTATACAACATGACCTAATTTATGCATAACACAACACACAAAGCCTCACGAGTACAGAACCCACTTTACACTCTCTCTGAGTGGCTCATGTGGTAAATTGCTGTTCCATGTCAAACTTTTACAGTAACTGAATACATTATTAAGAGGAGGATTAGACTTATAGCACTTTGCCAGATGCCTTTATGAATTAGAATTTCTCACTGTGCAGAATAGTTTGTATTTTTGTTAACAAGGTTCTGCCTTTCTTTATAACTACTCTTTATGAAGTCATTTAGAGATGTTACTTCCAATTTAAAACTTTTATACATTTAAAGTTCGAAGTAAGGCATTCTTATGCAGACATTTTGACATATTAGAGAAGGGGAATGGACAGCCTGGGCATAGACCAGGCTAATTATCAGTCTAATCATCAGGCTAATTATCAGGCTGTTGAAGGCAAAGAGGGAACTAATACTGTTAAGCACCGTGTGTAAATCCTTTTGGAATGACTTAGTTTCTTGTATAAACTGGATAGAGAACATTATACCATCTGAGCTAAATCAAAATGACAGATCAAATAGTGCGCCTAACATATATCCCAGTTCTAAGCTTTCCTGAAAAAGTAAACTTCCCCTATAGTGTGTGTGTGTGTGTGTGTGACCTTTAAGTTACTTTCTTTCTCTTGATCGGAAGTTCTGTGTTGGTTTGTAATTGTTTGTTTTATTTTCCAGGACAGAAAGATGCTCTCTGCAGCCCAGCAGATGTTGCGGGACAGTCGTACTAAAATAGAGCTGCTGCGCATGCAGATTGTTAAAGTCAGTCAAGCCAGAGATGGAGAGGAAGATGGCAAATATGGTAAATCTTATCACTCACACATGTACTGTTCTTGTCTGGGCAGTGTTTTCACTGCAAATATCTTATACTGACAGTTTGTCTTCAGTATGTTTCAATAAACAAAATGAATGTGAAACATAATGGATCAAAAATGACTTGAAAAAATATAAAATTTATATTGAATGCAAATGAATTTGTATTCTGTTCTGTGTCTTAAGGTCTTAAGTAGTTGGAGTGTGCTTAGATGTTATGGAAATGTCTGTGAAGGTTCTTAGTCATCCAGGTCATCGTAGTCTAAGGAGCTTGGAAAGAAAAGCATTTGGACTTCTTTAAGTTAGGTTAGAGTCCCAGACCTAGCCACACACTTAGACACAAACTGGTTCATCCCAAAGACAAAACCCCCAAACACAAAATTAACAACGTAGTGTATGCGGTGCAGTGTAGTGAGGAATGCTCAGACCTCTACATTGGAGAGACCAAACAGCCACTTCATAAACGCATCTCACAACATGGAAAAGCCACCTCAACAGGACAAGACTCAGCTGTTCATCTGCATCTAAAGGTCAAAGGTCATTATTTTGAGGATGCCACTGTTAAAGTTTAGGACAGAGAAGACAGATGGTTTGAGATAAGTGAAAGAAGCCATCTATGTCCACTGTGAACGGCTCTCTTTGAACAGAGGGCGGTGCTTACGACATCAGCTGTCTGCCATCTATAATCCAGTTTTGAGATCCCTTCCCAGATGCCTTAATGCCCACTCACATCCTGGGTCATTTGATCTCAGTAAATCACATGATAAGGTGGGGCTACGTCTCACAATGGGTTCACCTGAAACCTTCGCTGATTGTGAACCACACCCATTTTCAGACCTTGGCTCAAGTAATTATGCAGAGGATCAATGGGGGGTCCATGATCCTCTTGGGGACTCTCCATCAATTGCTCTTAGAGCTGAAGAAGCTTCTCGGATGAGAGGTGAAACGTCCTAAAACAACTTAAAGAAGTCCAGATGCTTTTCTTTCCAAGTTCCTTAGACATGTTATGGAAATTTAAAGTTCATCAGTGATGACTAGTGAGCTGATCTCATGACAACTACACAAATTTTATCTTCTGAACAAGACCATAAGATGCAGTTGAAAAATCCATTAAAAAGAGAGTACTATTGTGTTTGTCACAGGACCGAGAAATCAACCCCAAATTAAGACTGTCCACTGTGGTTCTCACTTTTGAGATGGTGTTTTCATCTTGGAACTTCTTACAGTGTTATGATAGCGTTTAGGGCCAAAGGTGTCACTAAATGGCTTCAATAGGAAAGAATTTATAATGCACGCAATATGCACACAATTGTTTCTCGTGAAATGCAATAATTGATATTTTACTAATTTTAGTACAGTGGTGATTACTGGTGGTGGTGGTGACTGTTTTGTTCATCTGCACTAAGGTCACTCTATGGAGATGATCAGTCCTGTGGAGCTGCGAGTTGCTGAATTAATTCACCACATGAAGATTGAATCAGCTGTAGCAGAAGGAGCCAAAAATGTGGTGAAGCAACTGAGCGGGCATAAAGTCCAGGACCGCCGAATACTTGCAGAAGTGGGTACCAGCTGGAATGTCTTCACTTTCACCAACCTAACAGCTACAACAAGAACACGATGGCTATAAATAATTAGAATGAACATTTTTGAACTACAATTGAGTTCAAGGTGACCTTCACAATATATTCCACATTATGTAGAACTGCCCTGGGATGGCTGTGGCTCGAGTGGTAGAGCAGGTGATCTACCAATCAAAGTCAATCCCTGCTCCTAGATACTAAAGCCTGAATTGCCTCTGATGCATTCATAAATGTGTATGTGTGTGAATGTTTGTTAAATGCACTTTGCTGTATGTGTGGTTTGAGTGCTCAAATTGAGTTGAGAGGTGCTATAGAAAAACCAATCCATTCACTATTTGCCTTGATTTATTTGAGCAATATCTCTAAAATTAGAAGCATCCTTTGTCAGGGTGATACTGAAGCACACATATACATGTTTTTTTGTCATTTAAAACACTTGTGGTCAGTTTAATGTTAGATTAGATTAAACTACTTTTGTTTAGTAGTTTTTAAGTGAACCCAAACAATTGGGTATTACTGGTTTTTCAAATTGTGTTCACATTTACAGTCTATGTCTATGTACAGCTCAAGTTTTTATGATATTTTTGCATAGTGAGCAGATTACAATACACATTTCCAAATTTCAGTGCGTAATTATAAATCTGATTACATGCATACATACAGATTTGAGATATAATCTTATGAACTCCATATGTTTGCAATTAATTGCAACATAATTATTAATATTGTTGCATCAGAGATTGCATTTCTGTATCCTTCAGGCCCAGGCGCGAATGCAGGAGTCATCTCAAAAGGTGGATTTGTTGCGTCTCTCGTTGGAGAGACGTTTATGTGGGCTGGCTCATGATCATCCCACACATGCTACCATTAAAGAGGCTTTAATGGTAGGCACCTCACCTTCTTACGGCACTCCAAAGAAACACTCCCAGGCTCCAGCCTCTTCCTTATCTTCATCCTTCTTCAAACCAGCCAGTCTAACAGGTTGTTTAAGTCTGCTAGTCTCTTTTAAAAGCAAAATTTTGATAGTCATTTTATTAAATAACCATTCATAACAACATTTAATTTTTTAAAATTTTTTTTTTTTTTTACCTGAAGCAGCTTTCCATTGAATTTTCAGTAATGTTATCCCAAGTAAGAACTAATGACTGAAACGCTTTTCCTTAGGTCGTTTGGAGGTATGTTTGATGGGTTGCCAGGACCTGTTGGAGTCAGTTCCAGGCCGTAGTTGTGTGACCAGTGTCTCAACCACCTCTGGGAGCATCTCGGATATGAAGTCTCTGAAGGTACGAACCGGACGCAGTGCCAAGGCTGAAGACATTTCCTGTAAGTCAACTTTTTTTTTTTTTTTTTTAAGACCTTTTATTTTTCTTTGTGTCATAAAATGCAAAAATCCAGTAATGGACACTTAAACTAACAAGTAATTGGTTTCAGAAATGGTAAAACTGACAAGACAAACATTTTTGTATTTCAATACAAACCTGAAGTTGTAGTCGAGTATTAGCTACATTTCCATTAGATTCCATTAGATATTTTGTCCCAGTAACTGAAAGGTTCTTTCAGACTGTTGGTTATCTGGATCTACATGTCTATCTCTCTGTGTAACCCCTGCGACAGGCTTGCAACCTCTCTAGGGTGTTTCCCGCCTGTCGCCCCATTGTAACTGGGAGGGGCTGGATTAAGTGGAAGAGAATGAATGGATGGACTGCACACAAAACAAACTACTCCTGTCCATTAGGTAGCTGTGCTGGCGGGCGTGATGCACCTGCACGGCATCCTTAATCACCGCAGACCACGCCCGCCTAGTTAAAAACACGGGGACTCAGGGGTTGGGGAGTGTTGTGGTGTGACAAATATTGAATAAAATGGCTCAAACCTATGATCCCTGGACCCGCCGTGTCTCATTCACACCACAGTAGCTATTATAGGAATTATTGTGACACAGTTCTGTACCAACTGTAAGTGTGTTATGCTACAGTTGGTGGTGATTTACTGCTTTTCAAAAGAAAAAAAGAGATGAACAAAAGCAGCAACGCAGATTCAAAACACTTGAAGGATACACAAAAACAATCAGAATCAGAATACTTTATTGATCTCTAGGGGAAATTATGTTGGTTACAGTGCTCCAGTACAAACAGTAACAAAAACAGACAATAAAAGTAAGAAATACAGACAGGCTCAAGGTTTTTTCCACCAAAATTGCAGGACTGAAAATAAGCAAAAGTATTTTACAAGCTCTGTAGACATGGCCAAATCTTTGCACCATTTTAATTTCAGTCAGCTTCCAGCCACTCAGAAATGTTTGGATCGTGGCAGTCTTGTGGGTTCTGCTGCCTCTTTAACTCTGCAGACCCCACCCAAGAGTTACTGAAGTTTAGGAGCATTTCCGTGGGTAACATAATTCATACTAAAAGTAGTTTTAATCCTGGTCCTCATGACCATGATCTAAATTATTTAAATTTCCTAGTTCCTCGCGGAGACATTCATCTTTGAAGACTTGATAATATGAGTCTATTTCTTACTGAGGTAGATGTTTCTCCGTATACAGTTTGAAAGATTTCTAAATTGCTTGTTTTCCTGTTTTTATGACATTAGGTCTAAGAAATGTAGTAAGCCCTGAATTTATGGTAACTGACAGGTTTTCGTTTTGATTAGTTTTCTGACTGCATCTGTTTTCTTTGTTTTTCAGTGGAGATAAGTGCAGTGCTGAAGGTTGACAACAGAGTAGTGGGGCGCACACAGTGGAGACAGCTGGGCAAAGAGGCCTGGGGCCAGAGCTTCAGCATTGAACTAGAACGGGTCAGTGGCTGCCATGTACTTGCTTTAAGGATCATTTCAAATCATCACTAATATATTATGACAGCGTTAAATTAGTTAGGTTTCAGACTACACATGCATGCAAATAGGTTATCCTCTGTCAAGAACAACGCAGCTTTGAAGAAAGTGATTTGCACCTGCACCAAAATTCAGTTGATTGTGTCTTTGTCCATTCTCTATCGCTTCACCAATTTCAGGGGATTTGGCTTGGTAGTTTTCTTTGTTTTATGAAGGAAAAAAAATCTTGTTCACAGACAGCATGGGATCTCAGCTTGGTGAAGGAAAGAAGAATCTTTTATCCTCAGATTCACAGCATGGGCTTATTCTTCTCCAACTCCACAGTTCACTTATTTTCTTCTTAGCGACTGCTGGAGTAGCCTTCAATGTGTCGCTTTTTAATATTAACGATATTTATTCTCATCAAATTTAGTTTTAGCTCCCTTTAAACCAACTTTGTTCTGATTTACAGAGACTACATTACAAACTGGAATAACATGAAAAATAGTTTAAAAAAGTAGTTGTTGCCCATTCTTTCTCTATAAAGAAAGTTTGAACCTTTTGTTTCCAGTGTTTCTGTATTTATTTTATTATAAAAGGTGAGTGTATCCAGAAAAGTAGAACTGCTTATTTATTTATATAAAGCCAATTTTTGTTTAGTGAATCAAGGCAAAAATCCTGATAATTCAACTCACTGTATTTTTCTTGCAACTGTCATTCTGTAAACAAATTTGTCCTTGTGAAGAGTCGAATTTCAGACATCATTTTAGAAGCAGAATGTGTAAAAGTAACTTTTTGTATAATGTTTAGGACAAGAATTCACACACTGTTTTCCTTTGCGGTCAGAGATATTGTATAACCTCTTCATACTAGGTTAGCTACTAGTACACATCCGAACCTACTTAAGAAAGGTTTATCTATAAGTCACTTTTTTGAGATTGATGTGATCATACCAAACCACAGAGGGCTTTAAAGAAAGAGCGGTAGAGATCAAAATTTTTTGCAAGTGGATATCCTCTTGATTGGGTGGAACTAGTATAAAATTGTGCTGTTAAAAGTTTTTATTCATATTTATTATCTAGTAGTCAGAAGAAACGAAAAAGAATTTCTGTTACTTGTGTAAATACTAATTCCTCCCAGAGTCGGATTGTGAGGTCTTTTTTTTTTTTCCCGAGGCACTGGCACATATAAAAATCGGATCCCGAACTGACTCAGACCTGAAATCATGCTGATTTTGTGTCTAACAAAACACAAGATAGTCAGCCATGTCAGAGTCCTCTTGTAAATAATTCCCCTCTCGCCCCTGTGGGCGGTCTTTTGTTCCTTCAAGCTTGGGTCCTCTACCAGAGGCCTGCGAGTTTGAGGGTCCCGTGGGGTATCTTTCCTGTTCCTAGGACTGCGCTCTTGTGGACAGAGATCTTAGATTTTGTTCCTGGGATCTGTTGGAGCTACTCGCCTAGTTTGGGAGTCACCGCACCTAGTGCTCCGATTACCACTGGGACCACTGTTACCTTCACCTTCCACATTTTCTCAAGCTCTTCTCTGAGCCCTTGGTACTTCTCAAGCTTCTCGTGTTCCTTTTTCCTGATGTTGCTCGTTACATCTGTCACTACGGCCGTCGTCCTCTACCATGTCCAGTTGGGTAGCCATCACTATTTTGTCCGTCTGTATCTGGAAGTCCCACAGGATCTTAGCTTGGTCATTCTGGACCGGGGCGTCTCCCATTTTGACCTCGGGACTTCCAGGCTATAGTCTGCACAGATGTTTCTGTATACTCTGCCGGCCACTTGGTTATGGCGTTCCATTTGTGCTGGATTGTCTCAGGGGTAACTTTACACAGCCTGCACCTGGGGTCTTGCCTGGTATAGACCCCAGCCTCTATGGCTCTTGTGATTAGAGCTTGTTCCTGTGCTACCATGATTAAGATAAGATAACCTTTGTTAGTCGCACGCGTGGGAAATTTGTTTTGTTACAGCAGTGCACAGTGCAAAGTTACATAGAAAAATTAGAAAAAAAAACCCCCATTGGAATAAGATATCAATAAGATACTGTACACAATAGAATAGAATAAAATAAAATACTATATACAATTGAATAAAATAGAATACAAATGCTATATACAATTGAGTATAATACAACGATCCCAGAAAAGAGTATTGCACTTAGTGTTATTGCGCATGTGTGGATGTGTGTGTTTGATCAGTTGAAGTCTTTGTTGTGGAGTCTGACAGCAGTGGGGAGGAAAGACCTGTGAAATCTCTCCGTTCCACATCGTGGGTGTCGCAGCCTGCCACTGAAGGAGCTGCTCAGTGCTGTCAGAGTCTCCTGCATGGGGTGGGAGATGTTGTCCAATAGGGATGACAGCTTAGCCACCTTTCTCCTGTCACTCACCACCTCCACTGGGTCCAGAGGGCATCCTAGAACAGAGCTGGGCCTCCGGATCAGCCTGTTTAGTCTCTTCCTTTCCCCAGCAGAGATGCTGCCACCCCAGCAGACCACACCGTAAAAGATGGCTGATGCCACCACAGAGTCATAGAAGGTCTTCAGGAGTGGGCCCTTCACTCCAAAAGACCTGAGTCTCCACAGCAGGTACAGCCTGCTCTGCCCTTTCCTGTTAGTGCCTCTGTGCTGTCGTTCAATTTAGTGTTGTCCAGCCACTGGTACGATTTCGGGATGTCAGCCACTTCCTGTATCTTCCGGTGGTATATACCATGCAGGGACCTGTCCTTCCATGATGGTTCTTCCTCTTGCTCCTCTTTCTTGCATTTCTGCTGCCTGAGTTAGTCAGTCGTGGACATCTTTTTGCTGATGAACTTGTGGATGTTCGTTGTCTCGATGTTCGTTGTGGATGTTCGTTAGGGGTGCTTCCCCTAGTCTGCATGCCAAATATCCTTGGGCAAGATACTAACCCCAAATTGCTCTCCGGTGCATCCATCGGAGTATGAATGTGTGTGAATGTTAGCTATAAAAGCACTTAGAAAAATGTGCTTGTGCGAATGGGTGTGAATGGGTGAATGCACTAGTTGTGTAAAGCGCTTTGAGTGCTCAGATGAGTAGAAAAGCGCTATATAAGAACCAGTCCATTTACCATTTACCATCTCATCCTGGGCTGTGGGGCTGACACTCACCAGTCCCCAGCCTCCTTCCTTTCGATTAGCATACAGTCTCAGGGTGCTGGACTTGGGGTGAAACCCTCAATGCATGGTAAGGAGCTTCCTTGTCTTGATGTTAGTGCCTTCCGTCTCTTCCTTTGGGCAGCTTATTATCTCAGCAGGGTACCTGATCACGGGCAGGGCGTAGGTGTTGGTAGCATGGATCTTATTCTTACTGTTCACCTGACTTCTCAGCACTTGCCTGACCCTCTGTGTTTTTGTTGCAGCTTTTCTAGCAGCCTCTTCATGGTTCGCATTTGCTTGTGGTCTTACCAGGTACTTGTAGTTGTTCTCAGTGTTGGCAATGTTGCCTTCCGATAGTTTGATCCCTTCATTTCTGACTACACTTCTCCAATCTGAACGACATGTCCTTGCTGGAGATGCTGGTGGTGTGAATCGATGTCTCATTCACTCTTGGCATACAGCTTGATGTCATCCATGTAGGGTAGGTGGCTGACAATTGCTCCATTCTGTAGTCGGTACCCGTAGGTAATCTTGTCAATGATCTCACTGACGGGTTCAGGCTTATGCAAAACACCACTGGGGACAGAACATCTTCTTGGTAGATCCCCACACTTGATGGCGACCTGTTTTATGGGCTTCAAGTTGGCCTCTAGTGTCATACGCAACATCCCCATTGAGTTCCTGGTGAAGGCTCTGAGGGTCCTGTTGATCTTGTACTGTTCAAGGCATTCGAGGTGTGGGTCATTGAGTCATAGGCCTTCTTGTAATCAATCCAGGAAGTGCACAGGTTGGTCATTCTAGTCTTTCAGTCTCAGGCGACTACTCTGTCTACCCTTAGCTGGTCTTTTGCCCCTCTGGTATTCTTGCCAATTCCTTTCTGTGCCCCACTCATGTATTGAGCCATGTGCCTGTTCAGCTTAGCTGCTTTGATGCCTGACAGCAGCTTCCATGTGGTACTGAGGCAGGTTATTGGCTGGTATTTGGATGGGACTGGTCCCTTCTGGGGGTCCTTGGGGATCAGGACTGTCCGGCCTTCAGTAAGCCATTCTGGGTGTCTCTCATCGACTAGCAGCTGTTTCATTTGTACTGCCAGATGCTCATGCAGTGCAGTGAGCTTCTTCAGCCAGTAGGCATGAACCATGTCGGGGGCTGGTGGTCCAGCTCTTCATACTGGAGACCCTTTCCTCGAATTTCTGCCACTGTGGTGGCTACTGGACCATGTTCAGTGAGGTTGCTGCGGTCTGCTCTTAGATCCACTAGCCACTGAGCATTGCCTGTAGGACTTGTTTATTCTGGAATTACCTACAAAATGTTAGGCAGAAGGGTTTTGTGCTGTGGCTGACTGGTGTAGATGACTAATAGAAAAACCTCTTAATAAAAAAAATAATTTTTAAATGTAGGTATGTATAATAAATTATCACTTGACCATAGTTGTTTGAGTGAAGTTGTTTTTTTTATTGTTCTATTTCATCTTGAACTCATGAAGTTCACCAATTTTCTTTCTACCTGTCGGGTCCTAAAGTAAAATATCTTATTACCTTACATTTTAACATTTCCAAATGTTAGCTGTTTACCAAATCTGTCTGTCTGTTTCTCTCAAAATTCAGGGTTTTTTAAGTTTAATAAATTGTAAAGACTAAGAATGACAGTGAGTGAAATCTGTTTGTAGCTATTTTGAAAACAGAACATCCCTCAAATATAATAATTCAGAAACAAAAATGAAAGCAAATTAAATATGAAATGATGAAAATATCTGAATTGTAATCCGTGTGTGCACATACGTGTGCATGTTTCTGTGTGTTGGTGTAGTCCAGGGAGCTGGAAATTGCTGTGTACTGGAGAGACTGGCGAGCATTAAGTGGAGTGAAGTTCTTGCGGCTTGAAGACTTCCTTGATAACCAGCGACATGGCATGTGCCTCCAGCTGGAGCCGCAGGGTGTTCTCTTTATTGAGGTTCTCCTGTTCATATCTAGTCTTCAAACTGTTTATTTACCTCTGTGGCATGCATAGACTGTACATAAAAGATGGACATAGCCACAAGCTTAGGTTATGTCATTTCAGAGGGGTATCCCATGGTTAAACATATGTATAGTATAGATTCTGTAACTGTATCCTGATCGCTTTCTCTGTTCATTGCCAGGTGACATTTATAAATCCTGTCATTGAGCGTCCCTTCAAGCTCCAGAGGCAGAAGCGAATTTTCCCTAAAGAAAAAGGTGGCACCAATTATTAATATTTTTTCCATTTTCTTTTTTAGATTTGTTGATGAATGTCGATTTATCCTTGACTATTTCAGTTGTTATCAGGCAGTTCTTGAATGGAAAATCTGATCATTTTCTGTTTATTGCATTTGATGCTAAACCTTTATCTCACCCTTTTCATACTGATAGTAATTACATACATAATGCAAAATGAAACTTCATTATGTCCACAGTAAGGATACTTATTTTGTGACTGCTCATTTCTCTCAGCACTGTTTTAAATCTAGAACCTCCGAAACAATTCTTGGGTGCTTTCACAATCTTTCTTACTTAGAATTGCTATAGTCGACTTCATCTCCTCTTCAGCTTTGACAGATAGACATAAAATGTTGCTCCTGGTGTGTCTGTGCAAAATGTCACTACGATAAGAGCAGCTGGCAGGTGTCCAATGATGGACAGGTTAAGTGGCTTTTATAGCATGCCCTACTGGGTATGGATATACAATGGCATATCAGCTGAGCATTATGTGTGCTTTGATATTAGCTGATCTGTAGGTTTTGTAGCCAAGCTGTTTTATGTGCACACAACAAATCAGAAACCCTCTGGTACCAATTTTTTTTAAATATTACTAAGCAAATGTTTAGAGAATATGGTTACATGTACTGTATTTCAAGAAAAAAAGACTGTTTGAGAAGGAACACTTTTTTTTAATCAGAGTATTGCATCAACTCACATAAACTTCTGGCATTTTGATCTGGTCAGTTAAATAGCAGCGGTGGGTGTTAATCACTTTCATCTGGCTTGGTGGTAATGAAATTAATAACAGGTTCACTAGAGGGGCAACAGAAGACAACCCCAAAATCAGGAATGGCTTTACAGATGGAGACCCGCTGACATTTTTCCCTCTTCATTTTTTCTGCATGTTTTTTGAGTAATTTTGCTTTTGGCTAGGCTCAGTGTCACTACTGGTGTCATGAGGTGATACCTGGACCCCTGCATGGGTTGCACACGTGGTCCAACTCCTTCAGTATGGCACATCAATACATGTCATTACCAGAAGGTTTGCTGGTAACAGAACAGTCTCAAGAACATAGAGGTGAGTCCTGGATACAGGCAGTTACTCTAGGAAAGCTGGACAGGGCTGTAGAAGGCTAACCCATCAGCAGGACCAGTCTCTGTGTAAGGAAGAACAAGATGAGCACTACCAGAGATACAAAATGACCTCCAGCTGGCTGCTAGTGTCAGTGACTCTGACCGAACAATTAGAAACACTGGGCCTTATAAGGTCATGAGGGAGGGCTGACATCCTCTCGTGGGGCATGTGGACTCTGTCTGCCACACTGGAGCCATTTACTATACAGGGTGGGCCATTTATATGGATACACCGTAATAAAATGGGAATGGATGGTGATATTAAAGTCCTGTTTGTGGCACATTAGTATATGTGAGGGGGCAAACTCCTCAAGATGGGTGGTGACCATGGTGGCCATTTAGAAGTCGGCCATCTTGGATACAACTTTTTGTTTTTTCAATAGGAAGAGGGCCATGTGACACATCAAACTTATTGGTAATGTCACAAGAAAAACAATGGTGTGCTTGGTTTCAACATAACTTTATTCCTTCATGAGTTATTTACAAGTTTCTGACCACTTATAAAATGTGTTCAATGTGCTGCCCATTGTGTTGGATTGTCAACGCAACCCTCTTCTCCCACGCTTCACACACTGATAGCAACACCGCAGGAGAAATGCCAGCACAGGCATCCAGTATCCGTAGTTTCAGGTGCTGCACATCTCGTATCGTCACACCATAGACAATTGCCTTCAGATGACCCCAAAGATAAGTCTAAGGGGGTCAGATCGGGAGACATGGGGGCCATTCAACTGGCCCACGACGACCAATCCACTTTCCAGGAAACTGTTCATCTAGGAATGCTCGGACCTGGCACCCATAATGTGGTGGTGCACCATCTTGCTGGAAAAACTCAGGGAACGTGCCAGCTTCAGTGCATAAAGAGGGAAACACATCATCATGTAGCAATTTCAAATATCCAGTGGCCTTGAGGTTTCCATTGATGAAGAATGGACCCACTATCGTTGTACCATATATACCACACCAAACCATCACTTTTGTTGGTCCAACAGTCTTGGAGGGATCCATCCAATGTGGGTTAGTGTCAGACCAATAGTGGTGGTTTTGTTTGTTAACTTCACCATTCACATAAAAGTTTGCCTCATCGCTGAACAAAATCTTCTGCGTGAACTGAGGGTCCTGTTCCAATTTTTGTTTTGCCCATTCTGCAAATTCTGTGCGCCGATCTGGGTCATCCTCGCTGAGATGCTGCAGTAGCTGGAGTTTGTAAGGGTGCCATTTGTGAGTAGCTAATATCCGCCGAAGGGATGTTTGACTAATGCCACTCTCCAGTGACATGTGGCGAGTGCTATGCTGTGGGCTCTTGCTGAATGAAGCTAGGACAGCCACTGATGTTTCTTCATTAGTGATAGTTTTCTTGCGTCCACATTTTGGCAAATCCAACACTGAACCAGTTTCACGAAACTTAGCAAGCAGTTTGCTGACTGTAGCATGGGAGATGGGTGGTCTCGTAGGGTGTCTTGCATTGAAATCTGCTGCAATGACCCGGTTACTGCGTTCACCAGATATCAACACAATTTCGATCCGCTCCTCACGTGTTAACCTCTTCGACATGTCAATGGCTGTGAACAAAGAGAAACTTGTAAATAACTCATGAAAGAATAAAGTTACGTTGAAACCAAGCACACCATTGTTTTTCTTGTGACATTACTAATAAGTTTGATGTGTCACATGGCCCTCTTCCTATTAAAAAAACAAAAGTTGTATCCAAGATGGCCGACTTCTAAATGGCCACCATGGTCACCACCCATCTTGAGGAGTTTGCCCCCTCACATATACTAATGTGCCACAAACAGGACTTTAATATCACCAACCATTCCCATTTTATTACGGTGTATCCATATAAATGGCCCACCCTGTAGATTACCAGAACTGGTGCTTTGGGGTTTTTAACAGATGAGAGTAGGTTCCCATGTGGCAGATGTTAGAAGGATTTGGAGAAGCCATGGAGAACATTATGCTGCCTGTAACATTGGTCAACACGACTGGTTTAATGGTAGGTCAGTAATGGTCTGCAGAGGCATATCCATGGAGGGATGCATAGAACTCTACAGGCTAGGCAAGGACACCCTGATTACCTTTAGGTATCAGGTTGAAACTCTTGGACTCATTGTCACTGGTATAGTGGGTCCTGGGTTCCTCCTGGTTCATGACAATGCCCAGCCTCATGTGGGGAGAATATGCTGGAAGTTTGTGGAAAATTAAGGAATTTATTCCTCTGACTGTCCCCACACTTGCATGACTTAAATCAAACAGAATACCTCTGAGCATGTGGAGGCTATACAAACTGCTGAGTGCCATTCTGAGTTACTGCAATAAAATTTCAGCCTGCAGCATCGTTGTTTTTTTGTTTTTTTGTTTTTTTGTTTTTTTTTTCACTTTAATTTTTGGGGTGTTTTTAAATTCAGCCCTCTGTACTTTCATTGCCATCAAACAATGTGGTAACCTTTAATTCCTAATACATTATTTATTCCACATCAGTGGAGATATCCACATGGCTTCTTTTCCCATTGAGATCTGAGGTGTTTTCAAAGTTTTTTGAGCACTGCATTTTCTCTTTACATAGTATTTGCTGCATGTAAAACCTTTTCAGTCATGTAGCTCAGATTTAATTTTCTCCCATCATTCCTGCTCACAGGGAAGCACTTCCTGCGTGCCGCCCAAATGAACATGAACTTTGCTGCTTGGGGCCGTTTGATGATGAGCATCCTGCCTCCTTGCAACTCACTGGAGCCCATGAGCCCTCCATTAGCAGCCCCCAGTACTACATCAACTCTTTCACCAGCTCAGTAAGGCTCTGTGTTGTGACCCAGAAATATCTCTTTGTGACATCTATGAAAGAGTGAAATAATAAGTTGTTTGCTTTAGGCTGTTTTTCTGCTCATATTATCAGACTGGACAGATTAACTTGACTGGAAGGCTGAATCTAATGTTATCACTGGACTGTATTTGGAGTGGTTGTATAATGTTATTGAAGTATGTCTGTGAAGGTTCTCAGTCATCCAGGTCATCGTAGTCAAAGGAGCTTGCAAAGAAAAGCGTCTGGACTTCTTTAAGTTGCTTGAAGACGTTTCACCTCTCATCCGAGAAGCTTCTTCAGTTCTAAGGTCAAATGGTGGAGAGTCCCAGATATAAACCTAGTGGGAGTATCCCCCCACAGAGGGACAAAAGGACCCCCTGATGATCCTCTAATCGCCTGAGCCAAGGTGTGAAACTGGGTGTGGGTCCCAATCAGCTAGAGTTTCGGGTGTGTTCATTGTGAAACCTGGCCCCACCTTATCATGCGAATTCCTGAGGTCAGATGGCCCAGGATGTGAGTGGGCGTTAAGGCGTCTGGGAAGGGACATTTGACCAATTGAATGAGAAAATGCTCATAGATGTTATAAAGAGAATTTAATTAAGATTTCATTAAAAAAAAAAAAAGACTCAGCAGTCCATCTGCATCTTAAGGATAAAGGACACTCTTTCGAGGATGCCAATGTTCACATTTTGGACAGAGAGGACAGATGGTTTGAAAGGGGAGTGAAAGAAGCCATCTATGTCCACTGTGAGCGACCATCTTTGAACAGAGGCGGGGGTTTACGACACCAACTCTCTGCCATCTATAATCCAGTTTTGAGATCCCTTCCCAGACGCCTTAACGCCCACTCACATCCTGGGCCATCTGACCTCAGGAATTCGCATGATAAGGTGGGGCCAGGTTTCACAATGAACACACCCGAAACTCTGGCTGATTGGGACCCACACCCAGTTTCACACCTTGGCTCAGGCGATTAGAGGATCATCAGGGGGTCCTTTTGTCCCTCTGTGGGGGGATACTCCCACTAGGTTTATATCTGGGACTCTCCACCATTTGACCTTAGAACTGAAGAAGCTTCTCGGATGAGAGGTGAAACGTCTTCAAGTAACTTAAAGAAGTCCAGACGCTTTTCTTTGCAAGCTCCTTTGGATGTTATTGAAGGTTATAAAAATGTGTGATTCTATATTTTTCTTGCTCTCCAAAAAAACCCTGTGCAGACATACAAGAAAAATTAGTGGGGAAAAAAATACACAGGAACAAAAACTTACACTACAGAAAGAATACATACATGATTGTTGGTAGTTTGTTTTTGCAAGGGACATTTGACCAATTGAATGAGAAAATGCTCATAGATGTTATAAAGAGAATTTAATTAAGATTTCATTAAAAAAAAATAAAATTAATATAGTGTCAAATCACAACAACAGTCGCCTCCAGTAAGGACCTTACAATAATAGAGAGGAAACCCCATTAATCAGATGGCTCCCCGTCAGCAAGCATTTGGTGACAGTGGGAAGAAAAAACTCCCACGAAGAAACCTCCAGTAGAACCTGGTTCAGGGAGAGGTGGCCATCTGCTGCGACTGGTTAGGGTGAAATTACAGAACACCTGTTTGGTTTTGAAATTCGGTCCATGGTAAAAAAAAAAAAATGTGATTACGTTTATAGTTCAGTAACTGACTTGATTTAATGAAGAAAAGGAAACAAACATAACCATATTTAAATTTACAATCGCATGCCCCCTTCTAGCCCGCTAATGTGTTTCTCTCTCTTCGTTGTTGAAAAAATGTAAAATTAAGTCTCCATCTCCTAATAAATAAGTGTTTCTGAAGCCTTAGGTAGTATGAGATTTGCTCCATTAGTCAGATTTCCCAAAGTCTGTCCAACCACATGTGATAAGTTGGAGTGTCGGGCTTCAGCCGTCTAATTGTAATGCATGTAATTGCTGCCACCAATAATATTCTTTAGCCAAATTTTGGTGAGAAATCTTCTGAAGCGCACAGAAAACGTTCTTCCAATATGTATCTAACTCTGCACATGCCCAGAATATATGTATGCAAGTCCCAGTATGTGTACCACATTTTCTCCAGCATGTATTAGTGGCATGGGCCGTTCCATTTGAATTCTCTCCAAGAGTTTGAGCTTGTTACCCTTTGTGCTCCGTTGCAGATTTCCGTTTTACTTGTAATGTAGTATTTGCAGTTATAAATTTCTCACCCCCATTTCCTCTGTAACTTTTTCCCACTCCTCGTGTCATATTAAGACATTTCTTAATTTTAAATAGCAGAAGAAGTCTGTATTGCTGATGTTAAGCTCATCTTTTATCTGTTTAAAAGATTTGATGCTATCCTTATGAGGTTGGTATACCTTAATAAGGATTTATTCAGCTCATGAATGGAATTGTTTTGAGCAATCCAAAAGAATCATGTCGCATTTTAATCATACATTTAGATATAATTCAAATATCTTTAATATATATTATATATTTATATACTTAAAGCACTCTGCCTCACATCATGCATGCCTTTGACTGTGGGAGGAAGCCCTCACAGACACATGGGGAGCATGCAGGCTCCACACAGACGGAGATGGGTCTACTTTAGATTAAGTACCGCTTGTAATATAGACCTGTTTTCAGGTTTGATCTGATTTCTGTTGTATTAATATATGAGACAAATTTAATATTTTTTTCATATTTAATATTTTTCTTTTTTCTAATGGCTCGCCCTTTTTATTTATTGAAGTTTGTATCATTTTTAATTATTTATTTGTCAGTTTCTTAATTCAAGACAATAACTGCAGAATGGTACAGTGTAATAAACTATATTTTGTTTTGGTTTATTTAAGAGAACCTGAAGTGATGAGTCTGAATTTTGCTGAAGAACCACCAGGCAGATCTCCACATTCCATAAGAAAGAACAGTAAAAACTCCCCACTGGTAAGCTTCCCATCTGCGTGACAAATGAATACAAACACTAGATGCATTTGTAACGTGTATAACAAAATAACTAAACTAATCATCTATGGTCCGAGGAGACAAGTGATTAGTCCAGTTTGTTTCAGTTTGTTACCAGGAATATTCAAAAAGTTATGGATGATTTGAATGAAAATGGTTACAGTACTGGTGCATGGTTCAATTCAGATGTGACAACCTTTTGGAGTTAATCCAGTTCTGGATCCAGGAATTTATGGAAAAAATATTTAGTATTGTGAGAGAGGACAAAATCTGACCTTTGGCGTCATATCTTTACAAATAGATATCAAATTAAAGTAATAAAAACTGAAACGCATTATCATAATGTTTTCTAGAAAGTATCCTAAAGTAATCTGGGTTGGGATCAGTCCTCTCGTTTGAATTCATGGATGGTGTGGAGGGAATTTACAGCTTTGGCTTGCATACTGCTCTCGTTTTTCTGTGTGGATTCACTTTCTGTCAGTTCATCTATTTTCTGTTTTGCTAAAAAAAACAGTCTTCCAATGAGAACAAGAGCCCAAAGCCCAAGAGACAACCGTCTGTTCTTCCACCTACACTGTAAGTCATATTGATTTTTTTTTTTTTTAATTGTTTGTGAATTTGTTAGGTTTGATTAGACAGTTTTTGGGAACTCCAGATCACCAACCCAAATGAAATAGGATAAGTAAAAATAAACCACACTTAACTTCCTGTGGTTCCAGTTCTAAAGTAATATACATCTAAAGGTTCTGTGTCGATATGTGTAGATATTCTGTGTAGATGAAATATTTGAAGATGTTCATTTGGGATCCAAAAGGAAGGTTCACGTCTCAGTAACATAAATGTTTGAAGTTTGCTTCTCTAGTTTCTGGTAACAAAGACACTGATTTTTATTTTTTCTCTGAAATCAATAAAGGAATCTTTCAAGACATAAACATGTGCACTTTTGTATCCTCATGCAGGAAGGATAAAGGGCTTCAAATAGAAGACTTCAAGTGTATTTCAGTCCTAGGGAGAGGTCACTTTGGAAAGGTATACATTAAACTTACTTTCCTATATTTGTAAGGCAACAGTGGGACTGCAACATTTCATTAAACATGGAATACAATTTATATGCAACTATTGCAATGTAGTGATTGCAAATCTGAATTCAAATCTCAGTGACCTTGACCTCAAAGCTAAGGTCAGAGATCAAGTTTTTCTGAAAATCCTGTAAATGCGATAACTCAAGAAGGAAGACACCTAGGATTTTCTAATTTATACCATGTGTGCATCTACTAAGCCACCAGTATTTTTTTTAACTTTGCAGTACATAACCTCTCTCTCTTAAACATTACTTCTGTTTCTTGTATTTGATGCAAGGTGCTGCTAGCAGAGTATAAGAGGTCAGGTAAAATGTATGCCATCAAAGCCCTGAAGAAAGGTGATATTGTGACACGTGATGAAGTTGACAGGTATGTAATCTCATCTTGTCTTCTCCAAAATGCTTTGACTCTAGTGGATGGTGTCTTGGAACATGTTCCCAGTGCTTGATGAAATTAAACCTTTGCTTTTCCACACCTAGTCTCCCTATATGCATGTCTACTTTCTTTATGTCCTTAGCTATTCCACGTTTTCTTTGCTAACCTTGTCCTTTGAAAACTGGTTGGGGGTGAAGGAAGGGAGACGGGACAAAAGACATGCTGTGTAAAAGAGCCAGAGATAATAATAATTACTAATGATTAAATGCAGAGAGGTGTATAAACACATAGTAAGTGAAGAGGAAACGTTCAGTGCATCATGGGAATCCCCCAGCAGCCTACGCCTATTGCAGCATAACTAAGTGAGGATTGAGGGTCACCTGATCCAGCCCTAACTATATGCTTTATCAAAAAGGAAAGTTAGAAGCGTGATCTTAAAAGTAGAGATGCTGTCTGTCTCCTGAATCTAAACTGGGAGCTGGTTCCATAGAAGAGGGGCCTGAAAGCTGAAGGCTCTGCCTCCTGTTCTACTTTTAAATATATTAGGAGGATTTAACAGGGAGCCAGTATGGATGAAATACGCTCTCTTTCCAGTCCGTGTCAGTACTCTTGCTGCAGCATTTTGGATCAACTGAAGTCTCCCATCTCTTTCAGATTGCATCTTCTTTAGAAGATTTTAATCGACCTGTATGCATCTTCCTCCACTCTACATCATCCTCTGTTCCTCCCTCTTTAAAAGTAAAAAAAAAAAATCAGTTAAGGACTGTTCATGAATAAAACTAGTGCCTGTGTAACCCAGGTTATATTTTGTAGTTACAGTGTACAGATGCCTTCACAAGACAGTCAAAGTTATTGTTTTGAAAAGAAGCCAGCTAAAGGCTGATTCAGTGGGACTGTGGCCATTACAAACTTGGCCGGGCAGAATATAGGGTTTAGCTTTCTCGTCTAAATTACACGAGTGAGTGAGTGATGGATGGATGCCAGTTGTTGCAGGGAATGAAAGAGAAAATAATAAAGTGAGTTTTAGACTGTCGGTGCAGTGAAATTCTGTTAAAAGTTATCCTTCAGAGCGCAGTTTCAGGGTTTAAAGTTACTTTACTTTAGAGTTTGAGTAAATCTCTGCAATGGTTAAATACAGGTGTAGGAATCTTGGGAATGCATTAATGTAAATGAATGCACACACAAAGAGAGCCAAACAAACTTGTGTATGTGTGTCCCTCCTCCTGCACAGAATGGAACAGTCTCTCTAGAGAACAACTTTTAGGTAAAAGGCAAAATGTGAGAACTGCTCAACCACACAGCATCAGCCTTTGCATGCACCCACCATTTGCAGATTAGGTGAACAGCTGTTGAGCTAGATGAAGAACAGACAAAAAGATTTATCAAATAGAATATAAATAATAATTTTAATGAGTTTTCCTGCATGCTGGAACGTCATCCCTTTCTCCCAGTTTGTTTTTTTCTCAGTGTCTCTTTGCTCTCCTCTCTTACCCTCACCCCCAGTGAGTCACAGCCGACCCTGGTTCTGCCTGTTTACCTTCTGTTAAAAGGGAGTTTTTCCTTCCTTCTCCTTTCCCTCCTTATCTGAGACTATCTCTGAGGAGGAGATGTAAAAGTAATTAATGGTTTACAGAATGGAAAAGCTCCTTGACTGAATGGATAAGGACCTGAATTTTAAAAGATAATTTAGGGCTTGGATGCGTCTCCACACCTGGCGGGGGTTGTTATCCGTGAGGAAGCCGTCTGTCCTCCTCCTGTAGGGCTCCTTGGCCTGTTTGATACCTTCCTCAGGTTGGCTGTGGGAGTGCTGTACATGGAACTGTCCCTCAGCCTGAAGGCTGAGTTACGAGTTCTGATCCGTGCCTGTACTTTACCCATCATCCAAGGTTTTCGGTTATGAAAAACAGAGATGGTTTTAGTCATTATCACATTCTCCACACAACACTTAATACAGAAAAGGACAGAGTGAGTGCAGGTTTCCAGGTCCCGCTGTTCGAAGATGGACCAGGCTGTCAGATCAAAACAGTCCTGTAGCTGGAGGCGAGTGTCATCTGGCCATGTTTTAATGACCCAGGTGCTTGGAGGACTGAGGCGGGTGTAGGTAGGGATAAGGAGCAGAGAGATCAGGTCAGATTGTACTAGGTGGGGGAGGGGTGTTGCTCTGTAGGCCTGTTTGATGTTACTGTACACATGGTCTAGTGTCCCATCCCGGTTGTTGTAAATCTCTGATTCCAGCTCCTCCCATTTTGTTTATGAGGAATCTCACGTTTGGTGAGGAAGATGGATGGAGGTGGGGGTTGTGTTGTTGTTTTTGCAGCTGAACTCAATAGCCAGCCAACACAAAAAGGTGCACAGTATTTGGGAGCGCTTCACATCTGCATATTTCTGTCCCCATCTTTAATTAACATATATCAGTATGACGATGATTACTCTGACCTGTGACATCTAAAGATTGAACTGCAAGGGTCTGAATAGAGTTAAGACTGTTGGAAGGAGATGATGGGTATTAATATGTCACTTCTACCACTGTATCTGTGTGGTCATGTTCAGCCTCATGTGTGAAAAGAGGATCTTTGAAGTGATCAACTCCTCTCGTCATCCATTCTTGGTGAACCTGTACGGCTGTTTCCAGACTGCAGACCACGTGTGCTTTGTGATGGCCTACTCGCCCGGAGGAGACCTCATGACACACATTCACAACAGCATCTTCAATGAGAGTCAGGCTCGGTGAGCTCGTGTTTTTTCTGTAAAACCTGCCGCTACAATCCAGGATAGTGCTGTTATTTCTACCACTTCTCTGATTTTTAGGTTTTTCTCCTCGTGTGTGCTTCTGGGTCTAGAGTTTCTCCACAAAAACAAAATAGTTTACAGGTGAGTCCTTTCAAGGCAATTTATTACTATATCCTCGTAACTACGAGCTGCATGTCAGGAGCATGAGGCATCATTTTTTCTGTTTGCATGTTTGTGTCATTCAGAGACCTGAAGCTGGACAATCTGTTGATGGATGCAGATGGATTTGTAAGGATAGCAGATTTTGGCTTGTGCAAAGAAGGTAAATAGATTTTTATTTTATTTTTTTGTTGAAAAATCAAACTGCATGGTCTTTGTATCTTCAGTGCAGGAAGTCAAAGCTTTAGATTTTGTGTTTTGCCAGATTTCAGAACTGTATAGTGTTTGTGTCAAAGGGTATGAATGTACATGGATAGTTTGTAATTAATCACTCACACTTATATGCATGAACAGTACCAACTAAGCAAGTATGTAATCAATCCCTGTCGTCACTCTGTGACACTTGACTGTGCATAGAAATGGGCCACGGGGATCGCACGTCAACCTTTTGTGGCACACCAGAGTTCCTGGCTCCAGAGGTGCTGACAGACAGCAATTACACCCGCAGTGTGGACTGGTGGGGGCTGGGGGTCCTCGTCTATGAGATGCTGGTGGGGGAGGTCAGTGTAAACCATAGACTGTATATAAAGATGCACCGTGTCATAAAGTTGCAGAAAGAAAAAGGTTTAGATTTTTTGGGGCAATGTCCACCTTCACTTTCAGTGTCTGGTGTAGACCTTCCTACACATTTCCATTCATTCTTGATCACTGCATTACTTTAAAGTAATCTTTACTCATTCCTCCATACAGAAGAGCTTAAACACTGATGTTACCTCACATTTCCTCACATGAAATGCTTGGTTAGTTCAATTAGCTTTTCCTGTTAGACTTTGCTGCCAAAATGCTAAATTCAATGCTCTATTAATGTTGAAAAGTCATCCTAGCTCAGACAAACCAAAATTCCTATATTAAAACCATGTTTCAGAGATAGGATAAAGTCATGTTTAGACATGGGGTGTCTAAATATGACTTTGGCTTTAGGTCAGGAGGTAAACTAGGTCATCTACTAATTGGAAGGTTGGTGGGATGATCCCAGCTGGGAACATGAGTGTGTGTGAATGTTAGTTAGAAAGCATTTCGGCGAAGACAAAGTTCTTATATAAATGGATGAATGAGGACATTAAAGTAGGGAAAAAAAGTGCTATATAAGAACCAGTCTATTTAGACCAAACATGAATTATTATTGTAGGGTCTTGACCTTACAATATAAAGCGCCTTGAGGCAACTCTTGTGATTTGGTGCTAAGTAAAAGAAAAAGAAAATCTGAAAAGAAGTGAATGCTGGACTGTTTATGGACAACTAACAACCATTTAAATGTTTATATAATTACAGTTAGGTCTGTACTTTGTTGGACAAGGGTACTATTGATAGTTTTGCCTCTCTACACCACCATATTGGATATTCAAATAAAAAAAAAAAAAAAATCAACTTGAATTCAAAGTATTACAAAGGCTTAACCAAATCCCAACAATCAGGTGACCCCCAATGAGCAGCCACTTTGGTGACAGTGGGAAGGAAAAAGTCCCTTTAACATGAAGAAACCCTCTGCAGAACCAGGCTTAGGGAGGGCCAGCAATGTGCTGCAACTGGTTGGGTTAAGGGGAGGAAGACTGGACAAAATACATGCCATGGAGAAGAGTCAGAGATAAATAATACCCAACTATTAGATGCAGTGTGGTGTATAAATACATGGTAAGTGAAAAGAGGTGAAAAAAGGAGCATTACTAAGGGTGGATTCAGGGTCACCTGATCCAGCCCTAACTGTAACCTTTGTCAAAAAGGAAAGTCTTAAGCCTAATCTTAAAAGTAGAGAGGTTGTCTGTCACCTGGGGCCTGAAAGCTGAAGGCTCTGCCTCCCACAGTACTTTTAAATATCCTAGGAACCACAAGTAAGCCAGCAGTCTGAGGTCGAAGTGCCCTGTTGGGGTCATTAAGATAAGATGGGGCCTGATTATACAAGACCTTGTATGCGAGGGGAAGGATTTTGAATTAGATTCTGAATTTAACAGGAAGCCAACGAAGAGAAGCCAATGTAGCAGAAATATGCTGTCTTTCTAGTCCCTGTCAGTACTCTTGCTGCAGCATTTTGGATTAACTGAAGGACCTCCTGATGATAGTGAATTACAGTAGTCCAGCCTACAAATAATAAATGCATGAACTGGTTTTTCAGTGTCAGTCTGAGACAGGATATTTCTAATTTTAGAGATTTTGCGCAAATGGAATAAAGCAGTCCTACATATTTGTTTAATATGTGCATTGAAGGACTTATCCTGGTCAAAAAACGACTCCAAGATTTCTCACAGTGTTACTATCAAAGAACCCCATGGAACTCCATAAATAACCTCAGTGTGGAAAGAGGACTCTCCATTTACATGAACAAACTGGAGTCTATTAGATAGATATGACGCAAACCACTGCAGCGCAGTACCTGTAATACAGCATGCTCTAATCGCTCTAATAGGATATTATGGTCAACAGTATCGAATGCTGCACTGAGGTCTAGCAGGACAAGCACAGAGATGAGTCCACTGTCAGAGGCCATAAGAAGATCATTTGTAACCTTCACTAAAGCTGTTTCTGTGCTGTGATGGCCTCTGAAACTCTTCAAATAAACCTTTCCTTTGCAGATGATAAGTTAGCTGTTTTACCACTACTCCTTCAGGAATTTTTGAGATAAAAGGAAGGACAGCCAGGTCAAGTGATGGCTTTTTAAGTAATGGTTTTACTACTGCCAGTCTGAATGCCTAATCAGCATTCACACTAATTAATAGTTAAGTTTAAAGGAATGCTTGGCTCAGAGGAGTCAAGAGGCGTACCCAGTGAAGATGTAAAAACACCTCTCTTGGCACAAGGCATTGGAGCATATGCCTGAATTATATCCTTAAATAATGTAAAGAACAATATGAAGTTACTACAGCTCTGTTCTTTCTTTCAGTCTCCTTTCCCCGGCGACGATGAGGAAGAAGTGTTTGATAGCATTGTCAATGATGATGTGCGCTACCCCCGCCTCCTTTCTCCTAACTCTGCATCCCTCATTCAGAAGGTTGGCTCCCAGACTAAGGAAACTGAATTCTCCTGATGAGGAACATTTTATGACCTCTTCAATTCTATTCACACTTTTAATAATGGAGTAGTGCTCATAATCTAAACTGTCTGTTGAGCTTACAGCACATTTGAATTCTATTTATATGATCTGAATATTCTAAATGCTGTTGACCTAGGCTACTACATCACCTTCTTTCTCCCGCCTGTGTTTCAGCTGCTGCAGAAAAATCCTGAGTTGAGACTGGGAGCTGGAGAAGAGGATGCCTTGGAGATCAAAAGGCACAAATTTTATGAGGTCAGTGTCCAGTTATTGTAGCTGCTTCAACTGAAGTCACTGAAGTACCCAGTACGAGTATGAGATGAAATAGTAGAAGGACAGGTGCTGAGTAAAAGCATCTGAAAAGTAAGGAATCACAAAGAGCTGCACAAGTAAACAGAATAAAAAATATGAGAAAATTAAATACCGCAGTTCCAATACAAAATCAGGTTAAGACGGTAGTCTCAACAAAGACTTGTCGGGTTAAAGTAAAAGGTTTTAACTGCTTTTTAAGCAGAAGTCCAGAGTCAGCTAACCACATTAGTGGAAGATTATTTCAAAGTCTCTGTGTCCCCTAGTCTTTAAACTTCTATAAGGAACATCTAACAGATTCTGAGTCTGTGGCTGAAGACTGTGAGCAGCAGTGTGTTTAAGCAGCTGGGATAAATGGCCTACAGCCTGGCTGTTTACTGTTCTGTCGTATAAGAAATTGAAAATTAATCCTAGAATCTAGTGAGTCTGTATAAAGAATATAAAAGAGGAGAAATGTGAGTTTGTTTGGAGTCATGGAAGAGATTATCTAGGCATTTTAGTAATCATGCAATCGCACAAATGAATGATTTTGTCGAGTTCAGCCAAGGTGACCGTATGTCACAATTTAGAAATGCCTCTTAAATGAAAGAAACAGAAATGTAAAATAGATTTTACATGTTCTCCAGAGATCACAATTCTGGAATTTGCATTTGAACAGAAAGAAGCAAAAGCCTGACTGATTTTAGGACATAATTCAGGAGGAGCTATAACCACAGTGTCAGTCTTGTTGCCGTTTAGAACAAGGTAACAGATAGTGAGTCGGTTCCTAATCTGGATTAAACAGTGGACTAGGGAGGACCACCTATCCAGCTTTGAGCCTTAAAAGGCATATATAGCTGAATGCCATCATCAGAGACATGAGCAAAATGTCGACTAAAAGACGACTCATTGTGGAACCCCACAATGTTATATTCAAGGATAACTTCTTCGTCCTAACAGAGAAAGTCCTTGTAGATAAGTAGAAGGGAAACCAATCGAAGGTAGAGCTAGAGATGCCAGCTAGAACCTTAAATTTATTAAGTAAAACTTTATGGTCAACAGTATCAAAGGTTGCACTGAGGTCAAATAGAAAGAGTATAAAACAAGTCCCTGTATCAGAAGCCATCAAAAGATCATAACAGAGCTTCAAAAATGGAGTCCTGCTTTTGAGTTTAAAAATCTGCCATTTGGAGGAAATGCTAAAAGATCTGAATTGATGTTCTTCAAGTGTTTCTTCATAATTTGGTAACAGCTACCAATGGATTAGGTTTCTTCAGTAAAGCAGTTATTTCAGGCCGTTTTGTATAGGAGGGAACACTGCCTTGCCTCAGTGAACTGAAAACAAAGATGTACTAATGGTGGTGGACGTCTCAAATAGGATGTAAAGAAGGTAATCATTGAGTCATTAAGTGTAATTAGAGAAAAAGACATAAATGATTCAGGGCACTGAGAATCATCCTCATTAGAACAGGGTGGAGGAGAAACTGCACAGTATCAAATAATAACCTGGGATAATTGTTATTACAATTTTTGAGATTATTTAAATTCGATTTTTCAAAATATTCAGTGCACAACCAAACCCACTGTCATCCACAATCATTATTCATTTAAATATTATTAGTTTCGACAGGAATGATGAAGAGCACAAGTTTGATTATTTAACCAGTGAGCAAGGAACAACAGTGTGACTGGCTTTGTAGAGAGTGACCTGAGCATGGTTGTATGGTCTTGACCTTGTAATACAAAGCTCCTTGGAGCAATGGTTGTTGTGATTTGGTGCTATATATAAATACAGTTGATTTGAATTGAGGCAAAAGAGTTCAACATTCAATTCAATTCAGTTTTATTCATATGACAAATCACAGCAAAATTCACCGTAAGGTGCTTTATATTGTAAGGTAAAGACTCTGTTGGGATTTTCCTCTGGATTATTTCAATCACGTGATCCCCTTTGAGCAAGCGTTTGGTGACAGTGGGAAGGAAAAAGTCCCTTTTTAACAGGAAGAAACCTTGGAAGAACCAGGGTCAGGCAGGTATGGCCATCTACCGCAACCAGTTGCAGGTTGTGATTATCATGAGAAGTTGAAAAATTAGTCTGTGTCTGTGTGGGTTCTCTTTCATCCAGGTCAAGGTAGTTAAAAAAAAAAAAGGTGGATGCCAAATTAAAACACCATACAAGGGTTACGTTTGTGTACTTTTAATCGCAGCCATCTCAAAGTACATGTAACAGCTTGAGGAGATCATATGACATAAAAATCCCTTTTTAAAAATATCAGCAGTTGTGCCTTGTTGGCCAGAAATCCTAGGAGCACGTAAAAATAAACACTCTATATGAGATAAACAAGGCACAAAAAGTAAAGAAATTTGTGTTTGGTTGATTATTTCTTTTTTGTAACAATTCTTCTACCATTGGAAAGTCTATTTATGTGTAAGGAAATGTATTTGTATTTGTATTTGTGAAGGTTCCCAGTCATCCAAGTCATGGTAATCTAAGGAACTTGGGAAGAAAAGCGACTGGACTTCTTTAACTTTTGTCTTTAAGAAACTGAAAGAAGTCCGGTTGCTTTTCTTTCCAAGCTCCTTAGATCATTTGTGGCTTGAGCAGTAGAGTTCAGTATGTGGGTTGCACCCATGGAAAACCTACCAAATCTCCTCTGCCAATGCCAAACAGCTTATTCTGCTATTGACCCTTTGGTGTCGTTTGTTGGATTGGATGATTGAAGTCTGAAGAAAAAGGAAATATTTGGCAATTTAACAATTTATTGAGTTAGTTTCAATTTTTTCATTTTTTGCAACCCACACACAATTGAAAGGGAAATAAACCGGCATTCCAACGGTTTAACATTTTTACAACAAAGAAATAATCGACCAAACATAAATGTCAGAATGTTTTGGGCATTAATTGCCATCACTTTAGTGGAGATACAGAAGGGTCTGATGTTGTGTCCCAAAGTAATTGTCTGCCAAAAAGTGATTGGTGATGTTTCTGTATGGTTTTTAAATGTCTAATATCTTTGCTTATACTGGTAAATGGCCTGTAGACAACAACTTTTCCAAAGGAATTATATGTTAAATAGAGTATCTTTATGACGCCCGGTTATTATACCTACTATCTTCTACATTATACTCGATGCAGACCTTTATAGAACTGTAATTTCCTGCAATTTCTGCTGCCGTTGTGGCCACATCTTTCTCGAAAAAGACAATTTAACTCCTATTTTATATTACCAGGAAATGGACTGGGATGCTCTTCTGGCCAAGAAAGTGAAGCCTCCCTTCCTGCCAGCCATTAGAGCTCCACAGGATGTCAGTAACTTTGATGAAGAATTCACTCGTCTCAAACCGGTCCTTACACTCCCGCGGACACCCTGCATCCTCACTGCTGAGCAACAGGAAATCTTTGCAGACTTTGATTTCTCTTTCATTAGCTGACCACGGCGATTCAAGCTCTGTCTTATTCAACACGGCTCTTCTGGCTCAACAGAAGAGCAGAAGATGGAAAAACTATAGATATCGTTCAGATATTTCTTCCCTGGCAAGATCTGGTTAGCTGGGTCTGATTTCATTGTGCAGGAGTTACTTTTAACACTTTGCCAAAATCATTTTTGTACTTTTTTGTCATTTTTCGTTAGGCTATTTACAGAATATTTACACTGCAATGTTTCTGAAGAGTAGCACTGTCTAACCTGTAAATATGTGAAGTCTCACTGAAGGTAAAATGCACTGAATGTACTTTTCTATAGATTTTTTTGTTATTCTCTCTTTGTTAAATGCTTAAAATGGCCAAAAGTCTCACTTCTGCTGATATTGACCTGTTAATGTCTAGAAATTTTAAATAACAAATGTGCCCATTTAGACAAAACCAGCCTATATGTAAAGTGTAAATTATGTGAAGGTAAACATGAATAAATGTATAAATGCTGGACTTTAACCAGAAAGCTCCTCATGAAACATTTATTGAGTTTTATAGTACTTCCAGTATTTACAGTATTTAAAAAACACTGCATGACAATATTGTATATAATTGAGAACTACACCACAGACTGTAAATGTTAATTTGTAAAAAAAAAAAAAAAAGCAGAGATCTTACTGATAATGGCTCCGTCCAAGCAGAAGGACTCAGCATTTTGCACTGGATTAAACACAAACATTTATTGCTGTCTTACAAGGTTACTATTGCACAAGGAAAAGCTTAAATAGAAACATATTGCACTCAAACCTTTTAGCTAATAACCAGTGTTCCACTGTATCATTCAAGTCCCTGTTAAAATAGTTTTACAAAAATCTAAAGACATTTTCTGCTCCAAAATAGTTTAAAAAATATGTACAATTTTAAACAACTTGAGACACTGTAACAAGTCTAAATATCGTGTACATGTATGGAATAATTGCCAGGAACAATACAGTTCATATTTCAAACACACTCACTTGGACTAACCTACTTTAGTGACAAAAGCTGCTGGAGAAGGTGAATCCTGTAAAACAGGCAAAGTATTCATCACACGAGACAACAAGAGAATGGAACCCACGACCCTAAAGTAAATCCTGTGAGTGAATCAAGAAACCATGCCAGCTATAGATCTGTATTGTTACTCAATTTTTGAATGTAATGATTGCTGTGAATTGAGGGTGAAGAGTCAGGTTATTGTCAACAAACATCATCACTTGTTAGTTAAATGATTTTGTGGAAGAGGCAGGACTGAGGGTATTTGGGTGAGTAAAGTCCTAGCTTAACCGGATTCACTCGGGTGTGTAAAATGCCTGAAGACAATGCAGAGAGTTGCTTGTTTTGAAGGAAATTATGAACTTGATGTGTAAACAATAAGGAGGAAGGCCGCAGTGCTGATTACCAGTTATTAAAAGGAGCGGCCTCATTCTGGAAACACACAGTATGTTCAAATTGTCCTAAAAATGACTCCTATTTCCTGTTCCCGACCTGGTGATGTTCTCCATCGAGGTCAAAATGTTTAAGGACTTGGGAAAAGAAGCCTGTGTGCTGAGATTCTAACCAACTCGATGTCTACTGTGTTGAAATTACAGCATCGAGACAATGGACGGCAAAATGCCCACCTTATTAGCGTGTTCTTACTGTGATGTTTCATGAAGGTCACAAAAAATAGCAATAGTCCTGTCCCTGAGTGTTCTGCTCAATAATACTGAAACTTGAATGAACTGTCCTTCCTCTGGAGTCTGCACAGACCAACAATGAGCAATGCTCATAAGCATGTAGGCATAGTAGCTGTATTTTCATGAAAGTGTGCGAGGCTCAAGATCTGATGCTTTTGTTTACCTTTTACACATCTTACAGGTCATACAGCTGTTTGAAAAAATGCTGGATAAATCCTGAGCTCCAGCTGTGTCTCAGACCTATGAACCTCACATTCTCCAGTTTCTATTTCTAAGACCTGCGTTGGTTCGCACAATCCTCGCTGGGTTTCTCACCGGTTCTGCTGTTTTTGAGCTGCTAATTTGTTCTGCTCTTGGCAGCATATTGATTATTATTGAAATGAATTTGCTGCATCTTTAAATTTCATTAAATTAGTGCACTATTATTAGATCATGATCATTAGGGCATCATGCTAATTTGCCCTGCCCCATAGCCTGTAAGACACATGAGCAGGAAAATGATTTATTTCATTTAAGTCCTTGATTTCCATGACTGAAGTAAAATTGCCTCCATCCATCACTTATTCTAGCTGACCTAAAGTAAAAAATAATTCCATGATAATCCTAAAGGCTGCATTAGAACAACAAACATTCCAAATGTGAACTGTGCATTATGCTTAATTAAGTCAATTATTATAGCTCTTATTTCTCTTGATGAAGACCTTGACATAAGGTCTTTAGACCAGAATTTGAAATGCTTTTATTATAGCTGTCATGCAGCTACACCTGTATCACTTTACTCATTAGAAACTTCCTAACCAAAACTGACTATTTGAAAGCTCCCACAGTTTTCACTACGACTGCATTGAGGTAAAAACAGGAAATGCAGGCAATCAATTGCAATAAAGAACAACTGAGAGGATGAGGAGGAGGGAAATGCTCCACAGTTATGGCACAACAACACAAATGCCTATATAAAGGGAACCGCTCACAAGCACAGTTTATCCTCCTATTTGGTGTGTAATCCCAGATCCAGAGAGGCTGTTCATCACTGAAATGTACCTAAACCTGATCGCTGCCCTCCTTGAAGTACACATGCTCCCACACCACTGTGCCCCAGATGCAGAAGAAACCCCAAAGGTTTTGGAATGTCCCGCGGTCAAAGGGGTTCTCATCTGCACCGCAGTGTTTGAGGTAGGAGATGCGGTGGCGCGACATGAACTCCCACGTGGTTGTGTTGAGAGAAACCAGGTATAGATGGGAGCCGAGCAGCAACAGTACGATGAGCGAGAGCAGCGCTAGCAGCATGGTCACGGCCGTCAGGACTCCGTTTGTACGCAGCCACTGGTGCCAGATGGGTACGTAGGTGAAACCCGTCCTGAAGAGGAGAGAGCAATAGGATGTGACAGCTTTGCAACAGCAGCAACAGTAACATGGAGGTAGAGATGGGTGGTGTTGCTCACCAGGCAATGCGCAGGCCCCATAGAAGCACTAGCAGCTGGAAGGCCAGGTAAAACACAAACCAGCGGTGGTTCCTCTCACCAACGCAGTTCTCAATCCAGGGACAGTGATGGTCATAACGCCGGACGCAGTGCTGACACGTCTGGCAGTGCTTTGATCTCATTGGCTGCTGCTTGAAACACAGAACAATTTTTTTTAATTGTTTTATTTAGAAGACACAATGCAGTTTAACATAGTTCCAACTAATGTGCCTCACATGACCCAGGCCCCTTGTTGTGCTTACAACATTCAATTCCATAAAACCATAATACACCAAACTTACAAAACTACAAAAAATTCACAGTGTAAAATATAGTGTAACAGACAAAGTGAGAAGGATAGAAAATATTTTTTTCCAAAGGTGTGGATATTTGCAAAATTACAATTTAATTGATATAAATGACTACAAGTCTGATTTACCTTTAACCAAGCTTTGACCTTTACTGTAAAAGATGCAAATGGCAGGGAGGTCATTGCTAAACACGTTCAATGGACCAAGGACTGATCCTTGGCGGATGACCATTCTGTTTCCTAACAATACATTTCTTGGTTAACCCCCACACACTGCTCTCTTTTATAAAGATAGGATTCAAATCAATCTGCTGCTTATTTTGGTAAGTCAAACTTTAGTTTAGACAGAAGTATGTCATGGCTGACAGTGTCAGATTCCTTTTTTTAGTCAAGAAAAACTGCCTAGAAAACATCGCCATCATCCAAAAAGCAAATAATATTTTTAATGAAGTAACAGTGAGCAGCTTCTGCAGGACATTTTGGTCTAATACCAAACTGCTTTGGATGAAGGCTGCCACAATCTTCTCTGACCTTGAACAGGACAGGGAGTACAGAAATTGGATGACAGTTACATATAAAACCATGCTCCCCTCCTTTAAAAACCTTTTTCAATAAATTAAAAAGATGTGCCAATGGTTTTGACAATGAATTCCTGTATTTATTAACCTCTTGCACGCAAAATAAATCTGATGATTCCACAGTTATTATATGTTACAACTGAAGAATTGAAATTCTGAGTTAATTCTACTACTAACTGTATACAGTGTTATTAAATTCACGTGCCATAGAACCCTCATCTTTAATAATTGTACCATTTATATTCAATTCCTTTTCTTTCTTTCAGTTTTATTTATATAGGGGCAAATCACATCAACAGTTGCCTCAAAGAGCAAGAGATTAATAATAACTAATAATTAATGATTAAATGCAGAGTTGTGTATAAACCACTCGGTGCATCATGGGAAGTCCCCAGCAGCCTAGGCCTACTGCATTATAACTAAGGGAGGATTCAGGGTCACCTGATCCAGCCCTAACTATATGCTTTAGCAAAAAGGAAAGTTTTAAGCTTACTCTTAAATGTACAGATGGTGTCTGTCTCCTGAATCCAAACTGGAAACTGGTTCCATAGAAGAGGGGCCTGAAAGCTGAAGCCTCTGCATCCTATTCTACTTTTAAATATCCTACAAACCCCAAGTAAACCAGCAGTCTGAGACCAAAGTGTTCTAATGGGGTGTTATGGTACTATGAGATGTTTAAGATTACTCAAGACCTTGTATATAAAGAGGAATTACCATAGGTGGATCTAACAGATGATCAGTGCAAACAGGATCCATAAATGCTATGAATATGTGCATGTCACAGTGGGTTTTTTTTAGTTTTTCAATACATGTGCAAGATTTTCAAGCAAGCTTTTTCACTTTGTCATTATGGGGTATTGCAAGTAGAATTTTAAAGTGAAAAGAATTGAATTAATTTTTTGAATAAGGCTATAATGTGACAAAATGTGGAACAGGTAAAGCGGTGTGAATACTTTCCAAATGCACTGTATTTGGTAAGATTACAACAGCACAGGGCACAAAGTGTTGTTAGTTCAGCCATTTAGTCATTTAATTTAGCATCACCGTTCAGTTCATAGGCCACTCGGAGGCAGGGAGAGCAGCAGGAAGAGCACTGAGCAGAGTGGGCAACCATGTCAGCAGATATGAAACTGAAAATGAAATATGGGGATGACAGGGAAGTGGGTTGGAAAGTGCCTTAGAAATGGATAGGCTAAAGCAGCTGAAACAGAGTGTAGTTGGATGTGTAAAAGTATATCAGGTGACTGATATACAATGAATACAAGTAGACTGTCTATAACTCAGAGCTCAACTCAGTAGTCCAGTATTATCAGTGGACTGTGGTACCTCCTTAGAGAAAGTGTCAGTGCGTCATGAATTTTGCCCAATTTTTGTTAGTTCCTGTTTGTGTGAGTATGTGGATATTTGTGGGGGAAAAAAGGCTTTTCTGATCTGGTGATGAAACATTTTAGTCAGAGTCCCGGCATACTGCATCTGAAGTATTATCTGATACTTTTAAGGTCGTCTGGGTATGTAACACAGCCCTGTGTTTCCTGATATCCTATACCACTGCTGGATCCTGCCAGATATCAAGTGTCTCATTTCAGCCTGAGAGCCACACACTGACACACAAACACATGCAGAGAACAAAGAGGTGACATTGTACAGTTTGCCCATCCTGTATGGGAATACAGAAGCTACGTCTGTCCACCCCAGCTTTTCCTCTATTGTCACAAGCAGACATATGCTTATTCAAACTTCTGCTTCAACATCCAGAACGACCTTCAGACTCCTTTTAAAAGTAAGACTTCATGGAGGGGGGGAAAACAGCAGATGACCTCTGGAGAGTTGTGGATCCATCACAAGCAGCATCCGTTCGTTGTTTTAGAAGCAACACAATTTTAACTGTCCTTTTATTTCTGGCCATTTGATAAGGAAAGAAGGAAGAAGAGGCAGGTGTGGCTTAGGTGGTAGAGTAAGTTGTCTACTAATCAAAAATTCAATGGATCGATCCCCCGCTTCTCCAGTTTATCTTGGGCAAGATACTGTACCCCAATGCATCCACATCAATTGCCTCAGTCAAGATCAGGGTTCCGATGCAACAAAATGAACTCTTGCTATCAAAAATGTTTGATTACAGTTCTTGCTTCAAAGGGTGTCACGACCACTTATTAGGTTTAGGGGGTGTGGATCTGGTGAACCAACACCCTAATACAGGAGATCTGGAGTGGCTCTCTGTTTAAAAAGCCCTAACCTCTGATCCAGTGAGCTTAGATGGAGCCTGATGGGTGAGAGTTAGTGGCAGTAACAGCACTAGCTGCCTCTGGTATCCAGGTATATTGATCCCTCTAGAGTCTCTGCTGGAATCTTTAACATCTTATATCCGATCTTCTGAACTGCTCATCTTGCAGAGGACAAAGGGAAGAACCGTGTATCTCTTTTTCACCTAACTTTTATACCTGGTCAAGCTTTCTCCTCCCTCTCTTTTTGGACGTCACATCTTCTGAGATGACATCTGGCCCGACCCTTTGTGACATCCAGTCACGTTGTTAACGCCTGATCACCAGATGACCAGCGACAACTATCATCCTCTCTCTATCTATCTGACTTGTGCACATACATCATTTACTTGAATGTCTCGCTTAATCCCACCTTTCTCGACAGGTATAATCACTTTTTCCACACAGTGCCAGGTAGATTTTTTCCCCCCTTAATATATTCAATTATCATTTAAAAGTTGCATTTTGTGTTTACTCAGGTTATGTCTAAAACATTTAAGCGTGACAAGTATCCAATTTACCATTTGGTAAATGGACTGGTACCATTTGACTGGTTCTTATATATAGCACTTAAATTTCTACTCTGAGCATTCAAAGCGCTTTATATAACTTCCCTCTATACAAGTACTTTCTATCTAACATTCACACTCATTTATACTCCAATGGATGATGACGGGAGAGCAACTTGGGATTAATATCTTGCCCAAGGAGGTGACCTGCTTAGCCTCCAAACAGCTCTGGTGGCTTTGGCTCTCTGATTTAGTTCTGGCCAGATGTACTACCCTCACCTCTCCACAACTGAGATTAGCTCCCTCACAGAAAAGTGAATCAGTGCAGTACAAATGTAGTGACAAAGATATTTCACACATTCACTGCCTTTTCCTTCAGAGACCTAGTCACTTG
Source organism: Perissodus microlepis (assembly GCF_051167445.1). Lineage (NCBI taxonomy): Eukaryota > Metazoa > Chordata > Actinopteri > Cichliformes > Cichlidae > Perissodus > Perissodus microlepis. The sequence continues at coordinate 56,426,356 of NC_140467.1, read as the reverse complement.
GGTTGTGGTTGTACACGTACAAATCTCAACTGTACTTAAGTATTTATTTTTCACTTTTAGTCCCTACATTTTTACACAAATATCTCCATTTTCTACTCATGGTTGTTACTCTAAGTTTAAGACATGTGAGGACATTTGAGTTATTATTTCAGGTTACTGTGCGTCTTGAAATATCAAACAAAGTTGAACCTAAATGGAGGGAACAATAATTGCTTGTGCTTATTGCACATGAACAAATAAACAGGGCAAAAACATTTAGACGGTGCATCATTTACAGCACTGTTTTCAAGGCTTAAAGTGGGCCGGAACAATCCAGAACAGTGTGTTTTGGTCCAGATATCTGAAAGCTGGTCATAATAAGGTTTTTTTTTCACAACACTGGTGGTTCTGCATCTAGTGCTATGGAAGAGAAGTAAGCATAAAACTTTTTAAAGTCGTGGATAATTTAAGTTCAATGTTATTTATACAGCTCTAATTCACAACAAGAGTCACCTCAAGGAATTTCCAGTGCAATTTTTCAAATATACTCATAAGAGCAGACACACAAACTGTTTGTGTGCCATTTGTCACACAGCATGCCTGCTGTGCTTACAAAGGACAGAAAAGAAAGTGAGATAACTTCACTCAGAGATGGAGAGAGACAACAGGAGATTTTATCTTCTAGGATAAAGATTGCTCAGTGGCATTAGATACCTGACATGTAATCTCCTTATTTAATTTAGAGCTGTTTTGAAAAAAAAGATATCAGATCAATAGATGATCTGTTGTTCGGTGTGATCTGTTTTCCATCCATCCATCTTCTTTTTCCACTTACCTGCGGCCGGGTCGCAGGGGCAGCAGCCTAAGCAGAGAAGCCCAGACCATGCCTGGCCCCGACCACCTCCTCCAGCTTGTCCAGGGGAACACCAAGGCGTTCCCAGGCCAGTTGAGAGATATAATCTCTCCAGCGTGTCATGGGTCTGCCCCGGGGCCTCCTCCCGGTGGGACATGCCCGGACCACCTCAACTGGCTCCTTTCGTTGTGGAGGAGCAGCGGCTCTACTCTGAGCCCCTCCCAGATGGCTGAAGTTCTAAACCTATCTCTTCTGGAAGGAAGCTTATTTCCGCTGTTTGTATCCGTGATCTTGTTCTTTCGGTCACTGCCCAGAGCTCGTGACCTCGTGATAGGTGACGGTAGGGACGTAGACTGATCAGCAAGTAGAGAGCTTTGCTTTTACACTCAGCTCTCTCTTCACCATGGCGGACTGGTACAGCGTCCATATCACTGCAGCTGCAGCACCAATCCATCTGTCGATCTCCTGCTCCCTTGTCCCGTTACTTGTGAGTAAGACCATGAAATACTTAAACTCCTCAAATCGGGGCAGGAAATCGTCCCTGACCCAGAGTGGACACTCCACCCTTTTCCGGCTGAGGACCATGGCCTCAGATTTGGTGGTGCAGATTCTTATTCCCACTGCTTCACACTCGACTGCGAACCATTCCAGTGTGAGCTGGAGGTCATCATCTGATGAAACCAAGAGAACCACATCATCTGCGAAAAGCAGAGATGAGATTCTGAGACCACCCAAATGAAAGCCTTCTGCCACTTGAGTACAGATAGAAATTCTGTCCATAAAAATAACAAACCGAATCGATGACAAAGGGCAGCCCTGGCGGAGTCCATCACCCACAGGGAACGAGTTCAACTTATTGCCAGATATGTGGACCAAACTCTTGCAACAGTTGTATAAGGATCGAATGGCCTGTAGAAATGGGCCAGGCACCCTTATACTCCTGAAGCACCTCCCACAGGACACCCACAGGGACATGGTTGAATGCCTTCTCCATGTCTTCTCTGGTTGGGCAAACTCTCGTGCAACCTCAAGAATCCTTGAGAGGATAAGGAGCTGGCCCAGTGTTCCACAACCAGGACGAAAACCACATTGTTCCTCCTGTATCCGAGGTTCGACTAACAGACTGTTCCCCTTTCTTAAAGATGGGAACCACTACCCCGGTCTGCAAATCCAGAGATACCACCCCTGATCTCCACGCAACATTGCAGAGGCATGTCAATCATCCACCCAAGGTGAAGTGTTCCCTTGATCTTGCACTCATAGGGGTCTTCTGAATCACTCTTTGTCTGGTCCCTCACCCAGGACCAATTTGCCATTGGAGACCCTATCAGTAGGGAAAAGCACCTGGACAACATAGCCCCTGGGATCCCTGGGACACACAAAACCCTCCACCACGATAAGGTAGCAATTCGCGGTTTTCATATTATGAAACATTGTGCAAAATTCAACACAGTTCTCTTCCATTTTAATTGTATAGCGCTAAATTACAAGAACAATCAACTCCAGGCGCTCAAGATTGTGGAAACCTGACGATAATAAACTGGCATACTGCCTTTTTGTTATTCACATGTTCCATGACAGTTGTAGGCAGCCGAGTGCAGACTACACTGCTTATCTCACAACACAGTGACGTTTACAGCCATGCCCTATGATGGAGTGGTGGTCAGTGTCAGGTTACACCAAGGGCAGCAGGCAGCAAATTAGGTGATGATGTTTATTAGATTCACTCAATGAATTCCACCTTTAAATTAGCTCTGTACTGCTTTGGGTTGAAAATCAGCCGTAATACCTCATGTAACATGCTCATATCCTGCTGAATTTATTTGGCCAGAAAGAGCAGCAGGAAAGCTCCATCTGATCACCACATATCTACAATGAAGGCAACAGAGCTAGTTTCTTTTAATTCCCTTTGTTTTTCTCTGCTTGTGTTCTACATTATAGATGTGCAAACTGATTACATTCATTATTAATTAGAACTGAAGTAACAAGGAGTTACTTTTTACTTTTATACTTTTCAAAGCCTGTACTTTTTTTTACTTTTACTGGAGTAAAAAAGTTGAATAAGTACTTTAACTTTTACCAGGGTATTTTTTATTGGAAGTGTCTCTACTTCTATTTAAGTGACGTGTGTATACCACCTCTGCCGATGAGCTGAGCAGCATACCTGAAGCAGACAGTGGCCACAACGGCGCTGTCTCAGGGATTTGGTGGCAGGTGGAATCATGTCCTGCTGCTCCTCAGTCACTCCCAGCATGAACTAATACAACAAAGAAGACAAAGTGGTCAGAAAGGAGTAACTGTCCAGCTAACAAATTATGTTAAAGTGGACATTGTCACTGTTTCCCACTTTTTCTATATGGTAGGGACATCAGATGGACTGAGGTGTCCTCATTTTTAATCTTATCCTTCCTGGTCACTCCAAGTGAAAATCTTAACATGTTCACCTCAGCCCCCCGTCTCTTAGTCAAAGCCACTGTCTCCAAACCATACATCATAACATGTCTTACTACCATCTTGTAAATCATCCCTTTCACACTCCTGACTTTTATCTCCACCCACTCCATTCTGCCTGCACTCTCTTTCACCTCTCTTGGGCAGTGTCTGTTGCTTTAGATGGTCTGGACCCCAACCAAGTTATACAACAGCTGAACCTTTAATTGCTAGTAACTTCTGACTTGCATGAAATCCTTTTACTTCATCTAAGAGCAGAGTACCACTCTCTGTGCTGGCACATCGACAGTAACTCACTATCTCTGGTCCTTGCATGTTCATCCTTTCCACCAATCTCATTCACACACACATATTCTGTTCTTGCTACTTTCATTCCTCTTCTCCATAGCATACCTCTACCTCTCCCTACTCTCACTATAGATCACAATGTCAACTGCAAACATCATAGTCCACAGAGACTCCTGCCTGACGTCGTCTGTTAGCCTGTCCATTACAACTAGGGCTGGATATCATCACTGATTTCTATAATCGATTTGATTCCGATTCACGAGGTCCCAATTCAATTCTATCCCTGATTCAATTTGATTAAATTCAATTTTGACTCAGAAATATTATAATTCTGATCATTTATCAGTACATATCCATATTTTATATCTAGGTATAAAAACTGACTTCATCAGAGGTGTAAGCATCACAGCACATGCCTTTGTGTCAAAGTAACTGAGGATAAAACACAGAAAAACATGAAGGAGATTTTCCTGGCCTGAATTTTTATAGCACCACCTTAAAAATTCTCTGCAGTAGATCAAAAACAGAGGAAAACCATGAATTAACATATGAACATTACCTGATGCTGCTGAAGCGAAACAGATCAAAGTTACAGAGGTTTTATTAGAGACACAGCTAAGCCTTTTGCAGTTTGGCATAATTTTAAAAAGTTTACATTTCTTTGTTGTTGAACAGCAGAAATGAGGCATTTTTGAAAAACAACAACAACAAAACAAACAAACAAACCAAAAAAAAAAAAAAAAAACAGCGAGCGACAGCAATGCACACAACGGTAGACTGGTGTGTAATAAGCAAGCGAATAATGCAGAAAACTGAGATTTGAGTTTCAGGGAAACTGTTCTTGAATCACACAGAGAGAGAGCTGTGCAGGAAGTGTGATTCTATTGTGGTGAAAGCAAAACAGCAAAAGTAGGAGGGAATTAAATATGATGTTTATCAAATGTGAACTGTAGTTTTGATCTTCTTTTGCTGCTGGTTCAGTGAATTTTGATTGGATAATGACAAAACCTGCAGAATCAGAATCTGCGAGATTTCTCTTTCAGCCCCGACAGCGTGTCTGTGTACATGCCATCGGGTGAACGATCCGCTCTTTGTGTTTACATCTTTGTGCGGATTCTGTTTACCTGCTCTCATTTGCTGTTTTAGCTGTTTGGTGGTTGTTGACATAGTTTTGTGAGCCTTAACCTGAGATTCTGGTGTTTCTGGCAAAATACATTTATATTTAAAAAAAGATTCAGGATTTAATGAATCGATATTGTGTTATTCAAGCTAATATCGATTTGAATCGGAAAATAGATTTTTTAAAGCCACCCCTAATTTCAACTGGAAACAAGAAAGGCTTTAGAGAAGATCCTTCACCACTGTCATACATGTGCTGCACCACCCTCACATACTTTTCTTTCTCGCTATTAGAGTAGGGCAGTGGTTTCAAACTCGCAGCCCATGGCCAAGGCATCATGAGGAGAGAGTACAAACATGTTGAGGGATTGGCTGTGTTAGTTCAGTGAGAGAGTTATTTGTGAAAAAAAAAACAATTTTCACCAGCAGTCAAAAACTAATATGTACACTTGTCTGCTTTTTTATTTTGTTAAATGCGAACAAAATTATAACAGAAGTGCTGCCATGTGTCTGGCCAGAAAGAGAGTAGCAATTTCCTTCTTTGGTAGTTTAATGAAAGGCTTCGGTTAGTTAAGCATGAGGAAAAAAAACTGTGTTAACACTGGCAGTTTTGTCTTGTTATACAATATTTGAAATTTAAAACAAACAAACAAAACACTAACTTTTTGGAAATACTTGTGGGTGTTTTCTTGATTGGTTTGTTTTTGCACTACTTACACTAAAGTGGCCACTAAAGAGATGACAGTGCCAGCAGTGGCCTACAGCTCATTTAAGTTACAATATTAAGCAACTTTAGGCGACTATTGCTGTGATCTTATATATATATTGCCTTAAATAAATTATTGTTATCATTATTGTTTTGGCACTGCAAGCACACGATTATCTTTTAAGATATATTTTTTGAATCAGGTTTTTTAAGCAACGTAAACATTCAAGCTGCTTCAAACCCTGAAACCATCACAACACAAAGGTAAAAAGTGGGAGCGATAACAGTAATATACAGTAGGCTCGTGCTCACCTGCAAGTCCGTGTCATCAGACAGGATGAAACCCGGGTCCATCAGAGAGACCGCGAAGTACAGCAGCACAGACAGCAGCACCAGCAGGACGAAGAGCACGGGCTGGACAAGCTGGCCCGTCTCCTCCTGCTTCCTCAGCTCTGTGAACAAATCACTCACACACTTAACACCACCACAGCTCCCAGGGGTGTGCGAGCGATTATAGAGGCAAAGCCTATGAATGTAAAGTGATAGATTCACCTGTATCATGTAGGAAGAGGATTAACGTTATGACCCATGTCAGAATCACATGTGATGTTCTCACCAGAAACCCTGAGCCGAAAACATTTTTGAACATGTTCCTAGCATAATAGATCAGCCATCCAACATGCAAATGGAGCTGATAAACGACAACACCACTCTCTTCCCTGGGCAAGCGTCATACAAGCCGTAATGTCGTCAGAGTATTAAACGATGTGTTACGACCGAATCAAATCGTTGAATATTTTTTCTACCCAGGACATATTACATATGTCGAGTTTCGGCAGCTGGGAAGTAAACATCCCGCTCGCTTCCTTCTAGTGGATTTGTTTTTATCCTGCCAACGACTCACAGTAGCAGCGATTAGTATGGCAAACAATCTAGGCCAAAATTCTCCAATTTTTTAACCCGTCTGTTTAAGAAATGACGTAAAAATCGCCGTTTGATAAGTCAGAACGCCGTAAAAAAACAAACGGCGTTGACCCCAACAGAACACAGTATTTTACGCCAGAGACTGGCGCCTTGAACGCCCCTTCTGAGTGGAGGAAAAAACGCCGTTTTTCCCGGTCTTCCAACGCCACTTTTTACGTCATACGCAGCTGCGCAATGAGCGCTGTTTTGCGAGTGTTGGGAAAAGCGGCGTTCATAGACCGGGAAAAACGGCGTTCTTTCCGCCACTCAGAAGGGGCGGTTCAAGGCACCACTCTCTGGCGCAAAATACGGCGTTCTGACTTATTAAACGGTGATTTTTTTTTTTTACATCATTTCTTAAACATACGGGTTAGAAGTCAGGGCAGGAAACGTACACTGGTCAGATGTGACAATTAGGGCTATTTTGCTTCCATAAATGTACCTAATCAATATTAACCCCGATTCTTTTGTCCCCGTGATAGAACAGAGAAAACCGACTCATAGTGTGTTAAAAACATCTATATTTCTTTTTATTCAATCATCTTCCGGAAGAGAGAGACCCCTGCACAGCTCAAACGCTAGTTGCAAGAGCTCTAACATTTTTAGCTCAACATGTGTCTTATATGGTGTTATTTCTGTACTTCAGACGTCACACACAGTTTCAAACATTGCTTATATGGAAAGTTCCTCTTTTCTGAGTCTTATCTATTAATATGCCTGTGCACTAAAACATCCTGTTTTTTTAGTCTGGCTGAGCACTTAGTTTGTGAGTCAAAAGTGGCCTTGCTCTACAAGCCTTCATTATTAAAGTACATAAAACAATATAATAGGAAAATAAGGATACTAAGGATATTGATTTCATGACAGTTCTCCCCCTTTTTGTGTTTTGTAAGAAACACAACATAATTCCTAATTTATCCCATTAAGTTTACTTCAATTCAATCCAATTCAATTTTATTTATATAGCGCCAAATCACAACAAAAGTTGCCTCAAGGCGCTTAATAGATACAGAGAAAAACCCAACAATCATATGACCCCCTGTGAGCAAGCACTTTGGCGACAATGGGAAGGAAAAACTCCCTTTTAAGAGGAAGAAACCTCCGGCAGAACCAGGCTCAGGGAGGGGCGGGGCCATCTGCTGCGACCGGTTGGGGTGAGATAACAGAGACTTTGAAGAGAGAAACCTAATATTTAATAATCCACATTTCACTGTTTTACTCTTTAGTTTAGATGTGGATTCTGTATTGTTCTTTCTTTGTGATTGTTTATGTTTAAGTTGTTTACTGCTGGCTTTTAGTTTGTTTTTGTCTGTTTGGGAGCTGACACAGTCTCTGTGGAGATGGGATTTTTTTTTTTTGGGGGGGGTAGCCTAAGGAGAGAAGCTCCAGAGAGGCGTGTTCCATGTTAGAAGCTAAAATATAACAAGAGAAATTCTGCTAAACAAAACAAAACCTTTCAATTGCCCAACCCTATCTGTCCCCTCAACGGGTTGTATGTTTTCAATGTTTCCTTATTATTTTTGTCATAAAAATAAATCAAACAAATAAATCAAGTTGTGAGACAGCACCTTGCATTTACGCCAGGCTGTGAGCTGTCCTAAATCTACGTCCTTCACCCCCTTTTCAACCAGAATCCCAGTTTAATTTTCTTTCAATCCCAGTTTAAAACTATTCCTGACTTCCCTCAGTGTACACTGTAAACTCCAAAAGATACAATTAGCTTTTCCTGGTAAAAGGTCCTACTTTACTTTTGTCACTGGTTTGGAAACAGCCTCTATAAAGTTAACCTGTTTCGTCTTTAAAAATTTACCTGGTTTCTTCTTTAAACTTAGTCCTGGTTTCTTCGCCCCCTTTAACGGGTAGCGCATATCTTTTATGCTCACATTTAACCTTTGTCTAATGAGCTTTCAGTCTCTTAAACACATTTTCTGGAACAATGGTTCTCTGTGCTCTGTGCTTCTTTTCTGGGTCCCCCTCCTCTGGTTGGTTCCGTTCGGTCTCAGGCCTCCATGATTCTCGCCACCCCTGTGGTCGCTGTGGTCCTGAAATCTTCTCCTGTAAAGGATAGAAAACAAAACACCTCTCTCTGCTACACCTCACTAATCTACTGTGTTCATCTAATGTTCCCTTAATTATTCAAAGTCCGTTCAAAATATCATGTTCTGGGCCCTAGCCTTTATATTAACTTTACTTAATCTTTATTTACTTAATCTCAATGCTCTTTATGTGTGTGCGCAACACTTTTAATTTTATTAAACACACCCAGGGTAAGATATACACCATCACCATATCAGCCTAAAAACAGACAGAGACGTTCCTCTTTCTATCACATTCTTCCATACATGGCAATTTGTTTCACCTTCCAGATGATTCCTGGGGACTTACAATTTCTTGACTCTTCTTCTGTCACTTGTTACTAGGCAAGCTCAACTGCAGTTAGAAGCTAAATGAATTCCAGGCCCTCGGCCTGGCCTATGTTTAAATCATTTGTGTTTGTAAGCGTGTATGCGGCCTTCTATGCTCTGTCACCCTCAATATATCAACTGAGACATCGCGCTCAGCGAAGCTTAAAACCTTGAATAGACTGAGCATCAACTCTTTCATGAGCACAATCGCAATGTGTATAAAAAAAATCTTTTCTACGTATATAGTCTTGAATGTTATTCATTTGGGTAAGCGACACTTTTAACACCCTCTTAAGAAGCTCTCTTCTTCTCTCATCTGATCATGACCCTCCTGTGCTCAACTTACTTCCTCTTTTTAGTCACACATACATTTACAAGCTCTGCCACCTTTGCCCTATATGGTTGTCTCAGTCTCCAGATGTGTCCTGTCGACCTTTTCAGAGCAGGCCTATTTTCACACCTTCTGCATTACTTCTTGCTAAGCAAAGACAAAGCAAACTGTTTTTCAGCTCTACCCCAGAAACCAATCTACGTCATGTCTGCATCTGTAAGCCTGCATTATAACCGCTTATTCTAGAAATCAAAAAGAAATCAAACATTTTACTCCTAAAATCTTCCCTCCTTTCACCAAAGCATATGTTTTATTCAAGCTGTCCCACAGTTTCCCTTTAAGTTTGGTATTCAACCGATTATGAACACTGGCATTTTATCTTCTAAACAGGATTCAGTTCATTTTAATCCTTTAACTTAAACATGAAAATATCAATTTCTGCCTCAGTTTTACCATATCTAAATTATCAAACACCCCAAAAGTCATAGAATGATCCTAAAACCCATTATTTCAAATTAAACCTAAAATCCCCCCTTTTGACACCTCTTATGTGTCACAAACTGAAAATGCTCACCAGAGTTTAGGAAATTAAAAGAAAAAGGTTAGTCATATTATTTGACTAAACACCTCAGCGATCCTCCTCTCAGGTATATCTGCTCCGGCCCTGCAAACCTGTGTTTAAGGAATGAAATCAATTTAATCATCATGTCAAATCTTTTCAAACTCCTGTCTCCATCCAGAGCCTGCATCCTGGAACTTCCTAGAAACAAAACCTGTGTGTTAACCTGAACTTCACATTTCATACTCAGTTTTCCCCACTTATGATCCGATCTGTGTTATAAGAAAGAAAACTTAAAACAGAACAGTTATCAGTCATGTGTTTAACCATAGTCCAGTCTTTATCTCAGTGTCCAGTCGGTCCAACTTTTAGTCCACCTCGTCCGTCCAGTCACTGTCCATTTACACACATTCATTCACACGCATTCACACGAGATATTGCTGATGGTGGAGACTCCCGCGCAAATAATCAGATTCTCCACCCTCAGCAACATGAGCTCATTCATTTGTTTTATTTTGTTTTCTTTAGGAAAATAGTTCTTTATGCTCTTGGACTGGATTGGCTCACGGCAATCCTTTTAGACAGGGACTTATAATCTGATCAGGTCCCCACAGGTAGCCTTTTCCTCCGCCCATTGTAATCTGGAAAAGCTCACCTTATGTTTGTTCTCCCGGAAATTTTTACAGCGCTGTTAATTCAGTCTTGCAGGCCTGCTTAGAACAAAAATCAGAAAAAAGAGAGCTGACTATTAGCTCATCAAAGCACAAAACAAAATCACCTGCCTGGTTTTCTCTAAATGCACTGTTACAAAAATAATGGGCCCTCTTAGACATGTCCATGTTTAATAAAACTCCCTCTATTAAAATAAGAAAACAACCTAAACCTAACCGACAGAATCAACCCATCACTACAACAACAACCTCAAAAATCTTAAACACACAAAAGTTTTGCCACAAGTTCTTCAGGGTCCTGACACTCTCAGGTCAACTGACATAATTTCACCTGCTCAATACACAGAAAATCTTGTTAAAAGCCACACAATTTGCACACCATCATCACTAAATTCTAAATTTCTTTTCTAAAAACTACTACACACTAAGCTATTTGGACAAGATGATAAACAGACTCACACGCTCAACATGCTGTCTAGTCTTCATGAGCTCTCTTGTATTTCTAAGGTTAATGCATTTTCTGTTTGTGCGTGTGAGTTTGTATATGTTTCTTTTTGCAGTGTTTCAGACTCCTTCACAATTTTCCAGTTAAACAGTCAGTTTTCTCTTTCCCAGGTTTGCTAACCCAAATTTTGATTTCCCACATTAAATAACAGCATTCCTCTGTGTTCAGCCAGGAGTTGGAGCTCGCTGGTGAGGTTTAGTAACACATGGCGCTGTAAACACTTCAACCAGAAACTTGCCTGAACATTTCCAGTGATGTTAACCTATAACTTTCTTCCGACCGCTGCATGTGGAAAATTGATCTAGGTCTTCTTTGCGTCTAAAAATAACAAAACTGAGACATTTTCATTATTATCATCACTGCTTAACCGACCCGCTTCTCTCTCTCCGGTCAGAAATACCCATTTATGTCATGTATATAAGTGTAAGCGTGTTCTTCATTGCATTTATGTTATGTGTTTATATTAATTGAGTGTAAGCTGCTTCTTCATTGCATGTGTATTTTTGTAATCAGGTGTAATTCATGCCTCTTTGCACTGAGCTGTGGATTCAAACTGTCTCACTTCTGATTCTTTCCAAAAATAATTTCACATGTAACAATTTGTGTATGTGTGCTTTCTATTCATTCATGCAATTGTTAGTTCATGTATTTATTTTCCTCGGTCTTTCTCTTTTCTTTTTTTTTTTTTTTTGATGTGGTGGACAATCCTAAACCTCCATGAGTTAGCTTCCATTTTCAATCCAATACTCCTGTACTCTTGCACTCAAACGCGTCCAGGCTTGACCTCTCACTGGTCCCTGTCCCTCTTCTCACAGTGTCCTGTGTGGCCTTCAAATCTTCAGCAGGTAATAACAGGTAATAACAGGCCCAACTCAGCTGTTTCTTCTTCTCTGTTTCTTCTCTGTTGATCTTTTCAGTCTTTTCTTGTAGGTTAACTCCCAGCATGGCAAATATCACGTCCAGTGCCTTCAAACAGTCATGTCACTTGTCAGGTTTCCAGCTTGTAATTCAAAGCTCATGTTCCATCAGTGGTGTTCATACATGCTGCTGCTTGACCCTTCAGTGTTATAGGTCAGTTGCACTGACTTTTGCCTGCTGTTAACTCTTCAAGTACACGATGTTCTGTCTGTCTTCTGTCTTCATCAGGAGAATGACTGTCCTTTAAGCTTCTTCTCAGGGTGGGGACAGAATGAGAGGTCAAGCTGTAAAATTTTAAGCCAAAGTCTGGCCTGTTTTCTCATCCCAATTCTGTTAATCTATCCTTTTGCCGCTGCACTCATGTTTTGAGGTTGAGAAGACTCCACCTGTATTGACACACTAAAACATGTAATTAATATCATTTTTTATTACTTTTTCTTAAGACATTCAGTCTCTAATTCCTCTGTTTTCATGTTGCAACGTCTCTCACCAGCTCACAAGCTATAATCAGACTTCCTGTTTGACCCACACACGCACACTCTCTTCTCTCAGACTTTCTCTTTTTACGCACTCTGCTATGAACCTACGTAGTGTTATTATTACTTATTTATTATTTTGTACAAATCACACAGAATCACTCAAATCCAGTTCTCACAACATTCACACACTTAGAATCACTCAAAATACGCTTTCCTAAGAGTATTTTATCAAACATGCTTTTTAGAATCAGAAAGAGGAAGTAGACAACACCCAGTTAAGTGCGTATGTCCTCTTAAAAGAGAAGAGAAATAAACACATATGGGACAATTCTCCCCAAATTAGACAAAATATGACCATGAATGCCCTTTTCTGAGTCATGTTCTTCTCTATACATAACTCTTGGCCTCCAGGGCATAAAACTTTGGACTTATAACCGTGATATAAGTCCTCACAGCGCACCAAGCACGGAGAAAATCCAGCCTCAGTGCTTCAAAATTCTCACAAGATTCAAAAACAGTTTCTGTCATTTATCTGCTCAAGAACTTCATCAAATGGACCTCTATGGGTCCAGTAATCTTCAGAACATGTATATCACTGCAGCCAGTGAAGATTTAAAACAGTTTCTTGTCTCAGTGCACCCAGCATTAACTTATCACATGGACCGCAGCCGATCCATCAATATCAACACAATTGTGTATCCCCATGTACACAACTGATTCTTCACTTGTGTCACAGCACATCTAGTAATATCTTCAGAATTACTTCAACATGGTAAGCATTGATTTTCCTTTAAAATCAATTTACCATTAGAACTCAAGATCACAACTGACTCGATTCTCTGAAATCCTGAGTCAGTTAGACACCTTGTCCAGCTCAACGTGTCCTTCTCATCGGACTTCCACGTCCGAAATTACTCTTTTTACTCACAAATAAGTGTTTCCCAAAATGATCCTCTGATCATAACCTATTTTTAAACCAAGGTCCCAAGTCTTGGTAGATGGTCAATCTCCAGTACGGCCACGCCGGACCACCTACTGGACGTCTCCAGTAGGGAGGAAGTCTGCACTTCTGAACTTGACACTTATTAAACCATAAAATGACCAATAACCTATGATCCTGTGTTTTACACATTGGTCTCTTTTCTCTCTTACCATAACATCTCATGTTACTTTTATCTCAGTACTGTCTTTTTCTCACAGTTTCATTATCCTTACTTCAAAGCTTTACTCTATTCTCAAGAATTTAGTTTTACCACTACTGAGCCAATTTAATAGTTAAGATCATCACTCAGCGAACAGATAATTTAGAATTCAGCCAATATGCACAAATTTGCTTTTTGAACAGGTTTGTGCCTACCTTTAAATCTCTTTAGACCGGTCTTCTGTTCGCCTCATATCAGATCCAACCTTCGGCCACATTTGTTCTCTCTGTCACACGAAGAACCGGGCGGAAACACCAAATATTAACCCCGATTCTTTTGTCCCCGTGATAGAACAGAGAAAACCGACTCATAGTGTGTTAAAACATTTATATTTCTTTTTATTCAATCATCTTCCGGAAGAGAGAGACCCCTGCACAGCTCAAACGCCAGTTGCAAGAGCTCTAACATTTTTAGCTCCACATGTATCTTATATGGTGTTATTTCTGTACTTCAGACGTCACACACAGTTTCAAACATTGCTTATATGGCAAAGTTCCTCTTTTCTGAGTCTTTATCTATTAATATGCCTGTGCACTAAAACATCCTGTTTTTCAGTCTGGCTGAGCACTTAGTTTGTGAGTCAAAAATGGCCTTGCTCTACAAGCCTTCATTATTAAAGTACATAAAACAATATAATAGGAAAATAAGGATACTAAGGATATTGATTTCATGACACTTATTAAACTGTGATTTTGACATCATTTCTTAAACATACGGGTTAGAAGTCAGGGCAGGAAACGTACACCGGTCAGATGTGACAATTAGGGCTATTTTGCTTCCATAAATGTTCCTAATCATATAAGACCTTACCAAGATGGCTCCCAAGTAGCTACAGTTATGAGGTGATGATACCTCATCTACATATTTTCACATATATATATATGAAAAGTTGGGGGGGGGGGGAAAGTCATCTTAATGTAACTGTGGGAGGGTTATGTATTATTATTTTTAATCTGTAAGTAGTGGTATCTATTAAAGTCTGGTTTTGCCTCTCTCTCAGCATTTGCAGAAGAAGGGGTGATTTCGTGACCTAACAGCCAGATGTGCTCAGTAAGTAGACTGTTTCATTAATATGTTGTGTTTCTTATACATTCAAGTTAAAATACAGTCACTTAGATAATAAAGTATCAGTCAGTAAAACACCCTCCCTCATGGGTCTCTATGGGGGGTGGGGTTAAGCCAAGGTAGTAAGTAACCCAACAGGCATTCACTCATCCACACGTCTCCCCATCATTCACACATATGTATTCTGGATTATCAAAAGACAAAATAGATGAAAGTGGTTTATTTTTGATATTCTTTTATTTTTTGTGGATCAATTTCTTTTTTCCTTTTAGAAATTCTCCCCCCAGGAAACAACATCACATTGTAGGTTATCAAAGTGACATTTGGATATGATCATAATTACATACAATTCAAAATTAAAAAACAAAACAAAAAAAACATACTGAGCAGTCTTTGCCGGAGTCCTGGCACACACACCTCTAAGCTGCAATCCACTGTTTTGGAATGTCAAAAAACTCTCTAAATGACAAAAAAAAGCTATTGAGCTTGCGACTTTTTGGCCTGCTTTTCATCCAGAACAAAGGGAGTATGAATTGTCCTCCCTTTCAGCAGCTGCTCCAGACCCTGACAGAGAAGATGAGACAGGAGTTAAGTCATGAGCAAAACTAAAAAATTATTTAGTGAGTACTTTTTGTCCACAGTGTATCTATAATACAAGAAAGAATCGCTGTCTCTAAGTGCTCTGCAGGGTTCCACAATTTAACACACTGTTCTCACCTCTCCAAAGTACGACACAAGCGGTGAAATCTCACATTGAGCCGGAGGACTGTCATCAGCTGACACGCTGCAGGATGAATAATGCACAACTTGAGATTTAAATAATAGGTTTCAATTTTTTTTCTGTCAGCCTGAAAACAACACTAACATACATTTTAAAAAGAGCTACATGCCACAAAGTATATGTTATAATTCCAATAGTAGTAACAACAAATCAGCTCCTTAGGGAGCACACAAATCAGGGTGTGGAGTACATAGGAGCATCTCTGACCTGGGAAGAGGAAGGGGATTCCCATATTTATCCAACAGTGTGGCTCCAGCAGATGTGACCCAACGGCAGTGTTGAGCCAGCAGAGAGTTCCTGGCTGTGGTCGGGTTGTCTGTGGCTGAGCCATCTGCATTTTTCAGGGGGGAAAACTCATCCTCCCTGACAACCTCAAACGCAACGAAGTTCCTTCCAAATACAAGGGAGTAAATTTCTAATTAATTGAAAATCACCTAGACAGTAAAAACAACATGTGTAAACACATACAAACTGAAAGATAATGTAGAGAAATTAATACCTTGAGAATTCGAAGACATCAAAAACAAACTTCTCCATCTTTATGCCGTTGGATTTGGATGGTTTGACTTGAATGCCTTGTGCATCAACAAAGGGCACTTTCTTTAAGGCAACATGTTGCTTCAGCTGGTCTTTATATTTCCTAAAAGATGAAATATGTTAGCAGCACCAAACAAAATGGAATACCATAAAAATGGAAGGTTTTATACTCAAGGAGCAATGAAGTTCAATAGCTGTATAATTAAAATCTGGTTAATTTGGCAGTGAAAAACATGTTAAGACTTCTTCTTTGCCAAGTTGTCAGTTATCAGTAAACAAAGCACTGACTCATCCCTTCAGTTAAATAGCCTTTTATGCTCGAATGAATCATTGACCAGTGCTAACGCCGGTCTTAACAAACAAAGAAAAAAAAAGAAAAGAAAAAGAGATCAGGTTCAAGGACTGGACTGAAAGTGACAAAGCAGCCAATGTCCACTGAAAAACTTAGAAAGCGTGGAGAACTACTGCTCATGACCAATTTAAAATATTACAACAAAGGCGAGCTCCTTTGAAGCAAAATATAAAGAAACTCAAGTAGTGTTTTAAGACTTTTGCATAGAACTGCACCACACACCTAAGCGTTGCTGCAGATCCCTAGAAAGAAATGGTAAATGGCCTGTATTTGTATAGCGCTTTACTAGTCCCTAAGGACCCCAAAGCGCTTTACACATCCAGTCATCCACCCATTCACACACACATTCACACACTGGTGATGGCAAGCTAGATTGTAGCCACAGCCACCCTGGGGCGCACTGACAGAGGCGAGGCTGCCGGACACTGGCGCCACCGGGCCCTCTGAACTCCCCAACAATGATTATGAAGTGAGAATCACTGAACTATAGCAACTACTACCTTCTAGAGGTTTACGTGTGCTCACTAAAAACTAATTGAAGCTAAGATACCCCAATAGGCTGGGACAGTACACATTTATGCACTAATATATTGTTTTGGTCTATTTGTGGACTCTTTAATAAACATCTAGCACACACTGAAACAGCCAGATCTTTACTGTAAGTGTAACTTGCAGAATAAAAAGAGCTCGAATTTGTTCTTTCTTAATTTTTTTTTGGTCATTTGTGTACTACTAAAAGCTATCATTCAATTGTTTATAATGTTGTGCTGCCCCTTACTCTGCCACATCCTGCAGGAAACTCCTGGTAAAGAAGTGATTGCAGATGTTTCCAGCACTGTAAACCAACTCTCCTCCAGGTCCTCGCAGTTCAGCCGTCTGTGGCTGGACCTCACTGTACTCGACCACCTGGGACACCCCTCGTACTCTGCAAACCACGCCGACCGGCTCTGTAGGGTACGCCTTCTCCACCACCTAAAGCAAGACAGAGGTGGACGAACAAGGAAGAATTAGGAGAAACCATTAGCATACTCATGTACAGCCAATCACTTGGCTATATGCAGTCTGCTCTAATGACTACACAGATACTCGTACTGGACACAGTTCTGTACGATTTATTGTAGCTGAAGAAACTTTGTTTAACGTGAGAGTCCAAAGAAAAGAAAAAACGAAATTCACTTTCCACAAAATATAATCCTTCTATTGATTATATTCAATTACAATGTAAAAGACATCTTAATGTATTCTTTCATGTATACTGTGTGATGGTGTATTACTCCACCTTGGCCCCACAGTCAGCGCCCTTGCTCACACAGAAGCCAATAAACACAGGATCGGCCATCTTGACCAGAATGTTGTCCACGCAGTACACATGCAGGTACTTTACTCCCCTTTTCTTCATGTCCTCCAGCACCTTATTGTCCACCAGTGCCTGGTACAGACCTCCATTACCATCTGAAACCAAAGTTTAGATAACTCCACTCATATTTGTTTCTGATTCTTCTGTGTAACTTCATATGCACCCACCTGGTGCCATGGCTATCTTCCCTTTATCCTTCAAGATGACTTTTCCATCAAATGTCACAGCTGGAATCATTCTTTGCTCAAACATAACGATGTTTGTTGGTTCCAGTCCAAAATAGTTGTTCTCCTTAAAAAAAGTCTCAGTTGGAGCCAGAGTGAATTCACTGGTCATTATGTACCTGAAGAGCACAGAGGGTAGAGATTATACACCGTTACACACAGTCTGCAGCAGAGGAGGACTATTGTGGAACTCCTGTTTCGGGGGTTAAACTGAATGCAGCATTAGCAAAATCTATTTTAAAAAATGTTTTGAAAAATTAAAACTATTATCCATGTAAAAGCTAAAGGAAGTGATGCAGAGTGGTATAGAGCCATTCTACTTAGTTGAGCACTGAAAATACTTTCTACTACAGTCACGCACACGGTGCTTTTATTAATGCCTAAATGCTTTCTAACATTCACAAACATTCTCACACTCCGATGGATGCAGGGACAACCTGAGAATCAGTGTCTTGGCCAAGGACACTTTGGCAAGCAGACCTTTTGATTAGTAGATGACATTCTCAACCACATGAACCACAGCCACATTTTCAAACCAATGTTAACTTAAAGAATTACCCGATTTTCTTTTTTTTTTACCTGATTTTTGTTTCTAAGAAAATTTGAGCCACATATGAAGATATTTGTTTAAAATTTCGATAGAACAGTAGCACTATAATGCCCTCGTAAGTGGATATCAGGCCCTTGTAGAGCAAGATTTAGTATTTTGGTCTAAATAACCCAAAATGTGATGTCCACATATGTGGACGCCAGGTCCTAGGAGGTTAATGTTGACTTTATTGAAAAAGTTAACATTACAAAAACTTATAGAAAGAGAAAATGCATCAGGATTTTTACTTTGACTTTGAGTATATACTCTTACACTTTATCAGATTAGCAGAGCAAGAGGAACCAACCATGGAACAGTGCATTTAGAGCCATGTTTGCTGTCTGCAAGCTCTTGGATTTTGCAAATGCGTTCTGCCTGGATCTGATACAAAGTTTTGCCACTCGGCAGCCCAACATTGTACATTCCTTTAGGGTACTGAACACCAAGACGGGTCCCCTGACCACCAGCCAAGAGCAGGACTCCAACACAGTTCTCCGAGATTTCCAGCAGCCCTGTTATTGGGAAGAAAAAGAAAAAGCTAAAATGAGCAGAAGCACACACAAGGGAATTGTTTACTTCTATAACTGATACTTTCTATAAAAACGTATTTTAATTTATAATTATATAACTATAACTAACTTATTACTCTATTCATAATTTTATAGAAGCGTTCTTCAGAGATTAATTTTGTGGAGCTTAGAAATTACTCAGTTTTATTTTCTGTCATAACCCAGCAGTGCTTACTCATGACAATCACAGAGGACAGCAGTAAAGCAATGACAGCCCAGTGTCAGATCATTTCATGTCGTAGCTTTTAAAGTACTGCCAGGGCAAATGGCTCTGACTTGATTTGGATTTTTTTTTTAAGTAATAATCAGAATAAACTTATATGTAAATTATATGTTTTTATATTATATGTATATTAAACATTTCTCTATAGAGTCCATTTAAGAGAGGATTTAAAAATCTCTCTAAATACGTAACCTCTCTTTTAAGGCCTAAAGTTATGTGTGCATCTGTAGCAGACTGCCATCTACTTGGCCACAGTGAAAAGGACTTAACTGTGTTTGTGCTCAAATACTGGAAGATTAAGGAATTAACAAATAATATGTCCTGTGATGTGTTAGCGCCACTGAAGGAGTTTGTGCTTCCTAACCAAGGTTGCTATTGTTAGCCCTTACCATTTCACCATCTCATCAAAATATAGTCAACAAAATGATTTAAATCTAAGCCTGAAAAAAAAAAAAACATCACAGTAGCTCACTATTCTGTAAAACCTCCCTTTCACTCTTGCTGCTCTCTTTCTTTCACAAATCGCCCCTGGCACTCGTCTCCACCCTGCCTGCACTTTTTTCTTCACCTCTCTTGTGCAACCAAAGTCTGTAGCTTCATTTTTAACTGATCTGTCACTGCTCATGCACAGCTCACCACTGACTCACTGTCTTCATTGCATGCCCTGCACCACTCTCACATGTCTGCCACTCTCGACTTCCTCATGCAGTATCACAGTTCCTCTCTTGGCACCCTGTCCTATGCTTTCTCTTGATCCACAAAGACACAGCGAAGCTCCTTCCAACCTTCTCTGTACTTCTCCATCAGCACCCTCAAAGCAAACATCACATTTGTTCTGTTCTCCGATTGTCACCTCTCTTCTTAGCCTAGCTACTAAAACTCTTTCCTATATCTTCATTTTATGGCTTATTAGCTTTATTACAGATGCAGACATCAATTTGAATTTAAGATGATGTTGCTCATCAGATTAACTCACTGAATTTCAG
Organism: Perissodus microlepis; assembly: GCF_051167445.1. Classification (NCBI taxonomy): domain Eukaryota; kingdom Metazoa; phylum Chordata; class Actinopteri; order Cichliformes; family Cichlidae; genus Perissodus; species Perissodus microlepis. The sequence continues at coordinate 56,406,244 of NC_140467.1, read as the reverse complement.
GATTATAATGTAGACAAGTTGGAAATCCGCCATGTCCTCTCATGTAAGATGTGCTTATATTTGGATTAACTGAGTTGTGGAAAGACAGTTAACCTCAGAGCAGCAGCAGCAAGTCTAAACTGATCATTGCCTATAGCCTACTCGAAAATCTACAGGAACTCACAAGAGAAATTGTTACAACTTGTTATTCTTTTAACCACAACTGATTTTAGCATTCTCACACCTTGTGAAATCCAATTTTAACTCCTAATCTAGTCCAGATAATCGGATAAGCCTTCCGTGCGCATGCTCAGGTTTCCATCTATAGTTGGTGGTCCAATCACAAAATGCAAAAAAAGTATATTCCATTAACCTTTCCATCATAAGAAAATGATATCATTTTACCATGCCCCCTCTTCCCCTTCTCTGCTAAGGCTGGTTATCACTCCTAACGCCAGGTAGCTGGTGGCTAAAGTGTTTCCAAAGTAATTTAAAAAATTATTTTTCAACCAATTTAATATGAAAACACTACAATTAAATTTAAAGTGTTCGCCATTGTGACTGTTCTGTGTACATATCTGCACACGTTCATATATGATGATGATTACTAGAGTATTTACCACTCAGTATCTGTACTTATGTAACGACTGTCTGCACTTTTGCCCCCCCTCCGTGTCTTAACGCGTTACTCGTGCACCAAATGTGTATTTTACCTCGTCTTTCCCACTCTTCTAGAGAGTCTCTCCCACTTTTCTTCACGCTGCCGATGAACTCAGGGGGGATCGGCTCTATGTGCTGATCCAAACTGTCAGGCGGGGAGGCTGCAGCCTTCGCGGCCCCTTCACAGTGATCCTTCAGCCCTTTCAGGTCCAGCTGAGCCAGCTCCTCGAGGAAAACATCCCTCTCCTCCTCACACAGCTCCGGCCAAAACTGCAGGACGTGCGCCTGCCCTGCGCTCTCCAAACCCTGCTTTACTTGCTCAAAAGAAGGCATTTTGCGTTTTAGTCCGAAGCAATTTTAGATCAATACATGTCCAACTTTCTCCTCCGATCAGGCAGCAGAAACACGCTGCTCCGGAACTGAGGAAGTGGCTGAATGTCAGGAAAAACTCGTGACTGCAGCTCTCAGGGATCCTGTCATACAGGATACACTGTAGAAGGCAAGTCAAAAGCGTCTTTATGCACTTCCATGTTTACAGAAGTCAAAACGTGTTTACTGCTTCCTGTCAGTCAGACCACGCCACGAGACCAAAGGCCACGACAGCAAATTCACGACAAAGCTGTTAAGTCAGCGTCTGATCACCTGACTGCCCACTGTGGTTAAAGCCGTATCCACTAAAAAAACAACAGAAAAACCCGATCAGACTAAAGTTGTTTTGTAGTGTAACTGGGCATAACGGTAAAGGGAGGAACTAATTTGGTAGACTTCATAGATAGTTAAATATAACATCCAAAGGTTTGGACACACTTTCTCATTTAACGGTTTTTCTTTATTTATTTTTTTTTACTACTTTCTACATTGTAGATACAAACTAAAGACATCAAATATATGAAGCAAGATATAATATATAATATATAATAATATAATATATAAGATAAGATAAAAGAAACAACTGATAAATAAATACGTTTTATATTTAAATTCCTCAAAGTAGCCACCCTTTGTTTTGTTGCCAGTGCTGCAAACCCTTGGCCTTCTCTCACTGAGCTTCATGATGTAGTCACCTGAAATGGTTTTCACTTCACAGGTGTGCCTGTCAGGTTTAATTTGTGGAATTTCTTGTCTTCTTAATGGGGCTGGGACCATCAGTTGTGTTGGGCAGAAATCAGGTTGGTACACAGCTGACAGACCTATTTGACAACTGTTAAAATTTATATTATGGCAAGAACCAATCATCTAAGTAAAGGGAAACAAAGGCCATCATCACTTTAAGAACTGAAAGTCAGTGAGATGGAAAATTGCTAACACTTTGAATGTGTCCCCAAGTGCAGTGGTAAAAACCCATCAAGTGCTATGACGAAACTGGCTCACATGACCAAGAGTCACCTCTGCTGCTGAGGATAAATTGATCTAAGTCACCAGACCAGAAATCTCAAGTTGAAAGCACCTCAGATTAGTTTTTTAATGTCTGAGTGAAAGTGAAATTGTTTTGCGGCAGGTGCTTTTTATTTTGAAGTCTTCTCTTACTGTCACTAGGCGTTAAGCTTCCTTTGAGGCAAACACAGCGAGTGAGGATATGTTAACCTGGGTCCCTACCTCAGAGTCACATATTTAACTTAAAAACCCAGAAGTCATGGCTTTGATGAAAATTTGGTGAAGGACATGGAAATGGGGACGACGGTTACATATTATGTACTAGTTATAATATAAATGATCAAAATGTGTGCTAATACATGCTTGTCCAATTACATCCCAATGTTTGGACACTCATTACATCAAACGGTGCACTGCATCGTGATGTTTTGATCAAGTCCCTCATGGAAAACACAAAGGCCAGTTTTCTTTGTGGATTGACTGACACTTTTGTATTTATTCAACAATAACATTCTTCTTCACAATTACAAATTGCCAAACAATTATGCATGGACGTCTTCCACTGCTGGAGCTTGATGTGACAAATTCATTTTGCAGTTCCATATTTACAGGAGCTTAGGATGTCTATGTTTTAAGTTTCCAAACAAAAGACAAACAGTCAGTCATGAACTAGTTTATTTAACAGCTGAACTCATTAAAGCATAAATATTTGTCTCAACTCAACACTCTTTGAGTGGCAGGGGCTTCAAACAGAAAACTACTATACATGTACTCACATACTCATTCACTTACAGCTAGCATAATAAAATAAAATACAAATATATATAAAGTGTATATATTTTGTAAACTAGGCCACCATTTATGAATAGCGTAGCCTTTAGTTTGTATAGGTAGCACTTCCACTGGGTCTGCCTAATTGGCTGTTGGTCAGTACAGCATACAGCCAACACATGGCTACTTTTAAGACACTGCAGCATTACCTTTCACTGTACAAATACAGAAAACATTTACACACAGCCACACAATGACATTCTGTGTCACCGCTTTATGCATGATTTGCAATAACAGAGCAAGGAGTGCGAAACACACCAGTCGTGCCAGAAATAAAGGCATGAAACAGTCAGACACTGACATTAAGAATAAAGTAAATGTCATCCGTTCACTTTTTTGCTGTTATAAGCAAGTGTAGGCCCATAATCTGCTAGAAAGTGATGACTTAAGCAGACATGTTGCTGGAGTAAATCAGCTCCCAAGAGCAGCCCACATTCTGAAGATCACAACCAGACAGTCCAGTGTGTGGGACTGCAGCTCTACCAGAGAAACACACAAATTGTTTAGCACATTGGTTTATACATCAGGGCAACTGGCTTCTTCATGTTTATTCTAGTACTATGCACACACACTTGAATCAGTATGATGAACACCTGTCCACACTGCATCTCTCTCGCTTCCAAGCTGAAGTCATGTTTTTGTAGGGTTAGCAGTGTTTTATCATCCTAACAATGATACACACAGATATGAATTCTATGTTGTCAGGCCCAACATATTCAACATTACATACATTTTAAGACTTATAACAAACAGGTTTAAAAAACGAAATTGTTAAACATGTTAAAATGTTTTTATTTAGCATTCTTCCCTGTTTGTTTCAAACATTTTCTATAATAGTGGAATTTGTACGTTCTTTGACTTTTTTTTTTGCTCCTTGCCCTTTTGCCTATCCAGCAAGTGCAATTAGTGCCCTTTAGCACGTCTAACTATGTAGATGCTGCTATAAATAAATATAGACTCAGTATCATCTTCATACTTATTTAGCTACATAGCCAGGGATGCAACCCTCTAAATTACCAGTATAGCCTATAGTTAGGTAGGTGCTTGTGTTATTTTACAACCTATCATCTGTACAGAGATTTGAACTTGTTCTCTTTCAAACCTCACGCAATATCTTTAACACTCACATTAAGAACCAGTACAGCAGGAGCTAATCTCAGTGGGTTAATTCAGTCACTTCCACGGCTTTACTCATTATTGCCAAGGAGAGAGAAATGTTTTCATTGCTGTTTTTCTGTATGTTGACAGGATTGATGTCACTGACTTAATTGACAAAATAAAAGAATAATACGAAGCAAAAATTGCATGTACTTACATAAAAATCTAATAGAAAACTGAATATACAGAATTATAACATATATATTTTAAACAATTTAGCATTTATCCAATTTGATTCACTGTTTTCATTTGAAACATTTTGGGCTTCTGTATAACTGAAGGTCTGTTAAAGCCAAAAATAAAAATTCTGCCACCATTATCATTAATACTCCGAAAACAGCAAAAGCACTAAATAACATTTTCACACCGTTTCAGTCAATCATCTTGACTTCTCTGTAAAAATAAATAAATGAATGCAGTAGTAAATACATTTAAAGTAAAAAAGGAATGCTATCCTATAGTGTTCAGGTGGATTTATGCGTGTAACACAAGGCACTCTTGAGATGATCATATAATACAGACATCAGTCAGGTGGAGAGTGCTGCCTGGGCGCCGTACCACTTATTTTATGGAGTGTTTATACAAAAATGGAAACATGACTTTCATTTATAATTATCAATTTCCATTACAGTTTTGAGAGGTGAAGCTTTTGAGAAACCAAACAGCGCTCTGGGGACATGTTAGCAAAATAAGATCAGTGTGATAACACAACATTCAGTTTCAACTTCAGCTGAGAGGAAGTCTTTGCTTTAAGCATTTTTCAATTTGAAGAACTAATGCAGAGATGTCTGTTGTTTTGGATTTGCATTATGAGTGCAAACCTTTTCACTGCATGGGCATTACTACTTTGTGGCTCAACAATGCTAATTTCCTGGGTCAGTGACTCTCCCTGTAGCACTGTTTTGTTTGCTGTGGTGGCCTTCTTTCTCTCAGAACAGAATTCTGCACAATACGTCTGTTATGGTCAGATCATGTTGTATCTGCCAAAATTAAAACAAAACTGAATACAAAAAACAAACGATTCCATCTCACTGTTTATGACCATAGACTGAATGTAACAGAGCTCTTTATCCAGCGTGTCGACAAGTCCCTACATGATCGTTCTGTTATTGTTTCATTGCCTTTCTTTCTATTTTTCTGTGAAATTCCTCTGCAAACTTATATGAAAGTCCTTATTAGGGCCATTCTACATTTAAAAAAAACAAAAAGCAGACGTAAATGACAGTGGATAATGATTTTAAATGGAAAAAACTTGGACTGACAAGTATGCAAGAAAAAAAAAACTTGGATATTCTCAATGACTGTAGTGGTAAAGAAAGAAAGAAAAAAATTATACACATCAAAAATGATCAGACCAAATTATGATCTGTTTTTTTCCCTCTTTGTTGTCAAGAAACCACATCAATCATACAAAAGATACTGTGGGGGTGACATATGGACACAGCTTCATGGTCTGAAAAGTGAAGTCAGTGCTAAAGTGCCTTAAACCTGCTTTCTTTTTAATGCCTTTTCCTTCATTCTTCTGGCTGCAAAGACTTGTGGTTATTTACAGGTCTTTGGGAAAACGGCCTTCAGCACCCTTTTTATGTGACCCCAGTGAACACTTTCCTTTATGGGCTTCAGGTCATATTGAATGCAACATGTAGTTTACCTTACCTTGTAAATAACGATTGTTCTAAGTTTAAAAACACCAAGATGCCAATGGAAAAAAAATACTCTCAGCTCAGGGATCAGAATGAGACTTCACTAACCAACGGCTCAAGTCGCAGCGGCTAGTTTCACTGTCTGAGTTGGTTTCCTTGATTTGCAGCAATAACTTTTCATAGGACACCGATAATAACTATTTCAAGCCTATTTTAATACTTATTACTTTAATCTCAGAAACAGTGAACACTTCCCTTGGTTCTGTAATTAGTATTTGCTAGAATGGCCCTAATCACTTTGGATCACGTTAATCCTTTATTTCATTATGACTCATTACTGATTTTAGCTTAAAGTAAACCAGTTTCTCTTGTTTGTATCATCTCTGTTTTAATGCAGCCAAATCGACCATTTATCTACCATTTTAAATCCAGTTACAGCTTCACAGACAAAGCTGATAGCATATGATATCATATGCTGACAGCTATATGATGATATAGTGTCATGACTGAGTAAAGCCCACCAGGATCAAGATTCTTCCTTTCCACAGAGACGCAGGACTGTTCCTTTCACAGTACTCAGCAGCACGGACATGTTCCAGTTCTAGCAGTAATTTAGAGTCATGTAAACACTTGTTAAACTAAGACTCACAGGTGCTGAAACACCACCGAGCTGCTAAAAGAAAGCTTAAGAGAACAACTGACAGACATGACTTCAGTCAAGATTTTTCTCTCTTCAAATCACACATCTCAGCTTTGTCCTTCATTTTCTGCACTAAAATATGTTGAACTGTAGCTGGTCATTTCAGACCACAAACAAACAAACAAAAAAACCTTTGGCCACTTATTTTCTTCTGTCTGCCTCCCTGGTCACTTTGACTGGACTCCCAGCGTGATCTTCAGGTACTCGTAGACCACGTAGCTGATGCTGACAGATGGGATGACCTTCATGAAGTTGGGTGCCAGGCCTCGGTAGAGTCCTATTGGTCCCTCAGTCCTAATAATGTGTCTGAACAGTCCTGTCATGTTCATCTGAGGACCTCCTCCTAGAGAAGCTGTAGGAACAAAGGGAAGATGATTCTATCAAACACACATCAAACCCATCTTTTTACTTTTGTCCTTTACACCTCCAACCAGAATTTGTATCAATAAATCCTGAATATGTGCCTACAGCACTTTTTCAAATTCTTTATTCTACATTTAGTGGTAACTGCTCCAAAATTCTGCTATGGATAAAAATTTTAAGTTGTGTATGGGTGGTGTACGTTGAATAAATACAAATGGAGAACAAAACATTGCATTCAGAGGGGATGATGAATACAAAAATTAAAAGAATTGGGGTAATATTTTTAATAATACGCTATGAGAAGAAAACTTTAATCATTCACAAATCATCGTTAATCGCAAAAACCCAACAGTTCTTGTAGTAGCCTTAGGCCTTAACCTTAGGCTGTCAATCCCCATAGACTCTCACTTTAAAACCTCCAACTTTACAGCATTAAACCTGGTATAATAACCATGTGGACCCTCTTCAAAACAGCTGTACAAAGTTGCGTGTGTATATATCTTTGTTGTCTTATGCAGTGCTGTTGAGCTCTCCAGTGACTGACCTTGTGCCTGCATTCGAGTCCTGACCAGAGCGAGTGGGTAGCTGGCCAACTGTCCACATGTGCTGGAAGTAGTGCCACAAGCGAGTAGCACAAACACTCCTGGATCAGCACTATCTGTAGCGTAGTTCTGCAACCACGAATTCTTCAGAGTCTGTCAGAGGAGAGGTGAACACAGAGGTTAGACTTAACTAATAAACCCCCCTCCAAAGAAAACAAAAAACTATCACCCAGCAATAGTAGCAAACCTCATAGACAGCCAGGTCGATGCCAGCATAGGGAATGATGCCCAGCATGTTTGGGATGTAGCCCTTGTAGAAAGCTGCCACACCTTCCCTCTGGAAGATATGTTTAGCACAATCTTGGAGGCCCGAGTACTGACCCGTCTTCCTCAGGGCTAACCGTGTCTTCAGGACCTGAATGCACAGGAAGTAATGCCACACCTTGTAAAAAACAGAAAATCTGCACTTCTCACCCAGGAATCAGTTGTACTTACAATAACATAACAAGCCAGAGGAAAAATAAAATTAACATTTTTCAAATTCATGTTATGAACCTCATTCCCATATACCACATATTCACACTGAAGGTCATCAGTCACAAGGCAAGGAGGCTCTGAGACACGCTATATGGATGAAACTATTGGGCCACACATCGTAATCTTTAATTTCAGGTGTTTTGAGCCCCATTGCAGATGCATAAAGCCAAGGAACTGACTGTGCAATTTGCCTTTACAAAGAATTTGAGAAAGATAAAGAGTTGACTGAAATAACAGGATGCCAGTGTTGGAACGAGTTAGTTGAAATTTCTTCCCTTCTAGATCAAGTGTAAGTGGTATTGTTGAAACCTGGAAGTGTTTAGGAACTACAACAAATAAGTCAGACCACGTAAAGTTCCAGAATGTGGCTGCAGAGTGTCACCAACACTCCAAATGAAGAACCACATTTCCAAACCTCTTCTGGAAGAACAAAAACAGCACCAGGAGCTTCCATGGCAGAGCAGTCCAGTGTATTTCAGCATGCAGTAAGTTATAAGTTGCTGCCTAGCTACAGCTATTGTTAAACTGATGTCTTGCTTTATTTTTTGTGTTCATTGTTCTCTCACCTCCATGGGGTATATGCTGCTCTGAGCGATCGCTCCAGCCAGAGAGCCGGCCAACAGTCTCTCTGTGATGCCCAACGTCTCCTGGTTACTTCCAATCAGTCGCTTAATCTGATGGACAGATGTCAGTGTTGTTTAGCAGCAACATAAAAGTCAGACCAAACAAATTCACTCTGCTATGAGCTATGCAAAAAAATACAAATTACATAATTTTTTATCTTTCATATTCTTTTCCATTAACGCATGGTTTTGTGTACCTGTTCATAAGCCACAAACTTTATTGCAGACTCAGGGGCAATTTTGAGGACGTTGATACCGTTGCCTCGCCACAGAGACCTTACACCACCCTCTCGGATCATCTGAGCAAAGCCACCAGCGATGCGCATACTGTTGCTCTTGGAGGAGTGAACCTGGGCGAGTGGGATGAAATGCTTATTAGCCGTCCTCTCCTTTAACTGAGAAAAATGAAAACTGCAATAGTTGTGTTTTACCTGCATGAGAACTTTCAGACGGTCCAGTGGTGCTGTGCAAGTTCGAGACACTGCACCAGCCCCTCCTCCAGCCACTAGGTGTCGCCATAGCATACCCATTTTCTTCTCCTCTGCTGTGAACTCATCAGGAACCATCAGACTCTCCCCTACATCAAAGATCTGTGGAGGAAGCAGCCGTTTTTAGCCTGGACACATAAGTTACAGCATTGACAGGGAAACACCATGAGAAAATACCAGTCAAGCAAAAGAGAAAAACCCTTATTCAAGTGGCATTAGTGTCTCTATTACTTAAATTTTCCTCATATCCTATATATAAACTATCCTATTAATAAACTGGCAATTTTTTTCATTTGAACATTCCTTTGTTATTTTTTCAATAATTTAAAATTAATCAAAACGTCAACATGCCCATCACATACAATATGTACACAATTAAAAACAAGTGGAAATCACGTGATTTGCTTTGTGATTGTTGTGTTGCTACAGGGTGGAAGGAGGAGTGTGTACCGAGGAGTGTTTCCAATAAAGAATAATCTCAGGGATGTTGTCAGCTGGATGCAGGAGGTGGTAGTCCCGCCACTCATTCCAGTCAATGGTCATTGTTCCATTTTTATCCATACTGCAGATGCAAGAGAGAACACAGCGGACAGAGTATAAGAGATGTGATGCTTTTAGGAGGAAACACAAGCAGTTTGCTCACATGCACTGTTTCTTCTCAGTAATTTAGACATTTGCCTCCATGGATTCAGATGCAGTTTGTTGTAGCAGGATGCTTTTCTTTAGCGATTTGTGCTAAACCTGAATCAGCGTACCATTACAATTAAATGTTGCATTTTTACGTCACTGGAATACACTGAAGCTGAAAAGTGATAGTCAGCACTCAGACGTGCTGACTATGCATTGGTGATTTGTGCAGCGTTGGCTGAGCAAGCAGACTATAGAAGCTACTACTTACTACATAATAGGGGCCCAGATATGACCCCTCCTTATTCTGAGATCAGCCAGAGAAAAGAAGACAAAGACAGACACGGAGGAGATTAGAGGAAACAGACAATGATCACACTGAACCTTGACATAAAGCAGAAATTAGAAACATGAGTGGAGACGGGAGTGACAAACAGAACAATCACAGGACAATCTAACAGCAACATCACAACACTTTTCCTTTTCAAGACTTGCTTAAAATTGGAATTAAAAATGAGAAAGTTATGTTTGTGCTCACAATACCACCTACCTGGCTAAAGTGATACCTGTTTTTATTTTTAGCCATTGTGGAGGGCAAAAGTTTTCAATCTTGTCCAGTCCATAAACCTCATGTGTGTTCTCCCTAGTAGTACTAAATGCATAAAATTAGGCTGTTATGAAAACACTGAATAAAACGTTGCTTCCTTGAAAAAGACTACATTTACAGTTCAGTATTGAATATTGCATAAAATAAACTATTTACAATTTACAAAGTTTATTTGAATGACAGAGATGCAGAAATGTCTGCATGTGTCTAAATGAGTCTTAGAGGTCTGAATGTGCCCTTGAAGCCATTTATAATTCTTAACTTGTTTGATCTGCTGCTCACCACATAACCGCATAAGCAGAAATTTTGGACTTTACTGAATTTTCATAAGTTTTGCAGCTTTTCCTAGTGATTAAAAACCCCTTATGGCCATTCACACTACAGAAAGTAAGAGGCAATAAATAATTAATTTGTTGAATCCCAATGCCACCGGTACTGGAGGTGAGAGGGAGAACATCTGCTTTATCGGGGTGTACCACCAGATCTGTTATTTAAATATAGACATGTGTGGTATCCACAGAAAAGTCAAAATCTCAGTTAAAAGCTCACAAAACCATTTCAACTCCCACCAAACAGCTAAAACAGCAAACAATTAAAGAGCAGGTAAACAGATTCCGCAAAAAGATGTAAACACAAAGTATGGATCTTTCCGTTCACCCCATGGCACATACATGGACACGCCATCGGCTGCTGAAAGCATCTCACAGAATTTCAAACTGCAGGTTTCATCACTCCGACCAAAATATACTGAACCAGCAGCAAAAGACCAAAACTACACTTCATGGGTGAAAAACATTGTAAATTGAAAAAGAAAAAACAAAATTTTTCATTGTGGCATGAAAAAGGGATGAAAATCAGAACATCTTTCCATCAATCCAGATCAAAACTTCTGGACACAAATATGCTTAAACACCTTCAAAATGACTAAAAGCCCCAACTTACAACTTATACAAAATTGTCTACAGAACACTACACAGAATAAAGGTTGTTCCAAATGGCTGGTACACACTCAAGCATATGCACCCATTGCAAAGACAACTCTGTTGAAAACTATATTCATGCTATATAGTATTACATGCCTATCCAGAGGTCCTATTCACATGGTTTAGTTGCTGTATCCCAAACCTCACACAAGTGGTGAATCTTAAGTGACATAAGTTAACAAGATAAGGAAGCAAATACACATCACATCAGTCTGGAGAGAATGTCTGCCTCCTCCCACCCTTTGACCGTGGGCACCCCACATGGGGTTTTACGCCATGTCATGCTAGGATGGGAACGCAGATATCGCAGAGATTTGTGGCCTTAGGTCTTTAGTACTTTTGGGGACTGTGGATGGCCCGGTTGTCCTTGATTCAGCTCTATCTGCCTCTGGCTCCTGGGAGGCATTATTGTGGGTTCCCACCCTCATTTTTAAGTACATTTTGTGAAAAAGTCAAGAAGATGTTGAATTATGTTCCTGTGCACTTCAGAATTTTTGTGTTCCAGTTGCTGTATGTTTGTTTATCTTACAGGTGCAGCAGTTGGTGATATATTGTGCAGTTCTTTGTATTGTGTGTTCTATTTGTATTTCTCTTTGCCCTTTTATTACATCTTTCATCTTTTTCCCTTTCCTGCCTGTTCCGCTTTAGACATTGTCATACTGTATATCAGCGGTCCCCAACCTTTTTTGCGCCACGGACCGGTTTATGCCCGACAATATTTTCACGGACCGGCCTTTAAGGTGTCGCGGATAAATACAACAAAATAAAACTAGTACCGGTACCGAAAAAAAAGAAGATTTATTCATAACACACGTGAAAAGACCCATGAAAACCGAGTTAACGATAAAAACGATAACAAAATAACGCTGAAAACCGATAAAAACCCTGAAAACCATACATTTCACACCTGAGCCTCAACTCTCGCGGCCCGGTACCAAACGACTCACGGACCGGTAACGGTCTGAGGCCCGGGGGTTGGGGACTGCTGCTGTATATCACTTGGAAAAGGAATTTGACCTCGTTCCTCACGGGAATGAGAATCAGCACCTCCAAGTTTGAAGCCATGGTCCTCAGCCGGAAAAGGGTGGAGTGCCCATTTTGGTTCAGGGACGAGTTGTTGCCCCAAGTGGAGGAGTTTAAGTATCTCGGGGTCTTGTTCACAGGGAGAGGGAGATCGACAGGCGATCATACCATCAAACGACAGGCTGCAGTGTTGTACTGGTCCATTGTGGTAAAGAGAGCTGAGGGTAAAAGCAAAGCTTGAAATGAAATTTCCCAGAAGGGTGGCTGGCCTCTCCCTTAGAGATAGATATGATGCCTCATGGGTGATGTGTTCCGATAAGGTCTACAAAAGCAGTGTGTATTAGAGGTCTGCTTACTGGTTTGTAGGTGACTGGTCTCTTGTTAATTTTTATTGTATTATGAGAGAGCGGCTTGGGAAAGTTATGTAGTGATATATTAGCAACTGTAAACTGTGAGTAGTTCAAAGGACAGGAATGCATGAGTACCAGAAATATTGAAGGAAAAAAGTTTTGTTCAAAGTCCAGTTGGATGTATGCCATTGTATCTGAATAACTGACTGCGTTCCCAGAAGAGATTGAAATTGTCAGTAAAGGAGAGGCTGATGTCCCAGGTGTGCACTGACAGTAACCTCCTGAAATACCCAACACTGCAGGAATTGGACTGGACACGAAAATGTGCAGATCTCTGTCTGTACTTTTCTTGACAGAAATGGGATGCTTCAGATATGATGATGAAAAGTTAAATTACCATTTACTGACACAATTAATCCAAGACGTGCATGTGTGAAAGAGGCTAAAGAAAACAGTGCCGCTAACTTTATTACCACAAATGTGACACCCCCAAAAAATGATGCTGCCTAACCATTTTGATAGATATGTGTTCAGTGGATGACAGCATTATCTAACCTTCTAAGAATCTTCTCTGCCTGTTCCTCAGAGATGTTCACTCCCAGGTCACGCAGAGACTGCATGATTTCTTGTGAGTCAATTCGACCTGCAACACAAGAAGTTATTAGCCATGGCTACTGCAACGATTTCACACAGACATTAAAATCAATTCAAATTCATTCACAATCCTATGTCTTCTGCATTTCTTTAGGATTAAGATCAAGTCTAAAAGAAACCATCTGTTCCTATCAGTTCTTCAAAAACCAGCATGGGCTCAGCACTCTGGTTTAAGAATCCAATACTTACGAACTGTGACCACAGAAGCAGCTGTTGGCACTGCTCAGAAAATGCTTCAAACTCTGCTTTTAACTCAAGAATAGTTTCTTCCCAAAAGCCATAACCACCCTGAACTCACATGTGTACTGACAACACAGTTCCACCCCCCAATCTAAGGACTTCCCTCTATACACAGACTACACAACTCCCATTACTATTACATGCAATAACCCACACTGTGAACATACAACACAATTAAATTCCCCCCCGATTTGTATATTTGTACATTTGATATTTTTGAATACTGTTCATATGTATATGGCACTGCAGAACTGTGCACCTCACCCCCTTTCGTTTCCCACATGTCTGCACTAAGTAGGAGATGCTCTGTATCTCATTGTACATGTGTATAGTGACAATAAAAGACATTCTATTTCTAACAAACTGCCTTACCATCATTCTTCCTGTCCAAACTCTTGAAGACCAGTCGGAGTTTCTTCTCATGGTCTCTGAGATAATGGACAAATTCCTCAAAGTCTAACTGTCCATCCAGGTCTTTGTCTCCGGCTTTCACTATTTTCTGTGAACAAAGAGAAATCATTTAGATGCCAGCTCATTTAAGTAACGACACACTCTTAATAGTATAGTATTATCTGTGTGGAAAGAGTGATTTGACAAACAGCAGTCGAGGATAGGGTGTACAATCCCCTGCCTCATACCATCTGTGCTTTGTTGACTTGATTTGGAGTGTAGTGTATTTTACAACCACCACACATCTCAGGTTACTATATATTTAAGACTATCCAGGGTGCTTAGTGCTACCAAAGCTTGTCAGGTCAACTGAAAAGGTTGCAAGGAAACAGTTTTAACCGAAACACAATTAAATGCCATCTACTGTCAGGTAATGGGTATCAGAAGAATGGATGACACCTCCTATTAGGAAAGGGGGGTCAACCATCACACAAAAAGATATACTGAAACTGTCTACTTGAACCATCACGAAGTTTTAATATGCTAAGAATGAAGTGAAGTGAAACAACGAAATGAAGTTAGGTTTTTTTTTTAAATCAGCAAAAACATCTTATTGAGATCAAGCTATAACACAGAAGAGCAATTTGACCAGGGTATCTCCTTTTACTGAAAATTACATGATCATCAGAGATTTCGACATACTGAAATGAAACTTTATAGAGGACTATAAAAAAGAACTTATTATACCCTGACCTACAGAAAAAGGAAAAGAGACAAAATTTTTTATTTAAAGTGATATACATATACTTATGGTGACAATTACAGTAGGCTAAATCATCAAGGTACTTCATATTGGAAAAATAAAGGAAAAACTCCCTTTTAACAGGAAAGAAACCTCAGGGAGGGGAAGTCATCTGCTGTAACCGGTTGGAGGCAAGGGGAAGAAGAGGGGTCTAAAACCTGAAGGCCCTCCCATTCTACTTTTAAATATCCAAGGAACTACAAGTAAGCCAGCAGTCTGAGAACAAAGTGCTCTACTGGGGTGATATGGTAGTATGAGGTCTTTTAAGACAAGAAGTGGGAAATTAACAGCCCAGTGGGGGTGTAATTCACCAGTGCTGGATGATGATGCAGCAACCATAACAGCTCCATCTGAGCAGAAAGCAATGGTAGGCCTGTTAAAATATCACAAACCATCACAGAAAACCACACAAAGTGATGCTGCCTCTGTGAGGCAGATTTATGCGCCTCTTGCAGATAGCATCATTGTGTTCTGGTCCACAGATGGTGCCCTTCATTAACAATGGTTCATATGGCCATCACACACCTGGTGAATAAGGATTCATATGTACACCTGATCCTTCCTGGATTTCACTTTTGTTTTGACGAAATCTTCACTGTGCACTCTTGCTGCTATTCTTCTGTCACAAGTCAGCTGTGACACTTGCCTCCACCCACTCCACCCTGCCTGCACTCCTATCTTCACTTTTCCATTGGCACTGTTGATTGGCAGAGGTCATTGTTACATTATTAAACTTTTTAAACCAACTCCAGTCACTAATGTTTTAATGCTTGAATGATTCATAGATATCCTGTCTCAGAGTGACGCTGAAAAACTAGTTCATGCATTTATTACTTCTAGGCTGGACTACTGTAATTCATTATTATCAGGATGTCCTAAAAACTCCCTGAAGCCTTCAGTTAATCCAAAATGCAGCAGCAAGAGTACTGACATGGACAAGAAAGAGAGAGCATACTTCTCCTATATTGGCTTCCCTTCATTGGCTCCCTGTTAAATCCAGAATTGATTTCAAAAACCTGCTCCTCACATACAAGGTCTTGAATAATTGGGCCCCATCTTATCTTAATGACCTTATAGTACCATATCAGCCCATTAGAGCACTTCACTCTCGCACTGGAGGCTTACTTGTTGTTCCTAGAGTGTTTACAAGTAGAATGAGGGGGAGAGCCTTCAGTTTTCAGGCCCCTCTTCTGTGGAACCAGCTTCCAGTTTGGATTCGGGAAACAGACACTATCTCTACTTTCAAGATTAGGCTTAAAACTTTCCTTTTTGCTAAAGCAAATAGTTAGGGCTGGATCAGGTGTCCCTGAATACTGCCTTAGTTATGCTGCAATAGGTGTCGGCTGCTGGGGGATCCCCATGATGCACACGGATGTATTTCTTCTTCAGTCACCTTTCTCACTCACTGTGTGTTAATAGACCCCTCTGCATTGAATCATACTTGCTGGAGGATTTTTTCCTGTTAAAAGGGAGTTGTTCCTTCCCACTGTTGCCAACGTTTTTCTCTGTATGTATTATTGTAGGGTCTACCTTACAATAAAAAAAAAAGTCTAAGATCATATAAGAATGACTTGATTTCTAAACTGCATCCATCTAACTGTACTTTTCTGCTATTGCAGACTCTGATACCTATGAGTGTATCAAGTAACAGACTATTACAATGCAAGAATTTCAATCATCAAAACTGAAGCACAGACCTCATGGTTGGTTTTTACCACAAAGAAGCATAATATTTGTCATAGTAATATAAGTTCTAAGTATAAATTTGTGATTTAAACAAATCCACCCTCATTATAGTTGTTTAGAAAGGAAAACTAACTAACACACACCCACACACATGCACACCAAAATCATGGCTGGTAGTCAGCCCAAGTGTTCTTAAGAGAAACTGCATTTTGGGGGACTACAGTGGGTTTATTTTTCAGTCTTGAAGGTCTCTATTTAATAGTATTAGAAAGTTGAACAGTGAAGTAACTCTCACTAAAGGCTATACAGGTCTAGAAAACAGACCTTATTCTACCAGCTTAATCCTACCTGTTGAAGATCTGTAGGTGGTGCCATCATGATTAATACCATGGTCTTCTTTGGAGTAACATTATTCCTGCTGATTTCTTTACCATTAGAGGACTCTTTAGTGCTTTCCTGAAGACTTGCCTGTAGCTCTCTGCAGTTTTTTGTAGTCTCAGACTGTTTCTCTCCTGGCAGCTGGGTTTCAGCAGGCTTACATTGTGTCCTGCCAAAAAGTCTCTGGTATAGAAAGCTCAGTATGTCCAGCAGCATCCTCAAACTGGCTCTCCCACACTATTTGGGTGACTGCACTCAGACCAAAAGCAACGGCAACAGTATAGGTCTTGCAAAATGCAGAGAGGTGAACTAGTATTACAAGTGTGGAAAGGCTAGCTAATGACAGCATGGGGCTGCAGAAAGGATTTCACTCACTTCTCAGACTCGGTGCCTCATATTCTAAGTGCATCTTTTTCCTTAATAAAATGTCCAGGCTCAGGATCACAGCATCAGCTGCAGCAGTACAAAACCAAGTTCTCCCATCTAACTCTACCACACTGCTTCTGAGGCGCGGTTACTTCACGGATCATCAAATCGTTAGATGCAGACAAAAAGTCTTTTCTCTTGATGCTGATAATGCAATAGAATCAGCAACACACAGTCAGGATTTGCCACTGTGCTAGCTTCAGTATCATCAGCCAGGGAAATGCAGCAGTGAGAGCCTCCAAAACCTGCATCCTCACTGCAGCCCAGCCTGGCCAATCACTGCAGACCATACAAGCAGGTCTGACTGCTTCACCACAGAATGTGGGTCTCAGCCAATAGAGGACAGAGTAGCAGCATGGAAATGAAGCGATGTCACTGACTGTCAATGAACTTAGAGGGATAGGGTTGGCTAAACAGCAGGATTCCCTTCAGCTGCACCTCCCTCCCTGTAAAGAAAATCTGCTGAGTGACGGTTCCTTTTCCTCCCTCCCACACTAGCCTCCTGCACTTGCTCTGAGTCATTCTAAGGGCATTGTCAGCATCAAGCAAGCATTCTGAAGCATCCAAGGCAGACAGATTTTCATTCTCAGCACGTATATAGTTCCTCCTGCTTGGAGAGTTACAGTGTGGCATAGCAGAGTAGTTCTATTTCTGCATTAAACGCTGCTTTCTTGCAACCGTTTCCTGGCTTACTACCTTACTGACCACACTGTCAACATGCCTCTCTAGACCAGAAAAGAAAAAAATATCTCTATGCTTGTAGAAGGATAAAACTGGCATTAATTTATAAGTATCTTAACATCAACCAATCAAACAAAATCACAGAAACGTGCATCGTCCCAGTCCACTGGTTACTATTGTAGAAATCTATGACAACAGTTTAAATACCTGTATATAGACAGAAATGAAAAGGTATTCATTTGAAATATTTTAACCTGTTATTTAATATGCTGAGTAATGGTACGTAGCTAGGTAGCACAACATTCTGCAGTCTTAACTGCAGAGAGGAGTTCCATCACTACATTCAGGAACAGCAAAAGCAGATTAAATGAAAAGGAAAGAGCAGAAATGCTCCAAAATATCTCCTGACCAAAAAAGTTGTTTGTAACTCATTCAATTCATGAGCCAGTTGTCATTAATCCTACATCTTCCCATTTTGTTTGGAAAAAAGCTTTTGTTTTTGAAAGGTAGACGTAACTAGCTTGATTTCACCCTCTGCTTGAGAACTCTGCATTTTGAAGCCTCAACTTTGAGCATGCATCAACACATCTGCTATTCATAAATGATGAAAATGTACTGTTTATAAGGTTGGGGAAATCTCCATTCAGCTGAGACTGAATAAGTCACTTGGATGAATAACGAAACATTTCTTCCACTGATCTAAGGATCTTGGAAAAGCGACTGGACTTCTTTAAGTTTCTTGAAGATGTTTCACCTCTATCTGAGAAGCTTCTTCAGTTCTAAGAGCAAATGGTGCATAGCCCCAGATTTTAAGCCCTATTGGGAGTGTCCCATAAGAGGGATGTTTCCCATCTATAATCTCTTGAGAGCGCTCTGACTTTCTGTCAGCCTGGCTACAGTGCTGAAGCGAAACCTAGGGGTGTTCTTATTTTCTTCAATCAATGATGAATAGTTAGATGTTCTAAGAGAGGGAGGTTTTGGGAGAATAACAGGAGGGGAGAAGCTGCAGAGAGATGTGTAAGACGTTTGGGTATACTTTACGAGAACGGATGACAACAGGGCAACTTGCAATACTTGCAAAGTAGATATTTCATTTAAGGGAGGAAACACTACAAATATGCAAAAGCATTTGCTCACAAAACACGCGATGACCTTAAATGAATGTCGTGTTTTTAATTCTGCTCCGGACTCGTGAATCTCAACGCAGCAGCAGCGGTAACGTTTGCATGTCCTCTCCCGTTAATGCGGCAGGTAAATAAGCAACTAACAGTGCATGTTATGTTAGCGCGTTCTGCCTTATTACAAAACCTGCCATTACTGTGCATTTAGGTGACCATGATGAGAGAGACAGACAGAGTCTGGCTGCCTCAGATGCTGGCAGTTCTCGCTGCAGTCTACCGTTAGCGTCTCCTTTCAGGCCAGGATAGACGAATGTCACCGAGCAGTGACTTAAGTTTGTGGTAAAAGGCTTGCACCCATTTGCCACAGCAGATGCCCCCGATTTTCGGTAAGTGAATGTGTTTAATTGTAGGCAGGGACATTACTGGATATTCTTGTGTAATTGCTACAGAATAATTTATGTTATACTTTGTTATTGCTACAGAAGAATATTTATTTTATTATTTTACATTTACCATTTTTTTCCCCAGGGACCTTGTGACACCCCATTGAAGAGCCGTAGGCTGGATCTCTCAAGGATCTCTTAAGATCTCACTGTTGGGTTTGTAAGGCCATGCTACTCCTAAATTTCTATCTTGTTCAAAGAGAAGATATAAAACAAAGTTCTAAGCTAATCGACCTTAGTGTTCTCCTTTTTTTAAAAGAATCGATAAAGAATCGAATTGTTAAACAGAATCGAAAATGAAATCGGAATCGTGAAAATCTTATCAATACCCATCCCTAGCCAGCAATTTAAGAAGAACATGCGGGTAAACATGTCACTCCTGGTCCGATTGGGGAGTGGACCAGAGAAAACTACAGAGTCCATCATTGTTTTGGCCAAGTTGCACACCGATTCAGCTTTGATTTTACTCAACACTGATTGATGTAACTGGGTGTCATTACTGCTGTCAAAGTGGAAAAAAGCGGTTAGAGACACGAACAGGTTGGTGGTGTACCTGGGGCTTCTGTTTAGGACTACGCTTCCTCCTCACCGTCACCCAGGCATCCTGTTTCCCCGGCTGCTCGTGACAGTCTACCAGGGTCAGCTAGCTGGGCTAGCTACAGGTTTTTCAAGGGTGCAAAGCCGAGTCTCAAATTCAGTGATCCTGGCCTCCAGAGCTGCAAATAGGCTACATTTATTACAAGTATCAATACTGCTAAGGGAGGCCGAGGAGTAACTAAACATCTGACACAATTAGCAGGAAAGTGCAGGAGGGACAGGTGGAAAGGCCATGCTGCTAGCGAGTCAGCTACCAGCTAAGCTAGTGAAAGACACAGTGAGTGAATACTGTGACCATAAATTAGCAAGTGAATACACGGAGAGTGTGCTTCAGATGAAGCACATGAAGATTACACTATAAAATAAAAAGTTTTCTAAAAGTTCTTTATTAAATTACTATGCAGGTGAGCTACACAAAAACACCATTGTGTATTGTGACAGGAACAGGAAGTGATATTCTACTGCAGAGAGAGCGAACACCAAGTGACGGATGACATCAAGCTGTATGCCAGGTGTGAACGAAACATAGATTCACTGATCCACGAGGATATACAGCAACGACATTGGAATGTCATTCAGACTGGAGAATTGTAGTCGCATGGTAACAAAGAGAGGGAAGTTAGTCAGAACTGAGGGGCTTACACTACCAGAAGGCAACATTGCAGTCATCTAGGACGGCTACAAGTACCTGGGAATCCCACGGCAAATGGGATCCACGAAGAGGCCGCTAGGAAAGCTGCAACCACCAAGTACCTGCAGAGGGTAAGGAAATCCTGCTGAATGAAAAGAACAAAATCCAGCCAAACAACACCTACGCCCTGCGAGTGACCAGTCAAAAGTTAGGTGTCGGTTGCTGGGATCTACAATGTCATTTTTATGACATTGTAGATTCTCGCTGAAGGCATGAGAACTATGAATGAACACATATGGAATAATGTAGTAAACAAAAAGTGTGAAATAACTCAAAACGTGTATTATATTTTAGATTCTTCAAAATAGCCACCCTTTGTTTTGATTACCGCTTTACACACTCTTGGCATTTTCTCAATGAGCTTAATGAGGTTGTCACCTGAAATGGTTTTCCAAGGAGTTCCCAGAGATGCTGAGCACTTGTTGGCCCTTTGCCTTCACTCTCCAGTTCATCTCATCCTAAACCAGTGGTTCTCAAACTTTTCACGAGTACCACCTCATAAAATATATGGCTCTTAAAGTACTACGCTCATGACCGACATTAAAGTACAGTAGTATAGGTCTATTTAACACCATATACAGCTTACATGAGACAATTTTATTTCTTATATAAATGTTATTTATTTTAACTATCATAAACAGGACGTGATAAGTGGAAATAATAACAACTGTACTGCATTAAAACATTCCAGCGGGTGGGAAATATGATCTTTAACTATTGACATATGAACAAACTACTCTGAGTTTATCAGAGCTGTTGTGTTTTTAACATATTTTAATGCTTTGTATCTTGTTCTATTTAATCCAAACAAGCTCCTAAAAAAAGGCAGTGATCACTGTCAGCTTCTCTAGGTTGCTATTACCACTGTTCATTTTAAAGCTCAGTTTTTCAAACCTTACAGTGTAACTACAGCCCAGCCCAGCAGTATATTAATGACTAACCTCGTATTGTGGATGGATTATCTCAGTTGTTCTCCTGACTGAAGTTTGGTACGTTTACAGCATCCTGCCATGCGATTGCATTTGTCCCTAGCCACCGGGAACGCTCACGTTAACTTTTATCGAGTGGAAAAAAAGTTCATCCTCCAGCTTCACTGTGTCTATATTATGCTAACATAGCTGTAGCACATAATTATATACTAGCTAGCCCAAATTCAGTAACCTTACAAACGCCAGTGCGGTTTAGTCTTCATTTATGTGGGAAGTGATAGCAGAGCTGTTTAATTTTTTAGAAATCTCTCAGCCAGAACATGGTATATTATTTAATCTGGAGACTTCCTGTGTACCACTAGAAGGAGCCCAAGTGCCACCAGTGGTACGCGTACCCCAGTTTGTGAACCACTGTCCTAGACCATCTTGATTGTGTTTAGGTCAGGGGACTGTGGAGGCCAGGCCACCTGGCACAGCATTACTCTCCTTCTTGGTCAAATAGCCCTTACACAGCCCAGAGGTGTGTTTGGGGGTCATTGTCCTGTTGAAGAACAAATGATGGTCCAACTAAACACAAACTGGATGGGATGGCATGTCGCATGCAGGATGCTGTGGTAGCCATGCTGGTTCAGTGTGCCTTCAATTTTGAATAAATCCCCAACAGTGTCACCACTAAAGCACCCCCACACCATCACACATCCTTCTCCATGCTTCACAGTTGGAACCATGCATGTAAAGACCATCCATTCACCTCTTCTGCATCACACAAAGACACGGAGGGTGGAACCAAAGATCTCAAATCTGGACTCCTCAGACCAAAGCACAGATATCCACTGGTCTAATGTCCATTCCTTGTGTTTCCTGGCCTAAACAAATCTCTTCTGCTTGCTGATTTTCCTTAGTATTGGTTTCTTAGCAGTTATTTGACCATAAAGGCCTGATTTGTGCAGTCTCTCCCCCATAGTGTGTGTGTTCTGTCCAATCCCAATGTGCTCTTTTTCTTTTCTCTCAAGCCCAACCAGCTGCAGTGGACGGCTGCCCCCTCCCTGAGGCTGGTTTTGCTGGAGGTTTCTTCCTATTAGAAGGGAGTTTTTTTCTTCCCACAAGTGTTTTAATAGTGGATTGCCTTATTGTAGGATTTTATCCCAAATACTGTAGGGTCTATACTTTGATTATAAAGTACCTTGAGGCAACTGTTGTGGTGATTTGGGACTATATCAATAAACTTGAATGTTTTCAATGCACCAGAGTTAATGTATTTTTTGTTAAATATGTCAAACAACTTGGGTACAAAATATATAGTGCAGAATTTTTCTGTGTCAAACACATCAGGTTGGATTTGTTGATCCATGCAGTGTTTATAATTCTTTTCAGTCAAAAGGACTTGGTTAAATATTTGACAATGCTGACATGACATCTGGCACAACACAGTGTTTGGTCACAGAGAATTTCTGTCACACCTTCTAATGGTTAGTCAAAAATGTTCTGTCTTTGTCTGTAGGCTTTCCAGGCACAGGGTCACTATTTACAAACTAGATGTTCATTGCAATAAACTATACAGAATACTCCAGTAAAAACACTTGACTTTAATCTGCTTAAAGAAAGGTTCCTGCTGTCAAAGGGGTATAGGATTTCACTATTATCTTCAGAAACATTGAAATTCCATTCTCATTTAGCTGTTGAACGTGAATCCCGTTGTGAACAGCATGTTACAAAGGAGGACACTGTTATCAGGTATTAAGAGACTGTTATTAGCAAACAGTGAGAAAAATTTTGTGAGACATGTGTGTCACACTGAGAAGAATCAATTCATAAATATTTGAAAAAAACATAAATATGGTAACATAGAGTGGTACCTCAATTATTAAGACAGATTTCCAAACAAAATTTTTAACAAGATGCTTGTGTTCAACAAAGCTTGGCCATCATTTGCAACTCTCCTCTCACTCAAAAAAACCATAACATCAACTCGTGTCACTCAGGTACAGAAACATGTATCAAACTGAACTAGGAAAGGAATTTCATTGGTCACCGGGACCCAAAACACAAGGTATAGAATTACCAGTTACATTTTCATTTTTTACAAATGTATAAATTTTGTGGAATTTACCTCACGGAGGTTGAAATGGGTTTTTTTCCCCCCCACTGCAAGTTATATACACAGCATAACCCCTTCATTCAACCCAGCAGGCCAACAAAATGAATTCATCCTAGTAGCACACAGCCAAGCTATCTGTATTCCAAGAAAAACAACAACAAATACATAGCTATATCTTTACCATTACAATCAGCAAGGATTCACCTACTAACACACAAGTGAAACGGTTATGAACCTCAACTGTGCACGTTTCTAGACAACAACACAGTTGAATCATATGTTTCCTGTTTCAGCTGTCAATTGGTTCTTTCGGGGCACTGATGTACCAACTTCATCTCCCAGAGACTTCTCTTTGGGATTCTTTCAGTGTTGTGTCTCTCTTTTAGACTCACACAGACTCATCCCCAATTTCCCTCTGCATCTCAAGCTGTTGTCAAAGTTCCTGCAGTACTGGTTTTGGGGGCATTTTTACCTTGTCTGGAAATCTTTTCTTTTTAAATAACAAAGCTGCACTCCGTTAAGCATGTACTCTAATTGTATTTAGTTGGGATGTTCCTGGCAACTAATTTCTAAGTCCTCCAAGCGCAACCCCCCCCCCCCAAAAACTACCGACTAGTCTAAAACTAAGAAACACTTAATATCAAGTTAAATTTGAGAACCGTTTAATGCAAAAACTCTTAAACAAAGGCATTTTAAACCACTAATCACATTCTTCAATAATAAATCCTCCCGCTTAACTGTGCAGCACCTGGCATTATGCATTATGAACATTGCATGTTATACTCCAGACAACGAAGAAGAAAAACACTTAAAATAAACCGATGTTAAATATGATATGAAAACATGTTACTACGTAAGATGTTCACATATTATTAAAATGTGACAAATTAACAACCGAAAATCTCAGAAACTGCGATTGAAATATGTACCACCTCCTCCAGGGAAAAGTTATTCAAAGCTGGTCCCGGGTGTGCCCCAGGAATTTCTGCTGGTAGAACATGCCTGGTTGGAACACCTTACTCAGGAGGTGCCTGCCTCAGCTGGCTCCTTTTGATGTGGAAAATCAGCAGCTCTACTATGATCCCCTGACTAAATTCCCCATCCTATTGCTAAGGGTAACACTATCCACCTTTCAGTGAAAGCTCATTTCCACCACGTGTATCTGTGATCTCATTTTTCGCCTTAAAAAACCCCCAACAATAATAATGTTAACAAAAAGATCAAGCCCAGATTAATAGATTTAATGTGTTTCTCACCAATGTAGCTCCATCTGGTGGCAGATGCCTGCATAACATTAAGACGCAAGTGATTTCCATTGTTTTTAGGGGTTTTTTGGGGTTTTTTTTTTTAAACATCTAATATCTTTACTTACAGTAGTAAATAGACTGTAGTGAATAGGATTTATTTAATTCAATTTTATTTATATAGCGCCAAATCACAACAACAGTCGCCTCAAGGCGCTTTATATTGTACAGTAAATTTATGAAGGGGTTATATATATTTAATAATGAAATTACCTCTTTTTGAAGTATCTTTATGACTGTGTATTTGAACCCATACTGTCATTAATCTAGTCTTTTTTGGTCACTTCAAGTAAGTTTATAGAATTGCGATGTTATATTTGTTACAATTTAGCAAAGAGGCCACTTTGCTAAATCTCTGTTAAAGATCTCTGTTAGAATCTCTGTTCACTAATGTCAGTGACACTTATATATCCTTTATTTACTTGATAAAAAAAAGTAACTTTGCCAAAAACTGATGGCAGCAGCTACTTTGTGATAGGAATGCGCTTTCTGGCTCTAAACGACTTGATATTCTTTGTTAAACTATGATTGACCTATTTTATAATAGCTTAAGTTCCAGCAGTCATTTTTTGGCAAATACTGGAAATCACTTTTTGGCACAACACCTGCCACGGGTATCAATTCAAATGTAAAACAATTAAGACTAAACGACTAGTACATCTGGTAGCAATTAGTGACAATAGCAACGATTACTTGGTTGGTCAACTAGTTGTGCAGATCCCTAGTATTTTGGCACTTCTTATGTATGAGAGATATTTTAAATATAAAATATGCATTGTACCATTTAACACCCTAAAGCATGGCATTGCTTATTGACAGTGCTATCACTATTATCTCAGTTGATATATCTTAATGTTTTTTGGTGTACAAGTAATTAAATCCTTTGTTACTAAATGACATGTCAGTCTGTATTTACCCCAAAGCTTGTTCAGTGCATTTGTACTTTTTTCCAGTTGTTTCAAGCCATGCCCTGGTGTCATCTTACTCCCTTACCTACTCTCCTATTTAAATAACTCTGAGCACCAGTTTCATTTCATTGTCTCACCCTGCATTCATGTTCACTCTTCTTAAATGAAAAATTTACAATGAATGTGGTGTCTTTCCGTGGGAAATGCTTTGAAATTATGTTAGTACACACAAACAGGGAAGTGAAGACACTATATATCATGCAACTGAGCATTCGAGCTGTGTCCACTTACCATGAGCTCATGTTCAGTGCGATGTACTCCTAACTTCTTCAGCCCAATTGTCAAGTCGTTCACACAGATGCCTCCATCCCCGTTCACATCCAGGACCTGGAAGAGCACTTTGAGTCTGTGCTCCTGCTCCGAACCCCCACATATGTCACATGGATGATCTCCTTCGTCGGTGTGCCACACGCCGGACGCTGACTGTTGGGTTACTGGTTTAGATGGTGATGCTTCCGAGGGAGGGACGGAGGGGGGAACCCTGCCTCCACCACCAGGGTCGGCCCCTGGATGTGTGTCTGTCGACCGACACTGGCAGAATACACCACTGAGCAAAGAGGGCATCAACGAGCCCTGCTGGTGCATCATGTGTCCGCCTCTCCCGAACAGCTTGACCCTGTACTAACCAAAAGCTGAATCGCCTTTATATCGCGAGTCCTGACTACTACGTAACCACGTGCCTCTATTAAAGTCGACGGCTTTCACTTGGCGTACAACGCACACTTTTCACCACTAACACAACCGTGAAGCTCACACACAAGCACAAATTCCACTTGAGTCCATCAGCTCAGCTAGCTATTTTCAACGTTAGCGAGTGAAAGATGCCGGCGAAACGAGACGCGTCGATATGATGAGAATTCTGCTGTCTGCTCTCTAAGCGTCTATTAAAATGTCTCCACAGCAGCGTATGTTCGACTTCCACCTATTACAAACAATACGGTTCCATTCTGAAGTCCCCTTTTAGCTTTTATTTCAATATCTAGGCACCCGGCAACTTACCGTCCATTGAAAAGAGCAAGACATTTGTCTGCTGAGCCCGGTTCACCCGAAGTCTCGCTACATAACGCGAGATTACAACACGAACCGGTCTAAGATTGGGGTTTTTGCCTGCGTGACTACTGACACGCAGACAGGCTTCACTTGGAGGCGCAAGAAATGGCTGAACAGGGAATTTAATGGAATTCTGCATATATGTAATGGAATTCTGCATATATGTAATAAAATTCTGTCAACAAGGGAAAAAAAGTTAGAGAATAGCCTTCTGAGTGAAAACGTAAGCGCATGGAAGGAAGAACTGAAAGAGAGAGCCATAGATTTAATCTTTGAATCCATTCATGCAGATTTCATGTAAAAAAAAACCCAAACAAGATTAATATTTATTCTTTTATATTATATATAATATGATAATATATGTCTTTTACACATGTTAGTGATCATCGTCACTCAAAATTTAAAAGATTTTTGTAGGATTTAATAAACTATTCAACAAAAGTCTTCATGTTGTGGAAAACGGCAAAAAAAAAAAGAAAAAAAAGAAAAAAGAGAGATCTAAAAAACAGAGCTGCATGGGAGCTGCAGACTCCAGGCACAAAAACACACTCTTTTCTTTTTTCTCCTTGCATTTGGTAGGGGTGCTGTGGTGTCTGATTTCAGCTCATGACACACTGTAGCGTGCAAGTGTGCATGAAGGAAAAAGCATTTTTGATTATTTCTTATGTTCATGCAGATAACTGAAGAAACTTAGCAATGCAGTTAATGACACAATTGTAACTGTATATCTCTGTTTCCAAATATGCCAAATATGCTTCCAAACCAACTTCCTTCCAAGCCAAAGACTAGAAAATATGACGACACATATCTTGCCTTTGGCTTCACCTGCACAATGGTGGTGCAAAGGTAGGTATCCCCGACAGCACGCGCTGGGCTGTCCAAATCATGGAAAAACAGTATCCCACATTATTGATTTTTAGTTCACAAACGCTTCTTATAATGAAATTTAAAACAAAGGGGGCCCAAGCAAAAAAGTTTGGGAACCACTGCCCTAGGGAGACAGGTCTGGAGGCCCCCTTGCCCCTTGGCAACGGGGGGCGTCGGTGCAGGGACCTCTGGCTGAAGCAGAGAGGAGACCACAAGGTCACAAACTTATCTCTGGGTAGGCCGCGGGCAGAGTCTCAGTCTCTGAGAGAATTTAGTTAGCAGCACAGCACACAGTCTCAAAATACACAGTTTCAGGTTTAGAAAGCTTTGGAACACAGCAGTTTTTGAAAGCACAGGGACACAATTCTCAGTCTCAGGGAGAGTTGACTAGGCAGCATATCAAGCCGTCTCAGAATAAGCAGGAGATACACAGAGATTGCAACATTAGAAATAGTCTCTGAATGAGTTAGATGGGGAACAGAAAGCACAGCTTCTGAGATCACAGTTCAGCTTTCTTGGGGGCCAGCTCACAAAACTCAAGTTCAAACCTGACAGTTGTGATGGCTAAATGAAGCTTTCTGAAGCATTGGTTGTATTGAAAAACTGTTCATTACTCGAAGCTTTTCAACACAGTCATCTTTGATGACATCTGGTGGCCAGAAATATGAAGAGCAACTTAAAACTACAGCTTATAATGAACTGCTTCACTATGATTGCCCACTTTGCAGAGCTGAATTAACAACTTCTGTTTGATATCATGTGACATTTCTGTCTGATATTGGTCTGACATTCTGCTTTGAACATGTGTTTTTTGGGAGGGGGTGAAAAAATTATATTATGTCTATTTTAATAATAAATCACACAGCGGGAACCAATACAGACCAACAGGGCAGGGTCCAGAAATGCTAGGTCCAAGACCCAGAACCATGACAATTGTTGCAATATTCTGAAAATGTTTTTAGGATGCTTTTTATGGCTGAGATGATTTTTTTTAATGTTTCTTTAATTGTGAAATTGTAATAGTGGTAGAACATTTTCCCTGCAACATTAGAGGACGAGTTGGGGATATCATTGGGGAAAACACAATATAGAATGTTTTTCTATAATATAACAGACCACTTCTTAAAGAGGTGCAGTTAAAAGGTAACAGCAGAGTTATTTTTCTGTCTGGAATTGTTGAATATACAAAACAAGACTGATGATTTTGTCTTGACAATACCCCACACATTCTCCATTAGGTTCAGTCAGACAAGGTTGCTGGCCAGTCAATCACAGTAAGAACATAATCAGCAAACTACTTGGCAATAGTTTTGGCACTGTGTGCAGTCCTCCTGGAAAAGCAAATCTGCATCTCCAAAAATCTTGTCAGCACACACAGTCAGAAAGGATGAAGTACTTTAAAATCTTCCAGTGAACAGCTGTGATAACTTTGTGCTTAAAACACAGTGGAAAAAACACTGGCATGGCAATATTTTCCCAGTCTGAGGACGTTTATTTGTAAATAAAATGAAAAATGTTTACATCTATTATCTCTAAGAGACTAGAAATGATATTACCTAGGTTAATACATAATGACCAAACGGGTTTCATTAAACAGAGACAGGCCCAGGACAACATCAGAAAGGTTTTGCACATATTGAGGCAAGTTGACAAACAAAAATTAGAGACCTTAGTGTTAAGTTTAGATGCAGAGAAGGCGTTTGACTCAGTGAGATGGTCCTTTTTATACAAAGTGCTTGAGAAGTTTAATTTTGATAAATCTATAATTGATATTATTTCAGGGTTATACAACAAACCAACAGCTAAAATCAAAATCAATGGGGACCTCACCGAATCATTTATATTGGAACGAGGGACACGACAGGGTTGCTGCATTTCACCGCTGCTTTTTGCTTTGTTTATAGAACCATTAAGTCAGTGGATCAGGCAGAGACAGGATATAACAGGAGTAAGAACGCCAGGAGGGGAACAGAAATTAGCATTATTTGCTGACGACTTACTTTTAACATTAACCTGTCCCTCACAGGCACTCCCCCAAATCATGGAAGCCCTATCACAGTATGGTTCTTTATCGGGATATAAGGTCAATGTAAATAAAACGCAGGTATTAACTTTAAACTATGAACCACCAGTCGAAATTAAGAATCGTTATAAATGGAAATGAGATGCAGATAGCATTAGGTATTTAGGGGTGGTAATACATCGTGACTTCACCAAAATGTTCAATGCCAACTATGCCCCTCTAAATGAATCTATAAAATCAGATATACAAAGATGGAACACTATTCCATTTCTGGACCTACACTCCAGGATTGAATCAATCAGATTAAATATTCTTCCCCGACTGCTGTATTTGTTTCAGTCTCTACCGATTGCCATACCACAAAAACAGTTTGCGGCATGGGATAGAACATTGTCAAAATATATCTGGAATGGGAAAAAAGCTAGAGTTAAATATAAAACGCTCCAATTAAAGAAAGAAAAGGGAGGTCGTGGGCTTCCCTGTCTACGAGAATATTATTGTGCAGCTCAGTTAAGACCACTGATTTGTCTCTGTTGTCCAGACTACACCGCCGGATGGAAAGATGTTGAAGGAACAATAGAAAAAAAATACCAGTTTCAGCTTTAATATCGGACATAAAATTGCAGAATAAAATACATATGGCAGATAAACCTATACTACAAATAATGATATCTGCTTGGAAAGAAGTAATAAAAATTGGTGGTTTGGAAAATGCCTCTAAGGTTTTAAGATGGTGTGCATATGATTCAGATTTTACTCCAAATTAATATGATAACAGATTCAAAAACTGGATTTCAAAAGGTATAACTAATTATTATTCATTTGTCCATAAGGGAGCATTTCAAAGCTTTGAATCTTTAAGGAGTAAACATGACTTGGGATCAGATGATTTTTTTTTAAAGATATCTACAGATCAGAAATTATTTTAATCAAAACTTAAAAGTGAACCTAAACGAATTACAATTTGTAGAAACATTCTTATTACTAACCAAATCTGAAGCGCAAAGTAAAATTATTTCTAAATTATATAACAGCATCCTGCGGTGTAAAAACGACAGCACTCTGTATATTAAAGTGAAGTGGGAAAAGGAAGGTAATTTGTCAATTACAGAGAAGTGTTGGGCTCACGCATGCAAGATACAGTGGGCTACCACTGGGTCTAATGTTTGGCGTGAATTTTGCTGGAAAAGCATTATGAGATTTTTCATTACCCCTGCTCAACAAAGATATCGAGGAATTGGTGATAAATGTTGGAGATGTGGGGGAGACGGAGCTAACCATTTCCACATCTTTTGGGACAGTAAAGTTATTCGCCAGTATTGGTCTCTAATCCATGATCATTTACAAAATGTTTTTTCATTTGTTTTTCCTTCAACTTTTGAGACCATATTTTTGTGCAATGTACCAGTGGATAAACTGAATTCCAACGACAGAAGACTCCTGTATGTCCTTCTGGCTGCAAGTAAAAAGCCTCTTATGAGAAGATGGCTTAAGCCTCAGAGGGATACCTTCTACGGAATATGGTCTAAATGGACAGACTATGTTAATCATATGAGGTGTGATTTTGTATATGACGTTACAACCCTGAGTATTATGTAAACCTACCTGCCCTGCTGCCTCCTAACCCTAGTTTTTTTTTCTCTTCTTTTTTTTCTCTTCTTTTTCTTTCTTCTTTAATTTTTAAATTATAAGTTAAAATGTGACAGCAAAGAAAGTGTAAAAAGGCATACTACAGTTATGTTCAACAGCTGTCCCAATAAAAGAGATAATAATAAAAAAAAAATGAAAAATGTACTGTCATACAAAAAGAGAACACTGGACCAATGAGCAACAGTAGGCCCCCAAGGGACTGTTATATGTTAAGGGCTGTAGTAACCTGTAAGAGCTATTTGCACTATTAATGATTAGCATCCAGATTTCTAACTTCACTATTTCACAAAAGGTTAAAAAGTGAATGTCCACAAAAAATCAATTTAGCAGGAGCAAAGCAAAAGCAAAATTAAATAGCAATAATCACAAAACGATAAACAATTCACCTGAATCATTTACTAATTAACTTACTCTGAGCTAATGCTTATTTTTCTTTCGAGGAGAGACAGGCACATACAGGCCTGGAGATGTGTTTCTCAGTGTTATGTGTTAATGGAAACAATCCAACATGGCAATGATGGTGATGATGAGCAGAGAAAGAGCCAAATCCAAGTTTAATTTGTAAGTCCACCATCTGGACAGTGGTGGTTGATCCCTCTGGTGTCACTGCGGGAATTTTCAACGGCGAACTTCTGGGATCCAATCTTCTGAACTGCTCATCTCGCAGGACTGACGGAAACAGACCCAAAACATCTCTGGGTGCTCCAATTTATGCCCTTTCAAGTGCTGACTCCATCTCTCCTCCCTAGACATCCAATCACTCTGTTTAAATAGGATCCACCAATATCTAAACTTAAACATAATTTTGTTTACCTGATAATATTCTGGTATTCAGTATTAAGCTTGGATTTTATTTATGTTTTGGAATAAGAATAAAGATAATCTATTATTAGCATATATGGAAAATAATAAATGAAAATGGCTCGGTTGTAGCCCTCTGGTCATCTTTAACACATAAGCCTGGATGTTAAGCCCTTTACCCCCCCACCCCGCCCAAACTGTGATGACAGGGGTGGCCGGGGGGACTTCAGTCTCTCTTGATCTCATGTCACTCAACAACCTAGAGCTGCTAACAGTGAAGTTTTGTTTTTATGTTAATTAATATGGCTACACCTCTTTGTTTTGCATTGTAACAGACTGAGAATGTGTGAGGGAACTGTGGAGAAGTGAGTGTGTGTGCAGATGTTTTGGACATGTGAGTCTCCTGCAGAAAGACATGTCTTTCTTCAATGTCTGCCGAGTAAGTCATTAAACTAATTAGTAATATTAAGCCTCTTTTCCCTGGAACCAACTTCATGTATATTCCATGTAACAAACCTTAGTGTGGTCATGTGTAAACTAACTGTTGGAGTTGCTAAATGTTCACTAAAGGTGTGTGTGCGTGCCATTTTTAATCACACCACCAGATGGCAGCTCTTAGGTACCATTGTGAGTTCAAAGAATGTTGGGGAAGAGTAGAGACAATGCATTAACTAATCATGATGTTTCAGAAAAATCTAATTGTTTTTCACCACTCGGCGACACACCCGCTAGGGTTTCTTCCATTCCAGCTTTTTCATTAACCAAACACCTAGACAGAGCTTCAGTTCGTTTGAAACCTGATGCTTAGCCTTGTCCACCCTAGTGGACAAAATCCAGTTTATTTGTGCTGTATGTTTGTTTTTTCTTACAGGAGCAGCAGTTGGGATTGCGCATTTCTATTTGCACTCTGTAATTTCAATATATTTCTACTTATCACAGTGCATTTAGATCACAATTCTGATTGCATAGGCTGCCAGACAGGAAAGGATTAAAGAAAACAAAAACAAAACAAAAAACATTATACATGCTTATCTTAGGTACTCTTCTGTGGAACCAGCTTCCAGTTTGGAGACAGACACCCTCTCTATATTTAAAATTAGGCTCAAAACTTTCCTTTTTCATAAAGCATATAGTTAGGGTTGGATCAGATGACCCTAAATCCTCCCATAGTTACATCCAATAGCACTAGGCTGCTGGGGGATATCCACAGCATGTCTTTGTCCTGTCTTCATCCATTCACCCTCAACTGGTCCTAGCACATGGTTGCCCCTACCTTAGACTGGTTCGGCTGGAAGTTTTTTCCTGCTAAAAGGGAGTTTTTCCTTCCGACTGTCACCAAAACACTTACTCATATGGGGTCATATGATTGTTGGGGTTTTCTCCGTTTTCTTTATGTTATTGTACTTCAAACAAAAAGCTTGAAATAGCTTACTTTAAAACAATTGAGAAAAAAAGAAGAAGAAAGATTTCAGCATTAAAGTCTCAAATCAAAAAAAGTGGCAGGTTTATGTAGAAAATTTGTTGTGTGAAAATAGCTTTTTTTTTCGGTCAAGGAAACTCATTACTGTACATATTGAGATTGCCATGCACTATTCCAACAATAGAGGACCTAATTGAATCATACTTTTCAATTGGATTTAGCAACAAGGAATTATTTTTGATTTTGGCTCAGAATCACCACGTTATCATAAGCATCACACTGATTTGGATGAGTTGATAGCCTTTGTGTATCAAGAACTACAGCACAATGGAGAGATGCAAAGATATCGCTGGTTACATATTTGAGTTATGATAACTGATAATTGGCAAACCTTCTGGAGGAAACCTGGTCTTGTTAGGAGAGACGGCATCCATCCCACTTTGGATGGAGCAGCTCTCATTTCTAGAAATATGGACAAATTTATTAAACCCCCCAAAATATGACTATCCAGAGTTGGGACCAGGAAGCAGAGTTGCAGTCTTACATGCCTCTCTGCAGCTTCTCTCCTCCTGCTACCCCCCCAAAAACCCATCTCCATAGAGACTGTGTCAGCTTCCAAAAAGACAAAAAACAAACTAAAAACCAGCAACAAACAACTTAAACATAAACAATTACAAAGAAAGAACAATACAGTATCCACATCTGAACCAAAGAGTAAAACAGTGAAATGTGGATTATTAAATATTAGGTCTCTCTCCTCCAAGTCTCTGTTAGTACATGACTTAATAATTGATCAACAAATTGATTTACTCTGCCTTACAGAAACCTGGTTGCAGCAGGATGATTATGTTAGTTTAAATGAATCAACACCCCCGAGTCATTCTAACTACCAGAAACCTCGAAGCACAGGCCGAGGGGGCGGTGTGGCAGCAATTTTTCACACCAGCCTATTAATTAATGAAAGACCAAGACAGACTTTTAATTCATTTGAAAGCCTGATGCTTAACATTGTCCCCCCCAGCTGTGAAACTCAGAAACCAGTCTTACTTGTTATCATCTATCGTCCACCTGGGCCTTACACAGAGTTTCTGTCTGATTTCTCAGACTTTATAACTAATTTAGTTCTGAGCTCAAATAAAATAATTATTGTGGGTGATTTTAACATCCATGTAGATGCTAAAAATGACAGCCTCAACATGGCATTTAGTCTGTTATTAGACTCAATTGGCTTCTCTCAAAATGTAAAAGAACCCACCCACCACTTTAATCACACTCTAGATCTTGTTTTAACATATGGCATAGAAACTGAACATTTAACAGTGTTTCCTGAAAACCCTCTCCTGTCTGATCATTTCCTGATAACATTTACAATAATTGATTACACAGCAGTGGAGAGTAGATTTTATCAAAGTAGATGTCTTTCTGAAAGCGCTGTAACTAAGTTTAAGAATATAATCCACCCACTGTTATCATCTTCAATGCCCTGTACCAACACAGAGCAGAGCAGCTATCTGAACGCTACCCCAACAGAGGTCGATTATCTTGTTAATAATTTCACCTCCTCACTACGTACGACTCTGGATACTGTAGCTCCAGTGAAAACTAAGGTCTCTAATCAGAAGTACCTGACTCCGTGGTATAATTCTCAAACACGTACCCTAAAGCAGATGACTCGTAATCTGGAGAGGAAATGGCGTGTCACAAATTTAGAGGATCATCATTTAGCCTGGAGAAATAGTTTGCTGCTTTATAAGAAAGCCCTCCGCAAAGCCAGAACATCTTACTATTCATCACTGATTGAAGAAAATAAGAACAACCCCAGGTTTCTCTTCAGCACTGTAGCCAGGCTGACAAACAGTCAGAGCCCTGTTGAGCCAACCATCCCTTTAACGTTAACTAGTAATGACTTCATGAACTTCTTCACAAATAAAATTTTTATCATTAGAGAAAAAATTACCAGTAATCATCCCACAGATGTAATATTATCTACAGCTACTCTTAGTACCATTGATGTTAAGTTAGACTCTTTTTCTCCAATTGATCTTTCTGAGTTAACTTCAATAATTACTTCCTCCAAACCATCAACGTGTCTTTTAGACCCCATTCCTACAAAACTGCTCAAAGAAGTCCTGCCATTAATTAATTCTTCGATCTTAAATATGATCAACCTATCTCTAATAATCGGCTATGTACCACAGGCCTTCAAGCTGGCTGTAGTTAAACCTTTACTCAAAAAGCCATCTCTAGACCCAGCAGTCTTAGCTAATTATAGGCCAATCTCCAACCTTCCTTTCATATCAAAAATCCTTGAAAGAGTAGTTGTCAAACAGCTAACAGATCATCTGCAGAGGAATGGTTTATTTGAAGAGTTTCAGTCAGGTTTCAGAGCTCATCACAGCACAGAAACAGCTTTAGTGAAGGTTACAAATGATCTTCTTATGGCCTCTGACAGTGGACTCATCTCTGTGCTTGTCCTGCTAGACCTCAGTGCAGCGTTCGATACTGTTGACCATAATATCCTATTAGAGCGATTAGAACATGCTGTAGGTATAACAGGTACTGCACTGCAGTGGTTTGTATCATATCTATCTAATAGACTCCAATTTGTGCATGTAAATGGAGAGTCCTCTTCACACACTGAGGTTAATTATGGAGTTCCACAGGGTTCAGTGCTAGGACCAATTCTGTTTACATTATACATGCTTCCCTTAGGCAGCATCATTAGAAGACATAGCATACATTTTCACTGCTATGCAGATGACACCCAGCTCTATCTGTCCATGAAGCCAGATAACACACACCAATTAGTTAAACTGCAGGAATGTCTTAAAGACATAAAGACCTGGATGGCCGCTAACTTTCTGCTTCTTAATTCAGATAAAACTGAGGTTATTGTACTCGGCCCTGAAAATCTTAGAAATATGGTATCTAACCAGATTCATACTCTGGATGGCATTACCTTGGCCTCCAGTAACGCTGTGAGGAACCTTGGAGTCATTTTTGACCAGGACATGTCCTTCAACGCACATATTAAACAAATATGTAAGACTGCTTTCTTCCATTTGCGCAACATCTCTAAAATTAGAAATATCCTGTCTCAGAGTGACGCTGAAAAACTAGTTCATGCATTTATTACTTCTAGGCTGGACTACTGTAATTCATTATTATCAGGATGTCCTAAAAACTCCCTGAAAAGCCTTCAGCTAATCCAAAATGCTGAAGCAAGAGTACTGACAGGGACTAGAAGGAGAGAGCATATTTCTCCTGTTTTGGCTTCCCTTCATTGGCTTCCTGTTAAGTCCAGAATTGAATTCAAAATCCTGCTCCTCACATACAAGGTCTTAAATAATCAGGCCCCATCTTATCTTAATGACCTTGTAGTACCATATCACCCTATTAGAGCACTTCGCTCTCGCTCTGCAGGCCTACTTGTTGTTCCTAGAGTATTTAAAAGTAGAATGGGAGGCAGAGCCTTCAGTTTTCAGGCCCCTCTTCTGTGGAACCAGCTTCCAGTTTGGATTCGGGAGACAGAAACTATCTCTACTTTTAAGATTAGGCTTAAAACTTTCCTTTTTGCTAAAGCATATAGTTAGGGCTGGACCAGGTGACCCTGAATCCTCCCTTAGTTATGCTGCAATAGACGTAGGCTGCCGGGGGATTCCCATGATGCATTGAGTTTTTCCTTTCCAGTCACCTTTCTCACTCACTATGTATTAATAGACCTCTCTGCATTGAATCATATCTGTTATTAACCTCTGTCTCTCTTCCGCAGCATGTCTTTTATCCTGTCTTCCTTCTCTCACCCCAACCGGTCGCAGCAGATGGCCGCCCCTCCCTGAGCCTGGTTCTGCCGGAGGTTTCTTCCTGTTAAAAGGGAGTTTTTCCTTCCCACTGTCACCAAAGTGCTTGCTCATAGGGGGTCATATGATTGTTGGGTTTTTCTCTGTATCTATGAAGCGCCTTGAGGCGACTTTTGTTGTGATTTGGCGCTATATAAATAAAATTGAATTGAATTGAATTGAAATGGGATTTATGGTACAGCAGGACACAATCCCACAGATTATTAAAGTAATCGATCCTCATGGTTTGGAGCACAGCATCTTAGGCATCAGCAGTACTGCACTAAAGGGCCAAATGCTATTTGGCACATGAACTCTTATGATAAATGAGTGCCCTTTGGTATAGGAATTAATGGATGCATTAATTGTTTCAGTTGTTTTATTGTTTGGATGGAAGCATCCACGAGAAATAACGACTCAGAGGTCATGCTAACTATTATAATCAAAGAGTTACGCAGTTGGGTGGTTGTCCAGAGAGGATTCGTGCCGATAATGGCACAGAATACAGACAAGTCTCCAGCAGGCGAATGTTTCTTGGGAGAAACCACAAGGACACTTTTGCCAGAAATAGGAGTTTTATTTGTGGATGCAGTATGGGCAGTGCATTAAATCCTGGTGGGGAATACCAGGAAAACAGTTTTTGGATGAACACATTCAAAGCCCTCAAAGAGAATGAACACTTTTCTGGATAAAAATCTAATCCAGTTCTGCTTTCTTGACCTCATTCAAGTGACAGAAAGACTAAGATGTGGATACATTAACATTGATACCAATTTTACACAAAAACAGGAAGTCAAACAAATGCTTCTAAACTGTACCACCTGCTCTCATTTTCTCTATCAGCAATGAACTCTCTCTCACTTAATAGTGAATATACAGTTGTCTCAAGCTGCTGGTGGTGTTGTGGATAAAAATGCTTTATAAATGTTTTATCCATGGTTTCTGACCACACGCAAGTGACCAGCACTGCTTCCGAGCATAGGAGAATGGCACAGACGCCGGGGCAGGAGTGCTGGAGGTGTGGGCGGCTGGGCCACCTGAAGTGGGATTGTCCACTAATGGAAGTGGGACGACGCTGCGTCGCCGGTGCTCCAGCACCCTCCCCCAGTGCTGGAAACAGGGTGGGTGGAGGTGAAGTGTGTGTATAGTGAAATTCACTGAGACCACTTCTCTGGTGAGCCTGGTGAAGGAAAGAGATGAGTTTGGGCCGAAAGTGCCAACTTCCACCATTCCCGTCTCCCTCCAATTGATAACCATCTCACACAGTCTCAGAGAGTTGTCGCATTGCAACAGCATTTTGCATATGTGTTCTCTCCCCTGCCAAGCCATACGACTCTCATTGAGCACCATTTTGAAACGCAGTTTGTCGGCTATCGCAAGGTGAACGAAGTGTCATGGTTCGATGTCTACCCCGACAAGCTCCTGGACAGGTTAGGTACAACCCGATTTTTCACGACACTGGATTTAACCATGGGCTACTGGCAGATTCCCTTATCTACAGAGTCCAAGGAAAAAACAGCTTTCTCCACTCCGTACGATTTGTACCAATTTGTCACACTTCCATTTGGCTTGTTTGGAGCCCCTGCCACCTTTCAGTGCACGGAGGGAAGTGCAGTTTTTGGTGTACCGTTTGGTGAGCAGGCAGGTGCGCCCACAGTGGAGGAGACAGCAGCGAACGCATCCTGCCCGTGCCCTAAGACCAATAAGGAGCTGAGACGGTTCCTGGGTCTGGCTGGCTACTATCGCCTGTTCGTGTCCAGGTTTGCGGACCTGACCAGCTCTTTGACCAATCTCACCCGTAAGGGTGCTCCAGATCTGGTCTGGTGGATGGGGCACTGCCAGGTGGCGTTTGTGCAAGTCAAATGCTCTCTGTGGGGAGCCACTGTTACCCACGCCTAACTTTTTCCTCCCTTTTATCCTCCAGGTTAAATGGGAGGTTCGACTGGATGTGGCCCGGGCCTCAGTAGGGCGGTGGGTTTGTGTGGCAGGGGTGTGGTCTCTGGTCTGCTGCAGTGGAGGGGTGGTGCAGTGAGCTCTCGGGGCGGTGTCGGCGCAGCAGAGGGAACAGGTGTGTGTGCTGTGACTAATGACTTTCTCCCTGTATATAGTGACGGTGGAGACTGACAGGGAGTGTGTGTGCAGTGGAGGAGCTGCGAAATGAGCTGACTCCTGGCTCGAATTTGCCATACACTGAGCGAACTCCTAAGCAAAAAGAATAAAAGCAAACAAAACACACATCAAGTGCACTGTGTGGGTCCGATCTTTGTCACAGTGGCCTATCATCATAGGCCATCATAGGTCCATATCATCACCATCATCATCATATAACCCCCCCCACCACCACCACCAAACCCCAAATTCTACTATGCAAGTAACCCCAGCGGAAAGCATTACATGAAGAGAATGTGGGACCTATGGAATCTTTGATACCCAACATCCAGGCTGATGGCGTAACAACTAGTAAACAACTAGTACTCAGTGTTCCAATATTCGGAAGAAGCAACTGCTACCACAATTGAAGATCAATGAGGTACAAAACAAAAATGGCAAGGGGGGGGCGATAGCATCACCTTCACCCATGATTGGGTAGGAAGCCCCAAGTATGACTGAAGGTGCGATGAGTCTTAGAACAGCTGACCTGAGAGGTAGGATCATGGCTAAGCTAGAAACCTGGATCCTCTGTGGCTGATTACCAAGTCTATGTGAAGTATCCTCTGCAGGTCTACTAGAAGATGTGAATGCAGCATTACCGACAATCCCTACTGCGACGTTCACTGAAACCAACCAGTTGATGTACACCATGGCACAAGTGATACTTGAGGTGCATGGGTAGAAGGTGAACAGAGCAGTACCCTTCATGGAGAAGGGATGGAGACTAGAGGCCACGATCAAGGCAATGCGGAGAAAAGTTAGCCAACTACTGTATGAAAGCTGAAGAAAGGTGTGATGAAGAAAGGGATGCCTAACAAGTACAGCAATCTGTCTATACCTAAAGCCTTGGAAACTGCCAAGCAATGACTCACAGCATTGGTCAGCTGCTTGAAGGGATATACCAGAGAGATAGAATTCAGGGGAATAAATCAGCTCTACTCAATGGCAAGGGAACAATATGAGAACAGCCTCACTAAGACTGGAGCTGGAGCAATACTGAAAGAGCATATGGGAGAAGGACACAACCCATAACAACAATGCTCAGTGGCAAGTAAAGCTAACTGCAACTTTCCCAAACAGGTCCCAGTGACCTTCACAGTGGCAGGCATCTAAGAAAGAGACTTTAGCATGATGAGCTGGACAGCACCAGGCCCTGACATGATTCATGCCTATTGGCTAAAGAAGCTCACTGCACTCCATTAGCGTGAGGTCAGCACAAAAGAACCAGTTGCTTAATAACAAGTATGATTCAATGCAAAGAGGTCTATTAACCCATAGTGAGTGAGAAAGGTGACTGAAAAAGAAATACTCAGTGCATCACGTGAATCCCCCAGCAGCCTACATCTATTGCAGCATAACTAAAGGAGGATTCAGGGTCACCTGATCCAGCCCTGACTATATGCTTTAGCAAAAAGTTTTAAGCCTAATTTTAAAAGTAGAGAGAGCGCCTGTCTCCCACATCCAAACTGGAAGCTGGTTCCATAGAAGAGGGGCCTGAAAACCGAAGGCTTTCCCTTCCATTCTACTTTCAAATACTCTAGGAAGAACAAGTAAGCCTGTAATACGAGAGTGGTAAATGGTAAATGGAGTGGTTCTTATATAGCGCTTTTCTACTCATCTGAGCACTCAAAGCGCTTTACACAACTTGTGCATTCACCCATTCACACCCATTCGCACAAGCACATCTTTCTAAGTGCTTCATAGCTAACATTCACACACATTCATACTCATTCATACACACATTAGCCAATGAAGAGAAGATATATACATAATATATATATACATTCTATGTGTGAACCTGCTTTCATCTGTAAAGAATATATAATTCCCCGCTCGCCCCTGCGGGCGGTCAGTCCTTCAAGCTCAGGTCCTCTACCAGAGGCCTGGGAGCTTGAGGGTCCTTAGCTGTTCCTAGGACTGCGCTCTTCTGGACAGAGATCTCAGATGTTGTT
This sequence comes from Perissodus microlepis, assembly GCF_051167445.1. Classification (NCBI taxonomy): domain Eukaryota; kingdom Metazoa; phylum Chordata; class Actinopteri; order Cichliformes; family Cichlidae; genus Perissodus; species Perissodus microlepis. Next base: position 56,364,595 of record NC_140467.1, on the reverse strand, counting down.
CCCGGGATCTGCTTGAGCCACCTGCCTAGTTTGGGAGTCACCGCACCTAGGGCTCTGATTACCACTGGGACCACTGTTACCTTCACCTTCCACATTTTCTCGAGCTCTTCTCTGAGCCCTTGGTATTTCTCAAGCTTCTCGTGTTCCTTCTTTCTGATGTTGCTGTCATTGGGAACCGCTACATCTAGCACTGCGGCCGTCTTCTTCTGTTTGTCTACCACCACTATGTCCAGTTGGTTAGCCACCACCATTTTGTCCGTCTGTATCTGGAAGTCCCACAGGATCTTAGCTCGGTCATTCTCCACCACCCTAGGGGGAGTCTCCCATTTTGACCTTGGGACTTCCAGGCCGTATTTGGCACAGATGTTCCTGTATACTATGCCCTGCCTGCTAGCATCTTACACCCTGCTGTTATGTGCTGGATTGTCTCAGGGGCATCTTTACACAGCCTGCACCTGGGGTCTTGTCTGGTGTGATAAACCCCAGCCTCTATGGATCTTGTGCTCAGAACTTGTTCCTGTGCTGCCACGATTAGTGCCTCTGTGCTGTCTTTCAATCCGGCTTTGTTCAGCCACTGGTAGGATTTCTGGATGTCAGCCACCTCTGCTATCTGCCGGTGGTACATACCGTGCAGAGGCCTGTCCTTCCATGATGGTGCCTCCTCTTCCTCCTCATTCTTGGGTTTCTGCTGCCTGAGGTATTCACTGAGCACACGGTCGTTTGGGGCAGTCTTACTGATGTATTCGTGGATGTTTGCTACCTCATCCTGGACTGTGGTGCTGACACTCACCAGTCCCCGGCCTCCTTCCTTCCGCTTAGCATACAGCCTCAGGGTGCTGGATTTGGAGCGAAACCCTCCATGCATGGTCAGGAGCTTCCTTGTCTTGATGTCAGTGGCTTCTATCTCCTCCTTTGGCCAACTTATTATCCCAGCAGGGTACCTGATCACGGGCAGGGCGTAGGTGTTGATAGCCCGGATCTTGTTCTTACCGTTCAGCTGACTTCTCAGTACTTGCCTGACCCTCTGGAGGTACTTGGTGGTTGCAGCTTTTCTAGCAGCCTCTTCATGGTTCCCATTTACCTGTGGGATCCCAAGGTACTTGTAGCTGTCCTCTATGTCTACAATGTTGCCTTCTGGTAGTTCGATTCCTTCAGTTCTGACTACCTTCCTTCTCTTTGTTATCATCCGACTACATTTCCCTTCCCTTCTGGGGGTCCTTGAGGATCAGGACTGTGCAGCGTCTGAACCTCTGGAGGGCAGCACGGTGGTTAGCACTGTTGCCTCACAGCAAGGAGGTCCTGAGTTTAATTTGACCATCAGACCAGGGTCCCTCTGTGTTTGCATGTTCTCCCTGTGTTTGCGTCGGTTCTCCCTGGGTACTCCGGCTTGCTCCCACAGTCCAAAGACATGCAGTTGGTGGGGATAGGTTAATTGATCAATCTAAATTGCCCTTAGGTGTGAATGCGGGAGTGAGTGTGAATACTGGTCCGTCTCTGTGTGTTAGCCCTGCGACAGACTGGCGACCTGTCCAGGGTATACCCCGCCTCTCGCCCTATGACAGCTGGGATAGGCTCCAGCGCCCCCTGCGCCCCTGAAAAGGACAAGTGGAAGTGAATGGATCAGTGTATCCTATACTAAAGGAGGTTACAAACGAAGTACTTAAGGATTTTTTTTTAATATTATTAAAAGAACTTAACCAGCTGTCATTATGGCTACCATGCAGATAATTCCAAGTCACTTATCTCAGTTAGCAACCTTCCTAAGCATATTTGACTATTTTTCTGCACCTCTAGCCTTGCTGAGCACTCAGAGTGCTTTTACACTACTTTTATGACTTTGACAATATAGCTTAAACTGTGTTTAAATAAAAAGAGCATTAGTTGTTTCTCAATGAATAAAAAATAAGTAGATAAGAATTCAAGGCAATTAATTGTTTATTTTAAGTACCAACACTTAGTAAAGCAGCAAATTTAAAATGCATCCCTGATCATTTGTAGCTGATCCCATTGGAAAAAAATAAATAGCAAAGTCACACTAAACACAGAATATAAACAATGTATATAGTATGATAAATAGATTAAAACAGGATGATATTGTATTTTTTAAATAGAACCTTCTTTATTTATTGTATGTGCATGCTGGTGAGAAATAAATAACTTAGTCCATTCTAACATGCAAAAATGCATGTTCTTCAAGAATAGTATATGTAGATGGAATACCTTCAACAATGGGTATCAATCAGCTGGCTCACATAATACTTCACATAACAAAAATATAATATTTGCTTAACTTCTCCTTTAGAACAACTTACAGTATTATTCGGGTATCTTTACTGAGCGGCACATAGAGAAACACAAAGCTCTGTGCTTCTGAGACACTGTTTGAAGTACTTCAATAAATCTTTAAGTTGAACTAGTTCAGAACAGACAAACTGAAAAATGTTTACAATATTAGTACAGAGCATTATTATTCTTGTCCAATAAATATACACTGCTTAAAAAAATAATAAAGGAACGTGTTGAAAATATATTTTATCTCAATGGGGAAAAAATCATGTTGGGTATCCATAGTAATATGGACTATCAAGCTACAGAGGGCTGAAGTCAAAATCACTGTGAAATTTGAAGTTAACAAATGATGGCAGGCTAGTCCATTTTGTTGAAATTCCATTGCGATAACTCAGAATGATACTCATTAGTTTGTATGCCATGACAAAATCAGGGCATGCTTTTACAGTAAGTAATGAGATGATAAATCATGCCCAGTGGGATCTCCTCCCACCTCTGAAACAGCACATCACTGAGTTCATGGACAGTCTGAGGTGCAACCTGTCAGTGTTAGATGGATAGAAACATAATGTCCAAGAGGATGGATTTAAAAAGGTGAGTGTCGGGACCAGTCAATGATATCAATTCCTTCATCCTCCAGGAACTGCCTGCATACTCTTGCCACATGAGGCCGAGCATTGTCACACAACAGGAGGAACCCAGGACCCATTGTACTAACGTAGGGGCTGACAGTGGGTCTAAGGATTTCATCCTGATACCTAATAGTGGCATTGCTTAGCCAATAGAGGTGTGATAACATGAATATGCCTTCCTGGACCATCACTGACCCACCAGTAAACCAGTCATCTCAGCCAGTCATCTCATTTCAGCCAGCTAGGAAAATTACACATACACAGCTATGAACTAACACTTTCAATACTATTACATTTTGCTGTGAAACAGGGCTCAACTAGTTCTTATCCTAATTAACCGCCTGTCCACCAAAAAGAAAATAGCTTAAAAGGCAATCCCACTGCAACAAAACAACTTTTGTGAAACAAAGGAGTCCAGTATCTGCTTTAGGTGCGCCTTTCCTTGGATAGAGGTTAGTCTGGTGTATTTGGTTGGCCTTGGTCATATTTAGTTGCATGCTGTTTTGTGTCTTATGGCCAAGTAGACTCTGTGCCTTTTGTCTGCACTATTGTGGGCTCACCGTCCACAGCCTGGTAGGAGGTATGGTGGGCTGAGAAGGACTGAAACTGATGATGTGTCTTAAGAAGTATGAGCTTTGCATGGAGTAAAGACAGTCAATGGTGTTCCCCACCCTTTCATGTAAAGAGGCTTCATCTGGAGTGGCCATGAAGCAATCATTTAGACTTGTCAGAGAGGTCTCACTGTCAATGTCATGGATGAAGTCAATACCTGTCAAAATTAGAGAAGAAGATATAAACAAGTTTAAAAAAGGACCATGTAGAGAGAGTTTAATAATCTTTTATTACAAATTATACATAACCTGAGCCGCTGCTAACAAAGTTCTGTTATTATCAATGTTCTATTTAAAATATAGGTTGGAAAAAGTGCAGGGAATTGTTTAACTTATTTAGAAAGACAGACAAAAGAAACCAGAAGTAAGAGATTAACTGAACATCTTATCAAACCTTTATCTTGTAAATGTCCATTTTATTTCTTTAAGTTACCAGTTGGTTATATTCACCTCCTACCTCCTTAGTTACTACTACTACCTCAGTTAACACCAAAAATTTTTTGCTGTTCTTTGACTACTTGTTTAGACTTGTATTTATCTTCAGAAATTAGTATATCACTGTGCCAGCTCAGGTTGAGCAGTCTGGAGAGAAAGAGAGGCACAGCTGAGATGGTTTGGGTTTGTGAAAAGGATAGTGGATATATTGCGCAAAGTATGCTGAATATAGAAGTGCCAGACATATTGAAAAGACATGTAAATATTGTATATCGTATAGAGGTAAATACACAAATAAAATTGTCAGTTTAGATCTGACATTTTATCCTGATATTATACAACACAATGACAGTATTGTCTGTTTGTTTGAAGTAGCTGTTTCATTCATTTTCCTTTTCTATTTTATTGACCTATTCTCCTGCAGGACTTAAGCAGCACACCAATGTTAAAATGTTCTTGTACAACAACGTGTCTTACATAGAAACAAATAAATCATCATTATCATTGGCTGTTTGATCTTAAAGATGTCTCACCTAACATTTCATTTGCTAATCTCACCTTCAAACAACCGGCTGCTTGCTGCTGGGTTGCTTAGTTCGTTTGGTTAACAGCAGCGGCTTCGACTCTAATAAACCCTGTTGCCATGCCAATATTGACATGCTGGAAGTCCCTGAACAGACAGAAGCAGTGCTTGCCAAACCAGTGAGACACTTATCTAAACTGTCTGCTCATATCCACTGTGAGACCACAGTGGCAATAAGCCCACTAGCCATGTGGAACTATATTGCAGAGAGAATCTCAGCTCCCGCTTTATAGCTCTGTTGTTGAAAAACCCATATTTACCAGCAGAGATGAAATTCTGGTTTCACAATATGGGGCGTGCTAAAAACTACAAAACTGGGAGTGTTTGCTGAGTGACTTTACTCTTTTTATTCTTCCAATAAAAAATTTAATATTTCAAGCTGTCTCTCCAAATTATTGATAAATCACCTAGCTTTCTGCGATCGCTGTACTTATTCGCAGAAGGACGTCAGTGGTGGTGCGTTTCATTTTGCTACATTAGAGAAAAGTAGCAAAAAAAAGGAACTGGAAATGCAAACAAAGATAAATCCTTACCTTGGCCTAGCCTTTGGCTGTTGTGTTGCTCCTGCTGTTGCTGTTGTCTGCGGGCTAACTTCTTCATCTGCAAATAAATAAATAGTAAACAGTTTGATACATGACTGACAGGCAAACAAGCAGACACACACACACACAAGCAAAAACACACATGCAATACTGTGCAAAGTCTTGTGCTGTTTCTTTATATTGTGGTTCTAAGGACCAGTAATTTTTCTAAGCAATGTTCTTAAGGTCTTTCAAAGATATTTTTTGGACATAGTTAGCACTTTAGGTACTTTGTTACTTGCAGCTCATAACTGCAACAAATAATTAGTTCTCACTTATCACCAGTGTTTTCAGGAAAAGGTTTGTATTGTGCATGCCAAATGGATTGAGCAGTTGAGTGAGGGGCAGCATTACAGCATACAGTAAAGAGGACTGTGTCATGTGAAGCGGAGCCACATAGGAACTTGATAAGACCAGTAAAGCAGACAGCCATAGAGACAAAACACAGAGGTGACTCTTGGTCTTCCTTTCCTGGGGCGGTCTTCATGTGAGCAAATTTCTGTTTTGAAGCTTTATTTTCATGTATGCACATGTTTCAATAAATCAATGCTCCTATTTATCATTTTCTAGCAAAATGTAAAGAAATCAGAGGTAGTTTAAGACTTTTACACAATATTGTACCAATGCATCATTCTAGTTTCTAAAAATGGAATCTGTTCTTCAGTAACAGACATAATGCGAGAGGCAAGGTACACCCAGAACAGGTCTCTTGTACGCTGGCTTGGCCTCTCTGATACCTCTTTTCAGATCAGATCTGACTGCACTGTACTGCATTCTGTCACCAATCTGAAAGCAGCATCACGTTGTTTCAGCATGACTTGGACCTCTTTAGTCATCCAAGGTATCTGGTTGGAATACCCCGCAGACGTTTGTCTACAGTGACGCTGTCGACACAGAAGTTGATCTATGAGAGCACCAATGTTGTGTGCTCTGTTGGTGTTCAAACACACTCCAGTCTGTGTTTTCAAAAGCATGGACAACTGGTCTGAAGAACCCAGATGTGGTAAAGGCTTCGTTCTGTAGCCTTTTTGGATGTTCAAGATTCAAAGCGCTTATTGTCATGTGTGCAAAGAAAAAGCATTTCTCTGTACAATGAAATTCTTATCGGTTAATATGTACAAATAGATTAAATAGAAATAGGAATAAATAAGTGGAGACAGCAAAAAATTGAAGTGTTAAATAGATTTATGTGCAAAAGGTCTATGAGCTCATGAGATGACCTGATGTGCAAAAATTATTATTACTAGTTAAAATAGGTCAGCTGTTCAAGAGTCTGATAGCAGTGGGGAAGAAGGAGTTGTTGAGTCGGGATCTTCTAGATTTCACACTTCTAAACCTTTGTCCCGAGGGCAGAAGTGTGAACAGTCTGTGTTGGGGGGGTGTGGGGTCTTTGAGGATGGAGGCAGCTCTCCTCTGGACTCTGCGATGGTAGATGCTCTGCAGAGAGGGCAGCGGTGTCCTGGTGATCTTCTCTGCAGTTGCTATCACTCTCTGCCGGCGTTTGCGGTCCATAGCAGTAGTGCTGCCGTACCATGCAGTGATGCAGCTGGTCAGGGTGCTCTCCACAATGCAGCTGTAGAACCTGCCAAGGATCTTGGCCAACATACCAAATTTCCTCAGCCTCCTCAGGAAATACAGCCACTGCTGAGCCTTCTTGACCAGCTTTGTGGTGTTCAGTGTCCAGGTGAGGTCCTCAGTGATGTAGACGCCCAGGTATCTAAAGCTGCTCACCCTCTCCACTTCCACACACAAAGTGAGTGACAGTGACAGTATTGAAGGCGGAGCTGTAATCAACAAAAAGTACCGTGATGTATGAGCCTTTGTTGCTGTAGGCTTTATCCAGTGTATTTTTCCACCTTGTTGCACAATTAAATACTGTTCAAACCTGGGGAAATCTGGCCAGGATTTCTGCTGACTGCTTACAGCATGGTTGAGTTAGCATTAGCATCGGGTGGTACATACACGGCCGTTACCATGATGAGGTATGTAGATAGGTCTGCATTTAACAGTCAAATATTCCAAATCAGAACAGTGGCTGTCTACAGTCTTTTGTCTCTTTAGACCAGCTGTCATTGATCTAGATGCATAAACCCCCAATGTTGGTGAAGCAAATACTCGGGAGCGGTGGCTTAAATGTTTTTTTCTTTAACCATGCTACTGGGCCCACCCTGCAGCCTCGCTTTTGCCTCCTTTGTTTACACTTCCTTTTGGGCTTGCTGCAGGCCTGGAGTTCTTATTATGTCCTCCGGAATCCTGTGGAAGTGGTGATAGTCCAACATAATGTTCCTTGCACAGTGTAATCCCAAACTCAGAAGGTCCTGAGTAGATACTACTCTCCATACAGTAGTAAAAAAACACATACATCCACACATATACATGTAGAAAATCTAGAAAAGCAAGCACCGAATGTGGAGAGCAGTAAGCCACTGTGTCTATGTGTGCGTAGATGTCTTGTGGAAGGAGGGAACCTAACATGCATGTCTGTGGAAAGCCGGAGTACCTCGAGAGAACCCACAAGGGCACAAGGAGAAGATGCACACTAATTCATATGCTACAGAAGAAAGCTTTGAAAATTTTAAAAGCTTCTGGGTTATTAGGAACCAGATGACAGACTATTCATCATGCTACAATTTTTAAAACACTATGTTGTTTTTTTAATTTACAAAGAAGAAATTAGTAGACATGCAAGAGCAATGAATGGCTGTTAAATTAAACGGCATGATTATGATATATTTTAGACTTGAGCAAGTATTGCATCAGACCGATGATGGACAATAGTAAAATCCCTGTAGCTAGTGAGACTATGATGAGTTTATTCTCTCAAATGCCACCAAGCCAGACAAATTAGATTAGAAACTCTCAGTACACTGAAGCTTGACTGATGAAAAACTGATTACATAACTAAGGACTTTTGGGAATAAACAGTAAGGGCCCATTTTCAGAGAATGCAATGTGGGGGGCCATCAGCGACTAAGACTTCTGTGAAACACCTAAAGGCTCATTTTAACTATCTTTGCTTAGAAGAAGCAATTTAAAAATTGTAACTGTAGTCCAACAATGTGAATGCTTAGAAGTTACAACCATAAAATTATGAAACTAGGTTATAAATGTATAAATGCTTATAGCTTTGGGGATGTGCTCCTTACCTTTGCTCTCTGGTTCTGGAACCAGACTTGGACCACACGAACACTAAGTCCAGTCTCTGCAGCCAGGGTCTCTCTTACCTGTAAATCACAGCACAATTAAATTTTATTATTATTATTGTTGTTGTTGTCATTGTTATTATTTTATTATTATTATTAATAAAAATAATATTAATAAAATAATTAATACTATTAGTATTCTTACTTTTTTACTATAACAAATACATAAAAAAACCCAACATGCTTCCATTAAACAAACTCTTCTGGGCTGTAACTGTGTAATGCATTAACCAGTTTTCTGGCAGTGCAGGCATTTGCTAGTTTTTATTAGCTTTAAATTCTACTACCCTCAGTGTCACCCTCGATAGACGACAAATGTAGACACACCAGCTCAGAAGTATAAATACAACACACACATATATACAACAACATAATCTATTAAAATATAGGCTCTACAGGGTTTCAACCCTCAAGCGTCGATGCAGGATTGACAAAACCCTATTTAAAAAAAAAAGAAAAGAAAATGACAAAATGTTGCTTGGAAATAAGATAATTTTCATGACAACATAAGTAAGGTTTTGTGCTTAAACATATTAATTTTCTTTGCATATATGTGTTAATAAGTTTAATGAATTCTCAACTGTTAATTAATTCAACTCCTCATTTTAAATTTGGGTTGTTAAAGCTAGAGGAACTAATTTTTAAGTTTCAATGTTAAAATAATTTTAAATATTTGCTTGGCTGGTTGTCTTGGGGCCTTTTCCTTCATATTTAAACTACTACTTTTATTAAGAACATAATACAGTTTTTCTACTATGACTAAGAAATAGACTTGAGGTGACTGCTGTTAAGCATTGATGCTATATAAACGAAATGATACTGAATTCAAATGTAATGTAAGAAATAAAATGCAATGTAATTGTAGTACTTGATACGTGCTTTTTCACTCAAATATACCAGTATACAATTATAATATACTCTAGACCTCTACTCACCTTTCTGCAGGGTTTGGAAGAAACCTCAAAAGAGGCCTTAAAGGCTCTCTGCTGCGGGGTGGTCAGGATGGTGCGTGGGCGTTTGGGCCTTAGGCGTTCTTTGCTGTCACTGCTGCATTTCCTGACTGATAGGGTTTTTTCTGATTTCACATCCTCATCCTCATCCTCACTCTTATCTGTCACCAGACACAAATAATTCCATTAATCCCTTTGTTGCTGCAGATTTGACTTGAGTTCAGTTTTTTGCATTGCATGGGAATTTTCCATTTCTAGATAAAGTCATCAATTAGGTATGTTCCTTTTGATTCAGTTCTTTTCTTTAATAATCTGTTATAAAATATTACCTGAGTCTGTGATGTCTGGACTGAGTGTACTGAGCAGGGCCCTCTCTCTCTCATAGTCAGTCTTGCACAGCAGCTGACCTTCTTTCAGTACAAACTCATCTCCTTTACACAGCTGGCGCTGGCAGACACAGCAGCAGAAGCAGCTGAGATGGTAAACACTGTCCAGAGCTCGCATAACAAACTCTGTGGGCGCTATCTTTCCAAGACAGTTGCTGCACTCCACAGCAAACAACCTGAGCACAAGGGGAAGGAAGAACAGTGTTATTGATGCAGCATTTTTAGGGAAAATTGTGTTTGACATATTTTTCCTTGCAGTTGAATCATTCTAGCAGTTATGTTTCTCCTCCAACAGTGAGCGGAGGAGGAGCAATGAGATTGCTGCTGTTAATCCACCTATCAGTCACATAACACAAAAGCTACCAAGCTAAATCTAATAAAAGTTGTTTTGCCTTCTGACCATAATTCAACACATTTTGCTGCTCAAATTGAAATTCGGGTGAAAAATTATTTGTCACGCTGAAAAACCTGCTAATTTCACCGATTATTTTCATTTGAATGGGTTTACAAACTGGCGTACTCAAACAACAGTTTTCAACAGTATTTAAACACAAGAGGCTTCTCTTTAAAATGTCTTCTTTCTACAGTTTTCTCACCATCCCATTACCACTGAAGTGTAAAGTTATTTATCAATTTACAGGATCTCTGTGGCTTTTAAATCACAAAACACTAAGTTTGGTGGATAATTTTCCATAAATTGTTACTTTAATTAAGGTACCAAAGTAACACCTTGGTTAAAAAAAACTGAATCTAGTTTTGGTGTTACTTTTCTGTTACTTTTAGCCACAGCTAACTTTTGTCACAGGAAGCGTTGCTTACCTTTGATTCCACTGAATCACAACCATGTCTAAATTTCATGGGTGTGTTCATGTCCCGCTAACAATAACTGGAGCTTGCCAATCTTAGAGGCCAGTAGTTTTTTCTTTTTCTTTTGGTTGTTTCTCTTTGAGCCTCTGGTCTAATGGAAAACTGATTAGACCAGAGGAGACTAGTGTGCTATACAAGTTGCTGCTGAATCTGGTATCACTGCTCTGAGAGACTGTTTTTGTACAATGACAATAAAGGTCTAGTCTGTTCTAGTTACCATTGGTATCTTTGTTGTAACAGCACATGAGCTTCTGTGTAGATACGGTTTTGTAATTTATTAGTTAAAGAGTGGGAGAGGAGGAAAGAGGAAGCATTAGGCAGGTACACAAGAGTCTTTGGACAGCTGCACTGTTCCTTTCTAATGACACTATCCTTCTCTGTTCAATAGTTTTTTCTCCCATTCCCCATATCTCATTGATCTTCTCTTTCAACCTTTGTCTTACCATCTGTCAATTCAGAAAGTGAGAAGAACATTTGCCATAAAGACCCTTTAAACAGAGTATATAAAGTATAAGACATTACCAAGTAAAATTAACAAATAAAAATACACCACAATCTGGTTTAAATCACTGTTTACCTTACAAAATAAAACAGCTTGAGATGGCTGTTGTGAACTGGTGGCAGATGAATGTTAAGTTGCATTTTTGATTTTTAGTGATAGACTATGCTGCTACTAATTAACTTGAGATTCTGTCAAATATGACTATTGCCTCAACTGCCCTTTGTTAGAAATACCTTCTTTGATAGTTTCTTTTTACATTAATTGCAATGTATGCTGATAATAGAGTTGTGTAACAGAACCACGACAGACCCGATGACGAGTTGATGGTTTTCAGCATTTCTTTATTTAACACTTTTATTCTCCTGGTCACTGTACAACCACAGTCGGCTGCAGCTCCGCCGCTCACAGCCCGACACATATCAACAACAACAACATAATGCCAGACAGCACAGCTTTTTATGCCGGCAGAGGCGTGATTGCATCCATCTCCCCTGTAACAACACCGCAGACCATGCACTGCCGACGTTGATACGCTCCTCATTAAATGGATATAAGCATTAACCACATGGTGTGAAGGGATAACTAAGAGGGTTAGAAAGAGTTGAGTGAAGGTAAATTGCTACACGCTTACAGAACACACTATCAGACAGGAAGGGCTGCTTGCCCTTGGGTGTATGATAACAGGGTGCTCATTTTCATGCATGAAAATAAAACATCCCTGGTAACAACTGTAAGGTAGGGAGGGTTTTTTTTTCATATAAGACAAGATCCCTGACTGGAGGTTAATGACTGCTCTCATGTGGAAGGACCCCGAGGAGAACAAATCAAGTCTAAACCATGGCACCTCCCCATCAATAACCAATCAAAATTATTTCCGGTTGTCATGTGTCTAATACAGGGGTGGGCAATCTCAGTCCACGAGGGCAGGTGTCCCTGCAGGTTTTAGATCTCACCTTGCAGGGAGATCTCTCCCTGCAAGGTGACACCGGCCCTCGTGAACTGAGATTGCCCACCCCTGGTCTAATATATGCTTTGAATTATGAACTGTGCTTCACTTCTCCACGTGCAGACTGCCTGACATTGAGAAGTCCACAGCTGTGCACGCCAAATCTTTAACTGCCTGATAATTGCTAGATTGTCTCCTGAACTACTCTCAGCAAAAAAACGAACACAACACCTTGATTCACTGAGTTATCAATAGTGTGAGCAGTTACACAACTCACCAAGAATGTTTGCAATGCTGTTAACAGATAAATTTGCATAAGTAAAGGAAATTAAAATTCAATTGAATTCAATTTTATTTATATAGCGCCAAATCACAACAACAGTCGCCTCAAGGCGCTTTATATTATAAGGTAGAACCTACAATAATACATACAGAGAAAAAAACCCAACAACCATATGACCCCCTATGAGCAAGCACTTTGTGACAGTGGGGAAATAAAAAATCCCCTTTAACAGGAAGAAACTTCTGGCAGAACCAGGCTCAGTTAGGAGCGGCCATCTGCTGCAACTGGTTGGGGTGAGAGACCACAGCTTCTCTGCAACTTAAAAAAAAACAAACTTTTCAAGCTTGCATAGACTGCAACAGTTTAAATCCTTGTTTATACCTAAACGTGTAATTTTCACAACCTTTTGTTTTTCAGTTGTTGTGGGCTTTCATATATGCTATAAACAAAGTGTACTAAAGTAAAATAAAAGCCTGGAAAGAAATGTGTGGAAAATACAGTGTAAGAAGAGTTGGTTAGACTAGTCTACACCCCTAATAATTGTGAATGAAGGGGAAATATTATTTATTCTTTCCTCTGAAATACCCCAAAGATACTCATTACATTAAAAAAAAACAACTTACATTATATACTATTTCGTCTTGCCAAGTATCATCAGGAATCAGTAAGTATGTTTAGGCACTCGAAAAATAAGTCCCATGCTGTATTATACAGTGCAATGTGTCATCTTTGAAAGGCAGAGTGAAAACGTCTTTCTCTTTGCAAGCTTTTAGTTATATTTAGAGGCAGGCAAAAGGGTTCATTTTTTTTATTTCAAAACACTTTGAGTCTGTGTCATATATGGAATATAAAAATTATTTTTAAGATCCATATTGTGAGAATCACACATTTACTTTTGTTTAATATTATACAGAAATGACAAAAGGGTTTTTCCACTACTCCTACTCCCCTTTTTCACCGATAGCTCTACTGATAGCTGAGATCATTACCATGCTAAAAACATGTTGAAGTGAGTTTCTAGAGAATCTGTAGGCTTTACTATGAATTTTTGAGCTTTCGCTGAACAAACAGCAAATCCATTCTCTGAATACTGATTTTATTTTCCCTGCCTCCTTCATAGACATCTTTTGATTACTCTGGCTAATTAAAAGTCCATCAAGCTGCCACCCAAAGCCACCACCCACTCATCCACCCAACCTCCTCTTTTAGGTCACCCAGCTCCATGAAGAGGGAGAACAAACAAGACAATAGTGAAGGAACACACACAGTCTGTTTTTACTGCTTCATTCTTTTTCCTCTCCTCTTATCCTCTTTAATCCTGTACCTCTTTATGCTTATTAAGCTGCTGGAAGCATAGGGCACAGGTCCAATGGGTTAAAGCTCCACCAAAGAGTTGACTCTAGCACTGAAAGGCCAAAAAGAACTGAAGAGGACTTTGCGTGATTGCACTGTTGAAAATGGTAGTAATGGTAGTTTTCTATGTTTATAATTCCCTCTATCTATCTATCTATCTATCTATCTATCTATCTATCTATCTATCTATCTATCTATCTATCTATCTATCTATCTATCTATCTATCTATCTATCTATCTATCTATCTATCTATCTATCTATCTATCTATCTATCTATCTATCTATCTATCTATCTATCTATCTATCTATCTGGTTCGAATGTCCAGTCATCCTTTTTCTTTAAACCTGTCCAGCAGAATCATAGTCTGAATGCCTTCTTGCGCAAAACAACAGAAGCGCTGTAGACTTTCTATAGGCTCCTCCTATTAGTCTTTTTACTTGTTTTTATTTCATTTTATTATTCACATTATTATCTGATTCAATATTATGCCAGAGCTGACAGTGGGTTAGGGCCAGGTTGGTGAAAGATGGAAGGAAGAAGAATAGAAAAAGAAATGGAACAGAACCCTAAACTGACTCTGGTAGATGTCCTCACCCCAGACAGGGTGTAAAAAGCAGTGGTATAGGAAGACCCGCCTCATCCCTTCCGTTCTTGACAGTGTTCAAGGTCAACTGTTTTGTGCATGTGTTGTATGTGAGTGTATGAGGTGTAAATGAGTATGACTGTGTGAAAACTAGAGTGGTAATAAAATTGAGGGGACAGATGCAACATGAGAATATGATTGCTGGCCTCTCCCTGAAAACCCTCAATGTCTAAGGTGCAGGTAAAATAGCAACAAAGAGGCGACTGGAACTACATCATCAACCTCACCCACCAACCTCTGGATAACACAACTGCCCCCAAGCCCTAAAAAATAAAGTCATTATAGCTCATGTGTCATGTGCTGTCATTACTTTATTATTTATTATTTGTTTCATTAATATAAAAGTAACTAGAACTTAAAACAATCTCCAACCTGAAGTCACGTCCCTTCCCAGGAAAACTAAAGGAAGAGGAGAAAGGGAAGTAAAATCTGAAAGGAAACTGTAACGTCTACAACCGACTCCTGATATAACACACTATTTAGACACCCTCTCCAACGGAAGTAACACGATATCGTCCTCTCACATCCACACACGGTGTGCACACTGCTTTGAAAGGCCCAACAGCTTTGTTTGCTCTCCTCCTTTTCCCCTTTATACGCTGTGCCCACGACTATGAGGAGAAACACCTGCTGTCAGAGGGAGGACAAATCCAACAGAGAAAGGGGAGCGAGAGAAAACCACACACATACAGCACCATTGCTGTAACAGTTGTCAGAGGGATGCGTGGGGGGGCGTGGGGGGGGGAGGTAGACAACTGTACGTGGAAGGAGAGATTTCTTACACCCCACTGCAAGGTAAGGAAAAGCAAATCCGGAACCAACACCAGCTCAACAAGTTCCAACAAGCCCCATCTAAATGTCCGGTCATCTTGATGTTACACTGTCACACAAAGATTTTTCTGCTTTAACAGCGTGGCTTGTCATTAATAAAACAGCTGCAGCAGTAAGAAGACAAAGAGGTAATTTTAGGACACAAATCAGTACATATTTAAAACACACTTTACCTGAAACACTGCTTTTTGTGTTGTATGTGTGTCTTTTGTCTCTTTCTAATGTGACAGCTCTGACATACTGGGCTGTTAAATGGGCACAAGCTGTATTAAAAACTAACTCATCTCTCCTGTGAGGAGTTTCTTGCTAAGTTCTGCAGTGTTTTTGACAAGGGTTCAAACCTCAATGCCTCTGCTTTTTTCCCTGAGGCCATTTGTCTATTGATCTTTGGATTCTGGCAGAAGACATGGGATTGGAGTAAAAGGCCCCTCATGGAGCTTTCCTATGCACTTTAAATGATGAACTAAAATCATATCCTCGCTTGAATCCCCGCCCTATAAGTGTTTCCAAGTCACTGCTCTCAATGGAAAAAGACTACTCAACATAACTCACAAAACCCAGCTGGCAACTCCCACTGTCTCAGGCAACCACACTGAACAAATATGCCTCTATCTATTTGTTGCACCACTCGCTCCTCTCGTCCTCGGTCATTCATGGCTAAGAGAGAATAATCTCAACACTAAATAGAGAAAAAAAATATTTATTTCTGGTTGGAGCACTCACTGTCATCAATTCTGTTTGAAAAATACTATCCATCATTCTCCTCTTAGCCTCCCCCATCTCCACCTGATCTAAATGGTAAATGGTAAATGGCCTGTATTTATATAGCGCTTTACTAGTCCCTAAGGACCCCAAAGCGCTTTACACATCCAGTCATTCACCCATTCACACACACATTCACACACTGGTGATGGCAGCTACATTGTAGCCACAGCCACCCTGGGGCGCACTGACAGAGGCGAGGCTGCCGGACACTGGCGCCACTGGTCCCTCTGACCACCACCAGTAGGCAACGGGTGAAGTGTCTTGCCCGATCTAGCTTCAGTACCCCGTGTATCTTGTTTAGATGAAGTATTTTTTAAAAAAGCCCTGTCTCTCTTTCTCTTCCTCCTCACAGAATTTATTATCAACTATCAATTTGCTATCAACCTTTATCCTAGTGGACCTTTGCCCACTAGCAGTTTATATAGTTTATCCAAACTAGAAAAAGAAGACATGGAGACATACATAACAGACTCACTGACTAACATTCTTTCTGTCTTCCAGGCACTTGTCAATGACGCCCTTCGGGATATCATCAATCACCTTGTTTTTGCCTACTTGAATTACATCACACAATTCCTTACATGACATTGTGGCTGTGGCTCAGGTGGTAGAGCAGATCAGCTACTGACTGGAAGGTTGGTGGTTTGATCCTTGGCTTCCCCCAGTCTGTATGCCAAATATCCTTGGGAAAGATACTAACCCCAAGTTAGCTCCATCGGAGCATGAATGAATGTGTGTGAATGTTGCTTAGATTGCACTTGTGTATAGAAGAAAGTGCTTGGGTGAATGAGGCATGTTGTATACAGTGCTTGGAGTACTCCAGGAGAGAAGAAAAGCGCTATCAATCCATTTACCTTGTGTTCGTTTGTCTTATAGTCAAGCATCTCAGTCATCACTGATGCCGGGTTGTAGATCACCTGCTTGGTTTCGGTGATGATCGCAGTAGAGATTGTTTATAGTGCTGTAGTCACATCTTGTAAGACCTTCAGATGATATGGTGACCTTCAGAGTGGACAATGGTGCTTTAAGAGGAGCAGACAGGCCCAAAGAAAATCCCATATAGAGATAATGTGACAGTAAGTCAGCCCGCTATCAGTGTGCTGCTCCTGTCTGGAAGACGCCTCAATACAACAGGCAAGACCACCAAGCTGCAGGATTCCCCCTCCAGCAACACAACAAATAGTGGGAGTAACACACACATTTAATGAAAGCTCTTAAAACATGTGGTTATCCCAATTGGGCTTTCATCAAATCAACAAAGATGAATAGAAAAGAAGGTCAGACACCAACTAGCGAGAAACAGAAAGCCAAACAGAACAACATTGCCATGCCTTGCTTAGCAGATAAACTCAGGAGAATTTTCTTAAAGCATGACATCCCTGTGCACTTCCCACCCAGTGACAGCCTCAGACAAAAATTGGTTCATCCCAAGGACAAAACTCCCAAACACAAGCTAAACAACATAGTGTTGAAATGCAGCAAGTAGTGCTCAGACCTCTATATTGCAAAAACCAATGAGCCACACTGTAAATACATGGCACAGCATAAAATAGCCACCTCGACAGGACATGACTCAACTGTCCATCTGCATTTAAACAATAAAACTCAATTTTTCAAGGATGCCAATGTTCAGATTTTGGACAGAAAAGACAAATGGTTTGAAAGAGGAGTAAAGTAAGCCATTTATGTCCAGTGTGAATTCCCATTTTTGAACAGACAACAATTGTCTGTCACTACAATGCAATTTTGAAATCTTTCCCCAGCCACCCTAATGTCCACTCACATCTTGCATTAGGTGATCTCAAGGGCATATGATAGGGTGAGGCAAGGCAGTGGTTTCACCTGAAACCTCTGCTGATAATGACCCACACCCCTTTTCACACCTATCCTCATGTGATGAGGCACATGATCAATAGTGGGTCAACGATCCTCTCAAGGGACAGTCCCCACTTGGGTTTATTATAATGCTCTATTGAAACTCTTACAGTCAGTGCGATTACTGGCTCTTGTATGTTCAGCAAAAAAATCCTGAAAATAGTTTTGTGATACATGCCACCAACAGGTTTCCAACAACATTCAGCTCTTTTACCCATTTTGAGTGGCTTTAACAAAAATACATTATTTTCACTATGAAAATGAACAATGGTTGTGCAACTAATTATTAATTATTTATCAAATGTGTAGCCTATATGCTGTATTTAAAGTATTAAAAAATAAAACAAAGGAAAAAATGGTATCAATTAAAATGTGTTTCATAGCCTACATCTGTCACCTGATGCCTTATCCTCTTAATTTTGTTGAACCTTAGTAGCAATGTTAGTAGAAATGCATCAAAGGCTAGTTTTGAGTGGCCCCAGGTCTGGATTCCAAAAGAAAAAGTAACAGAGGAAAATAATACAGTTTATTTACAATTTTCTTTGTTTGGTATGCTTAACCTGTAGTGAGAAGTTGCAAACAACAACAAATACATTAATTCATTAATTGAAAAAAGAAAATTGTGGAAAGACATTTCAGAGAAACCACGCTTCATTTGGTGAGAACAGTCCATATGCAGATAAAAGAAACAGAGCAAATTCACAACTGGAGAGCAGTTCGATCTTTATGTCATCTTAGAAGAGACACTTAGACTGCCATTTGCTTTAGACAGGTGGTGCACAAAGACATTCACAGTAAGGTGTTCAAGTATAAAATACTGATTGATTGATTGATTGATTGATTGATTGATCATTTATTTTGAGCATGTCTGATATGAGGTTTCCAACTGATTTTATTGTCACGTATCAATGCTAAGAAATTAGTCTCCTTTACTATTTCATTTTTTTTTCATTCTCTACCTGTATTTGTCTCCCATCATTCACCTTGTAGTTACCAAATTACCAAAGTCATTAAATAGACTGGGGCCCAATACTGACCCTTGGGGGACCCCACAAGCAATTTTCATATATATATATATATATATATATATATATATATATATATATATATATATATATATATATATATATATATATATATATATATATATATATACACATAGGTCTAGTGCATTTGTTATTGCTTCAGTTGCTTCAGTTACTGCCAGTGAAGTTGAGCTCTTTACTCTGAATCCATGAATCCTTACTTCATACATACCATCAAAGATGGGCTATGACATCTGCAGCAAATTGTCCCACTAAGCTACTTTCAATATGATTAATTTACACAGATGACAGAGTAGTGGCTCCATAGGTTTACTAATACCTCAGGTTTACAGATTTACCTCACAATCAGAAGATCCCCAGTTTGATCCCTGTAAGAGACACAAATCCCTTTGTGGGCAGGGTAAGTGGCATTTCCAGACAATTAAAGAGTAGAGGCACATGTAGAGGCACCTGATTAAACTGTGTTATCTTCCTTTAAGGCAGCTCCATACAGATGTTTTAAGATGAAAGTTTCTAAATAATGAATCTTTTGATAACAAAGATTACAGACCCCTATGATAACACGCATCAATTTCTTCTTCTATTTTCTAGCTTCCAAATAACGTAATAACTAAACTTTAATTTCTAACTCCTTAAAAGAACGTTTACATCAATGCACCACAGTGGATACTTAGAACTGTATTAAAGAGATTTCTGGGATGCCAGTAGCTCCATTTAAAATAAAATTACTGGAAGCATTACAATTAATTATGGAATTGTTAAATTTTTAATATTTATTATTTTATGAATCAAGAATAAACGCCTTTCAAAAACAAATAAATAAGACATCTTTTAGGAGACAAGGTGCATATGGAAAAATGTAACCCGTAAAAAATAAACAGAAAGGCACTTCCTTCTTTTCACGCACTAACCAATGTGCTAGGACTAAACAACAACAAAAAAGCCAGATTATAAAACGTGCTCAAGGTTAAATTTGCATAAAAAGCGCCTTCAAATAAACAAAAACAACCCAGTTTATACTCTTTTCTTTTACTTTGAGCCACTGGCTGACTGGGCCCACAGAGGCCAAGTCCATGGATACAGAGAAGCGTTCTTACTGTTGGTAGTCGCTCTTGCAGTACGGCTTTGTGTCTCTGAAGTAGCAGGTGTCGGTGAGCGGTTGCTGGCACGCAGCGCACTGAAGGCACTTCTGGTGCCAGGACGCGCCATTGACCCTCATCAGGAAACGGTCTGAAATGATCTGCGCGCAGCCCTCACACACGGCCTGCTGTCGAAAGTCAGCGCCTGATTGACAACAGAACAGACATGAGCCGCATGAACTAGAAGGCTACAGCTGATGTAAAAGGGGAGAATGCTCCCAAAACTGCGACTGTGATTTGCACATAGCCCTGTAACTCGGGAATATGAATCATTTGTTAAATGTCCAAGTCATCCAAATAAAGCGCTACCCAGACGAACCTGCATGTCACAAAGCTCTTGCTGGAATATAGAGGTCATCATGTAAGCACACAAAAAATATATGTCCATTCTACTGGAAAAAATCTGCAAACCTGGTAACAAAAAAATTAATTCACTTTTTTTGCGAATACATAAAAAATGAATTTCTTCTCTTGTTTATTTATACGTTTTCCCTAGAATGGTTCATTTCAGTAAATCAAGAGAATCGCCTGAGTGAATAAAGAGGACAGAACCTGCTGGGGTTGTATATTCGTATTAAACGCTACTTATATTTTTATAACGACTAAAGAATTCTCTTAGAGGTTTATTGAGAAAACTAGTGGGAGAGTTTCAGCGTTGTACGCCATAAATTAACACAGGGATTATTCATATCTCTTTAAACCGAAACATGATTTTAAAAACAACAACATAAAACATAACTAAATAAAATAAACAACAAGACTACACAAAACTGCCCCAGAAGCATGAAATATAACAACGTAATTTGAAAGAGTTTTTATGTTAGAAATTATGCGTCGTAGCAGCACACATATAACACATGTTATAAAACATGTTTCATAAAATCAAGTGGGGAACATGTAGCCATAATAATATCATAAAAATATAAAACTGAAAACACAGTCTCGAACCTGGACAGACCCAGAAACAAAGGCGTTGCAAAATTAGCTTACACTCTTCCAAACCTGTCAGGAGATGGGAAAGCCGACCATCCCGTTGTGCAGGAGAAAAAGAAACTCACCGATCTTACCATCCAACGAACTGGTATCGCTCCGCAGTTGATCCTTCATTTTAAAGTCATTCAACATCTTTAAAAACGTAGTGGAATTAGCCTTGCTGTTCGAGTCGCGCTTCTCCATATAATAGCTACACTTGTTGCAATTTCCATAAGCCGTGAGATCCAGGCCTGTGGCTCGTTTTTCACATCTACAGTCTCTGCTGCTTGAGAGTAAAATATGGGCAAAATCAAGAGCACATAAATGGTCGCAAAGATGAAACCTTCAACAAGTTTCCAACTCTTGTAAGTCAAGAGGTCTGCACTGAAACTCTCAAGCACCCCTGAACCTGATATCTCAGCCGTGATCTCTCTATACAGGGCAACAGCAGAGATATGAAGCCTACCCATGCTCTCGGGCACAGCATTTTCTTGGCACTGCTGTGGATAGATCCGCCTGCACACAATGGAAGGAAAGAACAATCCTTTCCAAACTGTGTTGTTTATATGCGACAACTGTATCAGTCGGCAGACACCCCACATATGGTGGTGACCACAAAAAATGAATTAGTTTGTGTTAATTGTTTACAAACGAATTAAACTCAAAATACAAATAATAGACGGGGCATCGTGACACTCATTTACAATATGTGCAGTTTGACACAAGCATATATCTCTCTTTCTCTCGCTCTTGCTTACAATCAAGCAGTCAAAGTAAATACGAGTAACTACATACATGCAACAATAAATATAATAATATATTTATATTATAAATATAATATAAAAATAATATAAATAAAAATACTCCTAGCTGGTGTTATCAACTTGCAAAATAAAAACAGAAACAATATCAAAAATATTTTGCAATACTAAAATTGAATGAAAATGCTAACTTGACTAAATTGAGTCTACAAAGTAACATAACGACTACAATTTCTATCTGAAACTATTTCTGATCCATATTATTAAATATTCAAAACTGGCGTTTAGTGCCCTGTCACGTGACAGCTCTAAACGTCTCCATGCCTAATGGTAATCTATTCACGTGAAAGACCGTTTTGGAGCAGATTGTCAGGATGAATTCTCATTAAATCTGTGTAGCCTGATGCCCCATAAACCTACAGCCTGCTCTCAAAAACACGCTCACATTCACTTTTGTTTGGCATATGAAATACATCTCACCAATCGTCATATAACGTCGCATATTGTCATACATACAAACTATGTGAGCCGCAGTAAAGAACGATTTGTGTCAACTGTGTGCGATTTTGTTCGTACCCTCCCTCACTGTCACATGTGGAAAGCGTCAGGATATTTGAAGAGCAGGAGGAAGCTTTCACTATCGGGGAAAAATCATTTTGACAAATGAAGGATGTGAGCAGGTCAGGCTTGATACTGAGCCTCAGCACGGCGGAGGATTAATTAGAATAGACAATTTTAGTAAAATATTACTGAAATAAACAAGCACCGACCAAATAAAACTTTCCGAGGCAGAGGTGCCGCCAGGAATTTGGGCTCCACCACTTAATATTGTAAATCATGCCATCTTAAAAATGTTGTTATTCAGCTGTGCAGACATGGAGCAACATTCTGTACAGATAAACAGATTTTTTTTTAATTCATGCAAGATTCATGAGATATGTGCAACTAGTTTCTTACACACACACACACACACACACACACACATATATATACATATACACATTCTCATCCACAGGCTCACTGGAGCTTATCCTGGCTACCAAAGGGCGAGAGGCGGGGTACACAGGTCACCAGTCTGATGCAGGACTATCACATAGAGACAGCTATGGACAATTTAGAACAACCAAATAATCTAACCCCATTAATTTCATGTTTTTGGACTGTGGGATGAAGCTGAAGATGGTAAGTCAGAATCTTCTTGCTGTGAGGCAACAGGGCTAACTGTACCACCCTACTGCCTGCAAATAAAATATGATTTTTTTTTGGTTTAAAGAAAAGTTAAGATAAGTAAATAAGTATTTGTACTGCTTAAACATTTTTATTTATAATATTTGCGTATTGGCAAATATGACTTAAATGATCCTGGCTGTAGCTCAGGTAGTAGAGCAGGTCACCTACTAATTGGAAAGCTGGTGGTTTGATCCCTGTCTACTCCAGTTTGCATGCCAAATATCCTTAGGCAAGATACTATGATACTATAGCAGATGCTATCTGATGCATCCATTGGAGTATGAATGTGTGTGAATGTTTGATAGAAACTACTAGGTAGAAAGAGCATGGAAAAAGTGCTGGGGTGAATGAGGCAAGTTACGTAAAGCGCTTTGAGTGCTCAGAGTAGAAAAGTGCTATATAAGAAGCAGTTCATTTACCATTCCTCAGGATAGCACTTTTCAAAGTATAGACAACTCTGTCCTGAGACCTAGTGGAACTCAAATAGATTTTAATCTCATTTAGCTTACTGAAAGCTTTCACCACCTGCACAGTCATATAGTGTGTAAAATATATCCAAAATAATACAGTTATTTTATCTATACTAAATAAGTGATTTAGTATAGATGTGTACATTGGATCTGCCAGTACCATTTACATGTTGATTAAAATAACACAAACACATTATTCTTTGTTAAAAATAAAGGAATAAGAGGAAAGTATGTCAGTTTATTTCATATGAAATTCGCTATGAGTTTAATTTCCACCCCTCTCTCTCTTTTCATTTGTTATTTAAAACCCTGACTTAATAGTGCCATCCTACGATCCTACGCTCCAGCTCTGCGTCAGTTAGGAGTGCTGGCACCTGGACCAAACCAAATCCTGAAATAAGGTGGGTGAAGGCGGAGTCAGAGGCTGAGTGGAGATTTTTGTTCAAACTGAATTTTAAGGTCTCCTGAAAGGCAAAATATATAGCCCCCCACCACTGAGTGATCAATCCTGACACCATGTGGTTAAAAATTGCATGTGGAAAAAAAGTGTGACAAAGAGTGACAAGTTATGTGAAGTAAAGTTTAAAAAATATATTTCAAATGTTTTTATTGTACACTACATTTTTTGAACTTTGAACCAACTTGTCAGGGAGGGAACACAAGGGCAGACAGAGTAACAAGCTTTACAAGTTTTACAAATTACTCTAATTTGTTACAGCTAAATTAGTTTTACTCAGACAACAATTCTGATTTGATTGAAACTTAAATAAGCCAAAACTATTTTCCCCCACAGTCACAAATGTGCATTGAAACAAACAAAAAAGATAATTTATTCCAAAGACCTTAAAGCCCCCCCCCCACTTTAGCACAACTCAGTTTTTCACTTAGTATTAGTAATCACCATTAAAACAAAAGCTTTTTAAAATATATGCAAAGTCTTGCCACTAAGTTTTAATTATTCTATTGAAAAAATGCATTGCAATTTTTGAGGTAAATTTATGGGTAGTTAACAGGGATGCACAGAACATGACAAGATGTTAAAGAACCACTTAGTTTTATTCAGGTGTGTTACAGAAGGGAAAAATCTAATACCTGTTGGACAATGGACTCCAAGGACCAGAGGTGGTGATCTCTACCAAATTAAAATTCCCACACCCTCTCCATCAACAAACACACATCACATACTAAATAAATAACCTGACATATAAAGAAAAATGTTTAGCATCAAAATTGATAGTGCCTTTCCATTGATTTTTCATTTAATTGCTAACCTGGTAAGTAGCGATGGTGTGATGAAGCCCCATCTCGAATATTTCCGGCCAACTGCTTTGCCAAAAGGCAGGTCACACAACATCTGACATCAGCTGGTCATTCGATGTACATCAGCCCGATTTACAGCACGGTATATTACCGCATATGGCAATTTAAGATTAATAACAATCTGAAATGCTGGAAAAATCTTCCCATCACATTATTAGGGTGAATAGCTACCATTAAAATTAAAGCCTTACCCCAAATTATTATTTTTCTCAATTATCCCATTCAAACCACATCCATTTGGTTTTAGACTCCAACATTATTAAGTTTTACTGGAAAAACAAAAGAGCCCAAATCAGTCTTTTCACTCTTCATAAAAACAAATGTACAATACAGTAAAATATATTATAAGATAATTCGCTTGGATAGAATTAGATAGATTATAATAACATTAAACTTTCAGACCTCCCCTTTATTACCGTTTCAATTAAACGTCATAACTGTTTCCAAGCTGGTAAATCTCCACTACCAGGTGATCTCCTGGCAATAATGTCACTGGTCCCCCAAACTTGCTATCCCCTACTCCACCTGCTTTCCTTTTTAATGCAAATCACTAATCCTTCTTTTCACTGGCTTGGAGGTGTCATGGTGAAAGGGGGGGTCCTTACATCTCACACTGTTCTGCTCCTCTCTCTCTCTCTCACTCTTCATCCCAGTTCACTTGGGGCCTGGTCCTCTGTGATTCTTGGGGAGGGGACTGGCCTAGCATGCCTCTCCTGGTGGATCCATGGGGGATGGCATGTGCTGGATGGCTGCATGGCTGCATGGGGGCTAAAGGGCATTTCACAGGTGATCTCCTCATACTTTAAAGGGATAGATGAGGTGCAAGAGATTGGGGGTTGTGTGGCAGGAAAAAGGTGGGGGTTGGTAGATCCTGTCAACTCTCTTCAATTCAATTCAATTCAATTTTATTTATATAGCGCCAAATCACAACAAAAGTCGCCTCAAGGCGCTTCATAGATACAGAGAAAAACCCAACAATCATATGACCCCCTATGAGCAAGCACTTTGGCGACAGTGGGAAGGAAAAACTCCCTTTTAACAGGAAGAAACCTCCGGCAGAACCAGGCTCAGGGAGGGGCGGCCATCTGCTGCGACCGGTTGGGGTGAGAGAAGGAAGACAGGATAAAAGACATGCTGTGGAAGAGAGACAGAGGTTAATAACAGATATGATTCAATGCAGAGAGGTCTATTAATACATAGTGAGTGAGAAAGGTGACTGGAAAGGAAAAACTCAATGCATCATGGGAATCCCCCGGCAGCCTACGTCTATTGCAGCATAACTAAGGGAGGATTCAGGGTCACCTGGTCCAGCCCTAACTATATGCTTTAGCAAAAAGGAAAGTTTTAAGCCTAATCTTAAAAGTAGAGATAGTTTCTGTCTCCCGAATCCAAACTGGAAGCTGGTTCCACAGAAGAGGGGCCTGAAAACTGAAGGCTCTGCCTCCCATTCTACTTTTAAATACTCTAGGAACAACAAGTAGGCCTGCAGAGCGAGAGCGAAGTGCTCTAATAGGGTGATATGGTACTACAAGGTCATTAAGATAAGATGGGGCCTGATTATTTAAGACCTTGTATGTGAGGAGCAGGATTTTGAATTCAATTCTGGATTTAACAGGAAGCCAATGAAGGGAAGCCAAAACAGGAGAAATATGCTCTCTCCTTCTAGTCCCTGTCAGTACTCTTGCTGCAGCATTTTGGATTAGCTGAAGGCTTTTCAGTGAGTTTTTTGGACATCCTAATAATAATGAATTACAGTAGTCCAGCCTGGAAGTAATAAACACATAACTAGTTTTTTCAGCGTCACTCTGAGACAGGATATTTCTAATTTTAGAGATGTTGCGCAAATGGAAGAAAGCAGTCTTACATATTTGTTTAATATGTGCGTTGAAGGACATGTCCTGGTCAAAAATGACTCCAAGGTTCCTCACAGCGTTACTGGAGGCCAAGGTAATGCCATCCAGAGTATGAATCTGGTTAGATACCATATTTCTAAGATTTTCAGGGCCGAGTACAATAACCTCAGTTTTATCTGAATTAAGAAGCAGAAAGTTAGCGGCCATCCAGGTCTTTATGTCTTTAAGACATTCCTGCAGTTTAACTAATTGGTGTGTGTTATCTGGCTTCATGGACAGATAGAGCTGGGTGTCATCTGCATAGCAGTGAAAATGTATGCTATGTCTTCTAATGATGCTGCCTAAGGGAAGCATGTATAATGTAAACAGAATTGGTCCTAGCACTGAACCCTGTGGAACTCCATAATTAACCTCAGTGGGTGAAGAGGACTCTCCATTTACATGCACAAATTGGAGTCTATTAGATAGATATGATACAAACCACTGCAGTGCAGTACCTGTAATACCTACAGCATGTTCTAATCGCTCTAATAGGATATTATGGTCGACAGTATCGAACGCTGCACTGAGGTCTAGCAGGACAAGCGCAGAGATGAGTCCACTGTCAGAGGCCATAAGAAGATCATTTGTAACCTTCACTAAAGCTGTTTCTGTGCTGTGATGAGCTCTGAAACCTGACTGAAACTCTTCAAATAAACCATTCCTCTGCAGATGATCTGTTAGCTGTTTGACAACTACTCTTTCAAGGATTTTTGATATGAAAGGAAGGTTGGAGATTGGCCTATAATTAGCTAAGACTGCTGGGTCTAGAGATGGCTTTTTGAGTAAAGGTTTAACCACAGCCAGCTTGAAGGCCTGTGGTACATAGCCGACCATTAGAGATAGGTTGATCATATTTAAGATCGAAGAATTAATCAATGGCAGGACTTCTTTGAGCAGTTTTGTAGGAATGGGGTCTAAAAGACACGTTGATGGTTTGGAGGAAGTAATTATTGAAGTTAACTCAGAAAGATCAATTGGAGAAAAAGAGTCTAAGTTAACATCAATGGTACTAAGAGTAGCTGTAGATAATATCACATCTGTGGGATGATTACTGGTAATTTTTTCTCTAATGATAAAAATTTTATTTGTGAAGAAGTTCATGAAGTCATTACTAGTTAACGTTAAAGGGATGGTTGGCTCAACAGAGCTCTGACTCTTTGTCAGCCTGGCTACAGTGCTGAAGAGAAACCTTGGGTTGTTCTTATTTTCTTCAATCAGTGATGAATAGTAAGATGTTCTGGCTTTGCGGAGGGCTTTCTTATAAAGCAGCAAACTATTTCTCCAGGCTAAATGATGATCCTCTAAATTTGTGACACGCCATTTCCTCTCCAGATTACGAGTCATCTGCTTTAGGGTACGTGTTTGAGAATTATACCACGGAGTCAGGTACTTCTGATTAGAGACCTTAGTTTTCACTGGAGCTACAGTATCCAGAGTCGTACGTAGTGAGGAGGTGAAATTATTAACAAGATAATCGACCTCTGTTGGGGTAGCGTTCAGATAGCTGCTCTGCTCTGTGTTGGTACAGGGCATTGAAGATGATAACAGTGGGTGGATTATATTCTTAAACTTAGTTACAGCGCTTTCAGAAAGACATCTACTTTGATAAAATCTACTCTCCACCGCTGTGTAATCAATTATTGTAAATGTAAATGTTATCAGGAAATGATCAGACAGGAGAGGGTTTTCAGGAAACACTGTTAAATGTTCAGTTTCTATGCCATATGTTAAAACAAGATCTAGAGTGTGATTAAAGTGGTGGGTGGGTTCTTTTACATTTTGAGAGAAGCCAATTGAGTCTAATAACAGACTAAATGCCATGTTGAGGCTGTCATTTTTAGCATCTACATGGATGTTAAAATCACCCACAATAATTATTTTATTTGAGCTCAGAACTAGATTAGATATAAAGTCTGAGAAATCAGACAGAAACTCTGTGTAAGGCCCAGGTGGACGATAGATGATAACAAGTAAGACTGGTTTCTGAGTTTCACAGCTGGGGTGGACAATGTTAAGCATCAGGCTTTCAAATGAATTAAAAGTCTGTCTTGGTCTTTCATTAATTAATAGGCTGGTGTGAAAAATTGCTGCCACACCGCCCCCTCGGCCTGTGCTTCGAGGTTTCTGGTAGTTAGAATGACTCGGGGGTGTTGATTCATTTAAACTAACATAATCATCCTGCTGCAACCAGGTTTCTGTAAGGCAGAGTAAATCAATTTGTTGATCAATTATTAAGTCATGTACTAACAGAGACTTGGAGGAGAGAGACCTAATATTTAATAATCCACATTTCACTGTTTTACTCTTTGGTTCAGATGTGGATACTGTATTGTTCTTTCTTTGTGATTGTTTATGTTAAAGTTGTTTGTTGCTGGTTTTTAGTTTGTTTTTTGTCTTTTTGGAAGCTGACACAGTCTCTATGGAGATGGGTTTTTGGGGGGGTAGCAGGAGGAGAGAAGCTGCAGAGAGGCGTGTAAGACTGCAACTCTGCTTCCTGGTCCCAACTCTGGATAGTCATATTTTGGGGGGTTTAATAAATTTGTCCATATTTCTAGAAATGAGAGCTGCTCCATCCAAAGTGGGATGGATGCCGTCTCTCCTAACAAGACCAGGTTTCCTCCAGAAGGTTTGCCAATTATCTATGAAGCCCACATCGTTTCTGGGACACCACTCAGACAGCCAGCAATTTAAGGAGAACATGCGGCTAAACATGTCACTCCTGGTCTGATTGGGGAGGGGACCAGAGAAAACTACAGAGTCCGACATTGTTTTAGCAAAGTTGCACATCGATTCAATATTGATTTTAGTGACCTCCGATTGGCGTAACCGGGTGTCATTACTGCCGACGTGAATTATGATTTTACTGAATTTACGTTTACCCTTAGCCAGCAGTTTTAAATTTCCTTCAATGTCGCCTGCTCTGGCCCCTGGAAGACAATTGACTATGGTTGCCGGTGTCTCTAGCTTCACATGTCTGAGAACAGAATCACCAATTACCAGAGTTTGACCCCCGGCGGGTGTGTCACCGAGTGGGGAAAAACGGTTAGACACATGAACGGGTTGGTGGTGTACCTGGGGCTTCTGTTTAGGACTATGCTTCCTCCTCACCGTGACCCAGCCGCCCTCTTTCCCCAGCTGCTTGGGGTCTGCCGGGGAACAGCTAGCGGGGCCTACGCTATCTTCGGCTGCACCAGCTACAGGGGCCTGGCTAGCTACGGGTGAATGAAGGGTGCGAAGCCGAGTCTCCAATTCAGTAATCCTGGCCTCCAGAGCTGCAAATATGCTACATTTGTTACAGATATCATTACTGCTAAAGGAGGCCGAGGAGTAACTAAACATCTGACACAATGAGCAAGAAAGTGCAGGAGGGACAGGTGAAGTAGCCATGGTGCTAACGAGTCGGCTACGAGCTAAGCTAAGCTAGCGAAACAGTACAGAGACAGTGAGTGAAAACTTTGGCTATAAATTAGGTAGTGAGTACACAGAAAGTGTGCTTCGGATGAAGCACGTGAAGATTATACTATGAAAGAAGAATGTATTTAAAAGTTGTTAATTAAATTGCTAAGCAAATAAGCTACTCAGAAACACCACTGTGTTTGAGCAGGAACAGGAAGTGATACTCTACCGCAGAGCGAGCGAACACCAAGTGACAGCCCACCAAGAGAGTCTTCTTCCCTGTACTGCTAATTACCTATGAGGTATG
This sequence comes from Perissodus microlepis, assembly GCF_051167445.1. Classification (NCBI taxonomy): domain Eukaryota; kingdom Metazoa; phylum Chordata; class Actinopteri; order Cichliformes; family Cichlidae; genus Perissodus; species Perissodus microlepis. Next base: position 56,334,322 of record NC_140467.1, on the reverse strand, counting down.
AGGTAATCTTTAATTCAGCCTTCAGGACTTATCTGTTGCCCCTCAAACACTTGTCTTATGTGCTTTCAGAAAACATGGACATGTTATTCTTTTTCAGATGAGAAGCTTCAGCATAATGACAAAAATTCCAGACAAGAATTCCCAAAAAACTGAGAAAAAAAGATGAAAAGAAAAACAAGTTGAAAATGAAAATTTCCATAGTTTCAGTTTCAGAAAACTCAGATACATTTGAAAAGTCTTGAAATTAGTTTTACAAAAACATATACAATGGAGTTTGTGACTGACTGAGAAAAATTTTATACATCTTAAACATATACACAATATTGCTAAAAATATTCACTTTTAGTGATATCCCATTCTTAATCTGCAGAGCTTAACATGACTTCTATCCACTCTCTACATGTATAATAGCCCCAACTCTTCTGTGAAAACTTTCCACAAGGTTTAGGAATTTATGGGAATTTTTGACCATTCTTCCAGAACCGCATTGCTGAGGTCACCCACTGGTGTTAGATGAAAGGTCCTGGCTCACAGTCTCTGCTCTAATTCAACTCAAAAGTGTTCTGTTGGGTTGAGGTGAAGACTCTGTGCAGGCCAGTCAAGTTCTTCCACACCAGACTCACTCATCCATGTCTTTATGGACCTTGATTCATTTGTTCACTGGTGTGCAGTCATGTTGGAGCAAGAAGGGGCCATCACCAAACCCTTCCTACAAATTTAGTAGCATGAAATTGTGCTTTTCTCTGTAAATGATGAAGGTTGCACAGACAGAAATGTTGTAACTGAATAAAAACAGTGGTAAGCAGCAGTTATGTTATTATATTATGTTTTTCTACATTTTCTTTCTCTAAGCACTTGTCATTTGAGTCAGGTGTGCAGAGGTTTTCCTAAAATTAGCATGAAATTGTGCAAAATGTCTTCTATGAGTTCTAAGAGTTCATTTCACTGTAACTAAAGGACTACGCCAAACTCCTGAAAAAACCAACAAAAAAACTCCACACCATAACCCCTGACCACCACCCAACTTTACACTTTGCGCAATGTAGTCAGACTGTTCTTGTATTTTTCTCGTACTACTAAGAGTACATCTTGGAGGGGTGAGTGGAGAACAGCATGTTTATTCTCATTTATCAACGCACATCACCATTTTTCTGATCCTGCACTCTCAGTATAACCAGGGCCATGCAACCCCTGCCCCAAAAGTTGATTCTGTTCATCTGGACGTAGCGTTTTCAGTGGGAGAAATGTTTCATCACTCATCTAAATGACTTTTTCATTCTCAGTGACTGAAACTAGCACTACTGAAGGAACAATGGGCTGGGAGGTCAGTTCCTTGATCATTAATATGCAAACTGTCATGACCATTGATCAACAATGACAGATCAAAGCTCATTGATCAAAGACCACTAATCAATGGCCATTCACAGAGAGTAGGGGAATGGCTGCAATCACAGTATTGTAAGATGGCGAAAGATGTACCCTTAGGCCCCCTCCACGATTCAGAGATGGTCTTTCCTTTTTCACGTAAATGGCCTCCTCGACTCCCTGCTCAAACCAGGCGATGAGCATGAATCAAGACGTCTTTGCATCCTGCTTACCACCTATTTGACCTGCTGCCCTCCGGTCAGCACCTCAGGTCAATCACGTCCCATACCTCCAGACTTACAACCGGCTTCCTCCTCTGGGCCATTTGGACCGTTAGTATCAGGTGTCCATTTCCTGACTGAGTTTAGTTGGAGGCTGTACACAGGATTTGTAACAAGTCTGCAAAAACCAAGATGTGGTCCAATCTACCATGTGTTGGTGAGGCAGTAGCTCTATAAGCTTCTTTGACAATGAAGATGAAGATCAAGGGCTTCATTTGATCTCGTAGGACAGTCAAAATGTGTGAATCCAGTCAGGTAGGACGAGAGAATTTTATGTCAATAGCACCTTTAGAATTATACTTACGTATGCAGGAATGTATGTATGTGTGTGTATATATACACACACATACATACACACACACGTCAGAATCACTGTCCAGGATGAGGCAACGAACATCCACGAGTACATCAGGAAGATGGACACAACTTACCGCGTTCTTATGGAAGGACAGGCCCCCTGCACAGTGTGTAACACCAGCAGACAGAGGAAGTGGCTCACATCCACTAATCATGGCAGCATAGGAAGAAGCTTTTATATTTAGAGGTAGGGGTGTACCACAGCAGTTAAGACCCCAGGTGCAGGCTGCTCTAGCAGCAGGGTGCAAGATGGTAGCAGGAAGGGCATACATGGCACGCCATATCCAAGTGACTGACGTAGTATACAGGACCATCTGTGCCTGGAAATCAAAACTTCAAAATGGGTGGTCGAGAATGACAGCTAGGATCCTGTGGGACTTCCAGATATAGACGTACAAACTGGTGATGGCTAACCAACCGGACATAGTAATGGCAGACAGGTAGAGGAAGACGGCCACAGTGATAGATGTAGCTGTACCGAATGACGATGATAATCAGGAATAAGGAACACAAGAAGCTGATGAAGTACCAAGGCCTGAGAGCAGAACTTGAGAAGATGTGGAGGGTGAAGTTAACAGCGGTGCCAGTGGTAATCACAGAACTCTTTGTAGTGACCCCCAAGCTAGGCGAGTGGCTCCAGTAGATTGCAGGAACAACATCCAAGATTTCTATCCAGAAGAGCGCAGTCCTAGATGTAGAGCAGTGGTCCCTTTTTTGCGCCACGGACCGGTTTATGTCTGACAATATTTTCACGGACTGACCTTTAAGGTGTCGTGGATAAATACAACAAAATAAAACCAGTACCAGAAAAACCCAAAATTTATTCACAACACACGGGAATAAAACCCAGGGAAAACGAGTTAACGATAAAAAAAAATAATAATAACGATAAAAAGCAAGCACCCTGAAAACCATAAATATCACACCCGAGCCTCAACTCTTGCGACCCGGTACCAAACCCGGGGGTTGGGGACCGCTGCTGTAGAGGATACTGGTAGAGGACTGGACCTTGAAGGACAGATCACCCTGAGGGGTGAGGGAAATTTTTATAAGGACTTCAGTTCATTACACTTCATTAAAAGTTAATCAAACACAAATTAAGCTAATGTTGTTTTGTTCAAAGCTTACTAAATGAAACGATTTTGAGACAAATTGATCACTAAAATATTAACATTAACTGCAATACTGAAACCACTGAACCCAACATGTCACCATGCATACTATTAATACATTAAATAGATTATTTGTAGTTAATAGTTACATTACTTAGCAAATGAATACTGCAGCCCACCTGGCTGGAAGTAAACAAAGTTGAGAAATATACATGTGTAGCTTATCACACAGCAGGCAGTTACGCACAGCTGAAACACAGAGCTTCACATAGCCATTTGTCTAACCCTATTAATTTCAGCAGTATAATTAAGTTTTATAGGACCCACTGGAAAAAAGAATTTATTTAAGACCAAGTAGGTGCTATACTGAAATACTGACAAAGTAAACAAACAGAGCAAAAGGAGTTACTCTATTTAATGACTTGATATATTGCAGAACATTTTTTCTTGTCACATATGACCTGTGGAAAAAAATAGAAATCAGCAAAACTGAAACTGATTTAATTTTCTTTACATAATCGGTGATGCTACATCATGTGTTTTAAGAAGATGGTGGACAGACTGACCTTCACAGACACCTGTTCAGGCTGAACATAAGGTCAATAATAAGAGCCCAACTTATACTGGCCTATCACATATTTCTATTAGTGTACATTTTGTTCGATATGAGGAAACACGAAACTGTTTCTATTACAGGACAGACATGGAGATAATTAAGCTTAATTAACATGAGATAAATTATCACACAATTAGTTTCAACTCCATTTTGTTCACATCAAAGTTGAGAATTAAGTGAACCACTTATTTTCCCTTTAAAAAAACATTTATAATAGGCCTTTTTAGTGTATTACAGATTCAAAGTATCAAACAGCAATAGTCTACAAATAAAAGAAAGTTTCCAATATGACCTTTTTGTAGCAGTTCATAAGAATACAATACGCCAGAGAATACCTCCCCATCTACATGACACATATCCTATTTATTCTCCTGCTTTTCTTTAAACATCTCAAACGCTCAATGTATAATGTAGGTAGTAAAGAAAAACAAACAAAGTAACTAACTGATACTTATTTTATCTGGTGGTTTTAATAATAGTGGTTAGTGCTATAGACAATTAAAAAATAAAAATAAAAATAGTTATTTGCATATAACCAGTGGTGACTCTAATCAGGGTCGAAATTCCATAAAGTCACATGGTTCTGAGTTGGTCTTTATTGTCATCACATGTGAAATAGGTGATTTTAATATTAATGGTCAAAAGTTTTGGAACACCCCAATTATTTCAGTTATTTATTGGAATTCAAGTTGCTTAAGTCCAATGAATAACTTGAAATGGAACAAAGGCAAATGGTGAACCGCCAGGGGTTTACAAAAACAACAAAAACAAAACAACACCAACACCACCCCTACCCCAAACTGAAAAATAATGTACATTTCAGAGTTATACAAGAGGCCTTTTTTCAGGGAAAACAAAAATGTGTTAACAATTTAAAGCTGTTCTGCAGCAATGGAGGTTTATCAAGCCTTGAAAGCTGGTGCTACTAATTCCTACAGGTGTTCCAACTTTTCTGGATTAATTCCAACACCCTCTGTCTGCATAAAAGCAGTGTTGGAACACATTGTGTTACCATATTCTCGTGAGCATCAGTTGAAAAAGGCATAGCAATGGAAGAGAGACGGACCATCAAAATGTACGTCTTCCTACAGAGAAACTGCAAAGAAAGGCGTCAATGAGTACAGTTTTCTCCACCATGAAAAGGCACTCAGAAACTGGGGTAAACTCTGACATGAAGAGGTCTGGCAGACCCAAAGCCACAAATGAATCAGAGGACAAGTTTCTGAGAGTTAACAAGCTTGCATGATAGACGGCTCACAGGACAACCCAACCCTTTCAAGCACAGCTTAATAGTGATCGTAGCAGGCAAGTCTCAGTTTCAACTGAAGACTTCAGGCTGCAGGATTGACAGGACGAGTTGCAGCAAGAAAGACATTGCTAAGACGTCAGAATAAGACGAAGAGGCTTGCCTGGGCCACGGCTACCACAGCATTCTGTAGCACCATGCAATAGCTTCTGGTATGTGCCTAGTTGGTCAGGGGTTAGCACAATCTCCAGACTTAAACCCCATTGAGCTGGTTTGGGTACCACACATTTATGGGAACTTATTTAACAGATATGGGAAGAACTTTCTGAAGAATATTTGATTTCTAATGTAGAAAGAAAGCCATGGGCATGTTTCTACTTTGATAAATGAAAAATTTAGAATACATTTTGGTCTATGAATTGATCCCATGATTTTTTTTTAAAGTCCTTATTTGTACTAGGCTTTCATTTCAGAGTGCAATGAGACATTAAACTGCATAATTTTCAACAAAAACTGGAAAAATTGGGGTGTTCTAAAACTTTTGACCAGGACAGTAAAATTCTGTACACACGTTCCATAACCAATGTACTAAAATAAAACTCTTTGCGATATTATACTTTTACTGGAGCATCCATTTCTGATATAACACCAATGAAGATGAAGGAAACGATAAATATAGCTATGATATTGTTAAGATATAAGGACTAACTATCAGTGCTTTTTAGCTAAAATGTGTGAGGTTTGCTCAATGTTACTCATTCAGTGAAAAGATGTATCAATAAAACATCTATATGCATGCAAAGTAAGGTATTAGAGTATGGTATAAATAGAAACTCTTGATGTGAATACTCCACACAGTGAATATTAGCTGTAGTCATGGTTCTGTCGGGCAAGCTGCTACCTCACAGAAAGAGAATAAGTGGTTTACAGAATATCTACAGCAATTAGGAAGCACAATAACAACCTCAAACACAAAAGTGCACTCACAGTCACACCAGTAAATGGCAATACATCTAGAAAACAATGAGAAGCATTTCCCCATCAAGAAGACAAGCTCAACAACAAAACTTAAAGTCACAGTTTTCTTTTAAATTTCTGACACACTAAGGTGCCTTTATGGTGCGCTTTGATTCAGAACAGACCATGTCATAAACAAAAAAGGCAACATGACTGGTGTGAGATCCAACAGAAGTCCTCCATGAAAAAAGTACCGTGTGATCCTTTTATCTTATTTCTAACAAGATCTTTTGATGGGACAGGGTTATTTTTTTTCCACCACAATACAACACTTGACCATTTTTCACTTAACAAAAATGTATTTTTGAAGTCATTCGAGTGAGATACTGAAGTATCTCGATGAGCATAAAATGTGTTTTCTTGTCCCAGCTCTGCCGTGTAGTAGTTCGAGTCTGACTGAATTCCATTTTTTCCATTTCCTTTTCATTTCAACAGCACACAGAGGGCCTACAACATGTCCCAGAAGTTAGAAAATCCACAATTTTTGTTGGGAATCTTTCTTTTCATTTACAGATTGAATATCCCCGTTGTAGGTATGTTCTCAGTAGTTGTGTGCACTTCTCTCCGGCTGCTGTCTATAGTGTGGAGATGACTGTTGTTCATATAAGAGATGCTTAGGCCTCAGAACTCAGAGAGGTCCGTGTTGGACTCGGGGGGAGGCGAGCCGCTGCACTATGCTCTGTGCGGAAACTGTAATCATACTTACATAGGGAGAGTTGCATATTATTATTAATTAGTATGGTCTAACAGAAATTTTCTTATTGTTCACTAAAATCATAATTTCATTTACCTATCTGCAAAATACAGTGTTGATTAACAATCATATACAGTAATTTATTGATCCTCTAGTGGACAGTCTGTACTTAAGCAAATACCATTTCATTATTCATCTCTGGAGACCATAAATTATACTATCAGAAATGTAACAAAGTCTTATGTCTACTCACCTCCTTTTCAATCTCAGCCAGTGATTTAATTGTAATACCCATCAGATCCACCTGCTGCAGCTGTACATGGAGAACAGGAATGCTGAGATGTGTGAACAAGCTCAACTTCAAGCATGTTGCAATTGTGTGGGAGTAGTGTTGGGAGACTTGTATTACTACAACGTGACTTATTTGAAGGGTTAAGTCGAATAAAAGTTTGCCATTTTTCTAGGTGCAGTCTGAACATTGTGATAGAGGCTCATCACCCAATAAAAAGGTTTATGCCACAGCCACCTTCAATGAACAGAATTGGTAATTTAGAGCAACACTGGTAACACTGCTATTAGCAAAATCCGTTTTTATGTTTCTGTAATAATTGATCTACCAGTATGCCAAAGGTCTTTAAAATATTTTGAATGCTAAAATATATATTTATTGCTACTATCCAGTCATTTTTCAAATTTATCATTTCATAAATAAGCATTAAATATATTAAAGCATGTTACTTACTAAGAAAAATTAAATTACTTTTAATTTGAATACCATCTGTCATTATGGAAAATGTTACTTAATACTAATCTCTTCCCAACAAGATGCAAGAGTTAATTTGTGCTAGCTAAGCAATAGTGGTATTGACAGTGTACCCTTTAGTGCTTCACTGAGATTTGGCTGAGTGAACTTTGAAGAGACTCACTCATCACTCTGGATGGTTTGCAACGGCCACAGGATATCACCAGAGAGCGATGAATGAGAAAGGGAGGAGGAATAGCGATGTTTGTGAATGAGAAGTGAAATAACACTGGACAACACTTCCTGAGTGCTGATTGAATGAGGAAGAAACTACAAAAAAAAAAAGCTCAAGACCAGAAAAGCTCCCCACTGCTCAGGGACTGTGCAGATCAGCTCTGTGATCATGCGCATGTTTATCCGTGGGAGACAACCTGTGTTGTTCCAGTACTGTCTAACCATTTCACACTTGTAATCTTAACTTCCCACCTGATGAATTAGGGAGGATCGTCCTCAACCACCTCGAAACTCTAGTAAGCATGCTGCTGCCAGACCCCTGCAGTTCACTTTACGTCCTGGAATTGAGGTGGATGATGCAAGCATCTACCTCCATACATTATTGTCATGCCTAAGAATACTGGAAGCACTGTGAGGGTCATGTTTTTTGACTTCTCTAGCACTTTCAATACAATTCAACAGGCACTGCTAAGGTGAAAAGCTGAAAAGGAGCAGGAGTCGACCATAACCTTACTTTATGGCTATCGGGCAATTTTTTTTAAAAGCGGTTGTCTGATGGGGAGGTGGCAGCACGGAGTGGGACGGGAAACAGATTAACAGTCTGAAAACGAGGGCCAGCTCTTGCCTGGCCAGTCCCCTTGACCGCATAGAAGAGGTGGGTGAGAAAAGGATCTAATGGGCATTATGAACAACATCTCTGACCCCCTAAATAAGATTATAGAGGTCCTGAGCAGCTCCTTCAGCAGTAGAGCGTTTCAGCCACAATGTAGGACGGAGCTCTATTGTAGGTCTTTCATCCTAACAACAGTCAGACTGTAACTACACAGGATAAATACCGTTTAAAAACAAATGTGTATTATTACCACTCTCACCGCACTTTAAGTACATATAAAAATCTTGATGTATTTTACTGTATATAGTAACCATCTATAAATAGTATAGTATTTTTGCTTTTTTGTACACTACTCTTATTTTTTCCATATTTTTATTTTATCATATCTCTAATTTTCTTTTTATTACTTGTGCTGCTGTAACAAGTTATTTCCCAAGAGTTTGGGATTAAACAAAGTTTAGGCCTATTTTTACTGTTATTCAGTTGCATTCCTGAACAGAAAAATTTGTTTTTTTGGTTTGTTGTTATGCTTGATTAATTTCTGACTTCTCAGTTTCCTGGCTTAAGTTTGGGAATAAAAATATGAATTCATTTAAGTTAATTCTGTACTTTTTAGTTTTAAACAAGCTTTTCACAGATTTCTAAATTGTGTGTGTTTTCTTGCTTTTATGACATGTGGGTCTAATAAATTTGTTAAGCACTGTATCCCTTTCTTGCAGGGTACAGCAATCTCAACTAAGAAATATATGTAATCTGACATTCACGTACCAAATACACATCAGACAATGTAATGAAGCTTAGTGTATGAATGTAAGGCTACTCTCTTTTTACAGCTTTTGGGCATATACTGTGGTTGTTGTACTCTTTTTGAGCAGAGATGTTAAAGCACAACACTGGAAATTGATACAGGGGGACATGTTGGCAAATATCACTAGGATTAAAACTTAAGACTTACATCAGATGAGGCACAGGCAAACTTCTCAGAGATCATAAAAGGCACCCCGTCCATTGCTGAAAGAGAAAGGTCAAAAAAAATGTTAATTTCATCTCGTAAAAGAGATCAAGTAGTAACCCATACAAACCATAAACTGAATAACAGCAACGACTCGAGACTGTTAAACAAATGACAGTGTCCACATATACAGAGATGTGGAGACGGTCACCTTCAACACGCAGTCTATTATGAAGAGAGAGCTTAAAAGCACACAAAAGTGAAGCTGTTGATGTGTCATCACTACCCTCATCTATGGCCACAAGCTCTGGGAAATGAACAAAAAAAAATGAGACTGAAGCTATAAGCAGTAAGAATTAGCTTTCTCTGCAGGGTGGATGGGCTCAGCTTTAGAGACAGGTTGCTTAGGCTGCTGCCCCCATGACCCAGCCCAAGATAAGTGATAGAAGTTCAATTAACTGGTAAGCTACAGCTATTTTTTTCCCTTCTGATTAGATGAAAGCTTATTATTATTGTTTTAATCCTACACATTTCTTTACACTATAATGACTTAACTATACTATATTATTTCAACACTTAGGCCATATATATGTGTATGTGTTCTTGTCTAGCTATCTTTGTGAGGACCGAAATCTGCATTCTGCTATACTTGTGAGAACCAACAGTCACTTGTGAGGACACACTCGCCGGTCCTCACAAGTTTGAAGGCCTTTTTGAGGCTCAAAATGTGGTTTTAGTGTCAGGGTTACAATTAAGTTATGGTTTGGTTTAGGGTAAGGGTTAGGCATTCATTTTTAATGGTTAGGGTTAGGGTAAAGGGCTAGGCCAGGGGTCGGCAACCTGCGGCTCTTTAGTCCTTATAGTGCGGCTCCGCGTGGTTTGGGAAAATAAATTAGAAGTATTTAGCTGAAGTGTATTTTATTTATGTTAGTTCTTCTTTAACTTGAAGCTCTAAATTGGAAGATTATTGTGATATTGAAATATAAAAATAAAATTATATTCTATTATTTTTTCATCACTCAAAATAAGCGTCACATTTGCGGAAGCCGGTGTACCCGCCGAAACGGCGTGCATTTATCGAGACTTTCAACCCCAGGTAGGCCAATTATGGATCTTCGGATCCACATTATGTCAGCAGCCATTCTCCACTGTGAACTATGTTAAAAACAAACACAGCTCACGCCTCACAGATGACAGCCCACAGTCCCGCGCAAAGAGTGACCTCGCACAGCCCCGATCCGCAGACGCCGCACGCAGAGGCCCAGGAGCAGAAGTCCCACTGTAAACACATCACGGCAGACCTGACGATGTCCGCATGAACATGCTTTTCAGCATGTCTTTATTGACCACCTTTCACACACGGTTGCTGTATGCATACAGCCGGCTGCAGCCTTGCAGCCCACAGCCCGACACACACCAACACAACAGCACAGACGTAAAGGCGGCGAGGCGTGATTGCGGGTCCCGCTCAGGTGCGTCCGCCTCCCCTGCAGCGGTGCCGCAGACCACGCCCTGCCACACACATTAACCAGGTAAAATACATATTTAGGCAGAATTTTGCAAATATCTATTTTTCATCTTTTAGCAGCGTAGTGCTTTTTTTCCAATTATTTTTTAAAAGTCAGGTCAAGGCTCCAAAATCCCAAAGGCGATATAAGGGTGGCGGCTCACAACAGTTTTTGTTTGCTGGATCATTTTAGTTCAGCTGGGTGTCTTTCTTTTTGTTATATTTCTTTAAGAGTTCAAAATGTGTTAATTACATAAATAAAATGTAATTTTCTCTGTAGCACTTCATGGATTTCATTTGCAACACACCTTAGTTGTTCACACAAAGCATAAAGGTAAAAAAACAATATATACAGTGTTATCTTCATTTTAGATTTCAAAAAGTATTTGCGGCTCCCAGTGTTTTCTTTTGCGTGGAAACTGGGTCCAAATGGCTCTTTGGGTGTTAAAGGTTGCAGACCCCTGGCCTAGGGAAACCATTATGTCAATGAAGGTCCTCACTAAGATAGTTGAACGGGGTTGTGTGTATATGTGTGTGTGTATTCATCTTTAAATCAACAAGGGCGACTGAAACTGTAAAGACCTGACCTGTAATAGCATACAGGTTGGAGTTCTGGTGCTCATAGTCTGGTCTGGTAGTATTTTTTCCTCTGAAGCTGGCAGGGAGGGTCATGGAAATATGCCTTGAAACAAAAAGAAAAAAAGAAAAACATTAAGCACCTCAGTAGTTCAATATATATGTGAAAGTGAGCCAAACAGCTCAAGATTTTAAAGAAACTATCACTATCCACTCCTGCTGTGTCAGCTAGAACTAATCCTGGACTGTCAAATTGCACAGCTAAGCAAAGGAAGTTGGGTTGTACATTAGAGCTGTATCCAAATTTTTGACTATGGCTTGTTGGGTAATTTCTATTCATCCTAGAGTACTTATTCATACATTGTTATAATGTACTTAATTTGAAAATTATCTTTGCTACAGTAGCTGAAATATATATATTTTTGATGGTGGCTCCTCCTCTGTCACGGGTTTCTGCTGCGATCAATCAATCGATAGATGAAGTGTCTGACGTCCACAAATCCTACTAGTGGCTGGACAAAAACACACCACAGAGGCACTAATCAAGCACAGGAACAAGCTCTGAGGACAAGATCCATGGAGGCTGCGGTCTATCACATCAGGCAAGATCCCAGGTGCAGGCTGTGTAAAGATGCCTCGGAGAAATCCAGCATATAACAGCAGGGTGCAAGATGCTGGCAGGCAGGGCATAAATGGAACGCCATAACCAAGTGGCCGGCATTAGTATACAGAAACATCTGAGCCGAGTACCTGGAAGTCTCGAGGTATAAATGGGAGACGCCCCATAGGATGGTCAAGAATGACCGAGCCAAGATCCTGGAATTCCAGATACAGACGAACAAAATAGCGGTGGGTAAGCAATCAGACATAGTAGTGTTGGACAAGCAGAGGAAGACAGCCGTAGTGATAGATGTAGCAATACCGAATGACAGCTACATCAGAAAGAAGGAACACGAGAAGCTAGAGAAGTACCAAGGACTCAGAGAAGCGCTTGAAAAGATTTGGAGGGCAAAGGTAACAGTGGTCCCAGTGGTAATCGAAGCACTCCGTGCAGTGACCCAAAACCTAGCCGAGTGGCTCCAGCAGATCTGTCCAGAAGAGCACAGTCCTACGAACAGCAAAGATATTGCGCAGGACCCTCAAGCCTCTGGTAGAGGACCTGAGCTTAAAGGACAGACTGCCCGCAGGGGTGAGAGGGGATTTTTTTAATATATATTGTTGTGCAAAATCTGAGAGAGAGAACTAAAAAAAAAAAAAAAAAAAAATCCTTTTTAAATCTGTAAAGTGCTCTGCTCAATTCTCAATTGTTCCATTAATATTAAAAGAAATTATGTTACTCATTATTTTATTATTTGAACTCTTAAGCACATTTTCTATAAAAGTTTAATTAAATCGCTCCAAATGGACAACTTGGGTTGAAGGAGTTTGAGACAAAATAAAAGAGGCAAGGCTAAGTTGGTCTGGAGATGTGCAGATGAGGTATAGTGGAAAAAGGATGCCGAGTATGGAGCTGCCAGGGAGGAGAAAAAGAGAAAGACCACAGATGTTTACTGGATTTGGTAATATGGACATGGAGGCATACGATCTGGAACAATTGAAATAGGAAGATGACAAGAAAGTTAAGGAAGTTCCTCCACTGATTCATTCAAAGGTGTAAAAATAAATATCCACTGTTAATTTAAACATATCATCATAACAATTTTTGTGACATCTGAAGATACATCTTCTCTGTGTTGGGGCACTCACAAGCGAATGAATCACTACTTGCATGTACATTCCATAACCTCTAGGCAATACCAAGATAAACTAAAGTGCTAATCTGTGCAACCTGTATTGTTACAGTGCACTTGCTTTGTTTTGTGTTGTATTTCTCTTTTAAGGTTACAAGAACTAATAAGAGATACAAGTGAAGACAATTACATACAAGTACTAGCACATCATTAGAGTGAATTTACTTAAGCATGGGAGCTGGTGGGGCTGATCCTGAGCTGGAGGAATTCACATTCTGGGTGTTGTTGATGGTTTGTGTGTGTGTGGAGTCCTGGGCCCGAGGCACATTTCCCATGCGATACCAGATTCCCATGTTGTTGAGCTCTCTGTCAAACAATGTTAGAAGCATTATTAAGCAGAAAGCGCTGACACTAGTTCCAAGGTTAATGTAAACCTGCTAGTCAAAACGTGTGTGTATTAAATCCATGCCCTCCTTTCCCCTTCTTACGTTCTCTAAGCAATTATCCTAGAAATGTTTTGGGGACAAAGGTTTTTTTTTAATAAAAATTTTGCCAGAAATGCTTTGGATTCTTTAGCTCTCATGTGGAACACATCTGACATACTGGAAGTGTCTTTTCATGTAGAAAACTTTCTGACAGAAATGCCCTGAACATTCCATCATACATTAAAAATGTAAAAAAGATTAATGTGACTTGATTTCTGGAGTAAGTGGAAACTGTTATGCCAAATGGAGTGATTCCATTACAGTACAAACAACTTTTTTATTTATAAACTATTTTCTTCTGTTTAAAAAAAAAGGAAAAAAAAGTTAAATTTGACTGGAAGTTGCAATGCTCACCCTATAAAGGTATACTGAGGAGGTGCCTGCTTGGAGCGTCCCAGGATGCGGATATCACAGATGGCTGCCTCTGTGGAGTCCCGTGGAATAAATTTGATGCAGAGTCGCCTCTTCCTGAAGGCCTGCTCCTCTGTTGCAGAAAAGACAAACTGACAGTCATTCCACAACAAGGTGGTTCATGAATAACAAACAATTCTTATTTCAGAGGTTAAAAAGATTAATTATTTTCACATATTCTTACCACACATTGAGGCTCTAAGTGTCTTTCCACTTGAGATAATAACTTACGAGTATCAACAGTTTCCTGGATTGGGATGAAACCCACAGGCAAAGTGTCCTTTATATCAATCAGCTTCATGTCCACAAGAACATTACCTAAATGGCTCTGCAGAGGAAAGAATAGAGTACAAGAATATGGTATTGAGAAAGGAGATGTTTATTGGAGAGGGGGTGGGACACTTATTTAACTGTTGAGGAGGTAAGTAAACTTACATTTTCTTTAGAGAAAACTCTGGTGAAGCAAAGGTATCGGGTCACCTTGGATTTGAAAAGTCCGTCTTTCCACAGGTCAGCATCCAGGCCATCTGTTGTTGTTGAGATCTATAGGCAGAGGGGGATAGATTTTCATTATTCTGAGACAAGAATAACAATATCTGTGGATCTGTGGATGATCTCCTCAATCTGTACACTCCTTGCTGAGCTTTAAGACCATCAGGTCAATTACTCGTGGCCCAACCTAAGTTTAGGCTGAAGACCAGAGGTGATCGTGCCTTTGCTTCAGTTGTACCTAAACTTTGGAATAGCCTCCCTGCTTCTATTCGTGCCACAGACTCTATTCAATCCTTCAAATCAAGATTGAAAGCTTACTTATTTAACCTGGCTTTCCTGACCACTTAATAGCCTTATTAAACTTATAAATAATTTTATTGCTGGTTTTTAACTTCTTAGTTGATATTTTGTATTCATGAACTGACCTTCCTCCTGAATTGAGGTTCGATACCTATTTTACTTAACTCTTCTGGCCCTACTCTGAACCCCACACAAATAATTGAACTATTAATCTTATTCTAACGGAAAGCCCATTTTCGTTACTCGTATCCTCAATCTTTTCCTTTCGCTTATAAAAGAACTAACAACAATAGATTAGCCCAAAATTAACAGATTAATGGAGTTTCTCAACAATGATGCGCCAAATGGCAGCACATGGCTGTATAACATTTAGGCACAACAATTTACCATCACTTCGCATCAATTAAAATGATAGCAATTAGGTTAAATGATTACTACGTCTTGTACTGACTAGTGACAATAGCAACGATTAGTTGCTTGATTAACAAGTCATGCACATCCCTTATTTCATAGGAAAGAAGGATAGTGATTCTGCTCCTCTTTAATTGTAAACTACCAGGTGAAAAGTTGCTACAAATGCTAAAGCAGCTGCTACTGTTGGCAAACACACACTGTCATCCACCTGATTCATGAAGACTAATTCACAGCAAAACACTCTTAAGTCTGGGCTATCATCATATACACGGAGAATAATACATGTGTTTTTCCATAGACATTTGGAATTGGGTGAACAGAAAAAAAACAACAAAAAAGCAAAACAAAAAAACAGAATCACTATTGGCAAGTTTAAAAAACAAAATAAAATCAGTCAAGAAAAAAAAAGAAAAGAAAAGGAATTTGTGCATCACTGAAGTTCAGTCACAGCTTATATTTTCCTAACAACCAGCTAACCATTTTGCTAACCAGAATGTGCACCAAATCAAAAACAGGTTTGTATGTCAGATGTTGGAGTTTATCCACGAGAGAAGCCCTCACTGGAAACACATGCGATTATTGCTCAATTAATTTTGTCACAATAGAATATTTAAGAAATTAAATTAATTTAAGAAAGCATTTAAGTGCCTCCTTTCATGCGCACACACAAGTGCATAAATGCGCAAATTAGATATTTCTGTTACTGCAAAAAATGAAATCTAATAGTGTGGGGAAAATTCTGGTATTTGGCAATTCTGACCAATCATTCTTGAGTTATGTTATGTTGCTTACCACATCATATCCAGTGGGTGCTCTATTCCTAGAGGCTACTACTCCGACTCCAGTGATTGGGTCCATTGGCATCTCTGGCAAAGCTTCAGAAAGGTCCCGAACCTCAGGCATCTTTATAGAGATCTGCAATAAAAAGCCCCACAGATGACATTATTGGAAAACAGGCACAGAAAGTAGGACAATGAGGGAACGGGAATAAACATCAGGATTGATTGGTAAGATAAGACATGTACTTTTCTCTGCTGTTCATACAGGGTAAATTCTTTTACTCTACTTACTGAGCTCCGATCTAACCGTTTTGAACTTAAAGTATGGAATTATTTTTTGTACCATAAGTCACAAAGGGAAAAAATATAATCCGAGCAAATAATTTAATTTCTTGGGCACAACTCTGATGTGAATCCTGCTTGCTTAAATCATTAGATTTTTGACTGTTTGGAGGGGGTGCCCAAAGAAAGCAGGTGTCCTAATGTGACTGGTCACTTCCACGGACAGCTCAGGTTACTGCATTAAGTGGAGTTACATTGTTGCAGCATCCGCCCCCCAAAAAACCCACTGTTTTAAATCATATTTGCTTGGAAAACTTTATTTTCCAATAAAGAAAAAAAAAAATTCAGATTCTTAAGTATCCATAGGATAGTGCCAAGAAATTATACTGAAAATGATAACATCAAGCGATATCAAAAGTCAATTTCAGTGAGAGATAAAAAACACACATAGGATACAATAAGATGAGGCTAATAGAATATATTCACAGAAGTTTTTGTGATGGTGCAGTTTAACTGAACACTGCACTTTCACAAAAACCTAAACCCTCGTATTACTGTAGTATTGTATCTTCTGGATGAGGTAGATGTGTGTTCATGTGTACATTTTTCTGCATCTGTGTGTGTTAGTGAATGAATAAGCCTTTAAGAGTATGTGGGGGCTCCAATGAAGAATAGTGAGCATTTGGACATTTACCCTGAGCTTTGATGCAAAATTTGGTGGGCTGAAAACAGGATATTACAATGGCGTAGATTTTAATAATGAATGCTAATAATTCACAGTGTCTAATATAACAGCCCCAGGTCAGTGCCTGAGTTTTACTATCCCCTGTACATTTTTATTGGCCTGCAAAAAACAAAACAAACAAACAAACTTTTTACCTTTATATTTATATTTTTAAAGATTAACATTTTATTTCACTTCACTTTAATTTTGAAAAATAATTATTAAAAGACTGGTCTAGCACACCCCCTGCCCCTCTTTAAAGTCCCCTCTGCTTGCTGCAGGTATCACGGCGACAGAAAGTGGAATGTCAGCCGTCAACAAGCTGCGCATTTTAAACATGGTATCAAGTTAACAGTTCAGCTGCATTTTTTAAATGCAACTTCTGCAGCTTTACCAAGGAGGTTTCCTGTATAAAACAAACAATTGTGGATGGAGCAACTACAAAGTTCACTTTTCTTGATGTTGGAGTTTGTTGATTAGGTGGTTTGATGAAGGACTCCGCCTCAACCCAGTATCACAGAGAAATGTGTAATAGACACACCTCACTCCCACTTTTTCCCAGTAAAGGTTTTAATGGTGATTACAGGAATGGTTCTGCATGCTAGGAAAAAATAAAAAAACCTCTTTCTGATACACAAGTACTTAAAGACTATTTAAATGAAGTAGTTCAAGCTCTGTTGAAGGAAAAGAGACAGAGAGTCAGTAATTAAAAAATATTCCATTATAAAATGGCAATTCAATCAGGAGGACACATTTGCTAGCTTTTGACCTGCTGTTGGACTCTGGTCTTGGAAGCTGTTGACAAGCTGCCCTCCATGGATCACTCTGCAGGTCGTGCCCTCATATGAACCCTTGATCATCATCATCATCATCATCATCATCATCATCATAATAATAATAATAATAATAATAATAATAATAATAATAATAATGGATTGAATTTATATAGGGCTTTTCGAGACCCTAAAAGCGCTTTACAATTCCACTATTCATTCACTCGCACATTCACACACTGGTGGAGGCAAGCTATAGTTGTAGCCACAGCTGCCCTGGGGCAGACTGACAGACTGTTGACCATGTTGGCTGGGATGCTGTAGTATCAGAGGAGTTTCTCGGTCCACACTGTCAAACACAACTATGACGCGTAGCACTGCGGTCTAATCTGTGCTTGATCAATTCTGTCGGAAGCCTGCTTGCTCATCCCATAGTAGCGACCCGATTGAAGACCTTGTCTGTTACTGACAGGAGTGTGATGGCCCTGTAGTTGTTGCAGCTGCTGAGGTCACCCTTCTTGGGGAGCTTGATTACATATCCCTCTTTCTACACAGTTGGTTACTCCTCTTTTTCCCAGAGCTTCCAGACGAGTGTATATAGCAAGTCCACTGGTGCTTCCAAATCTGCTTTCAGGGCCTCTGCTGGTATATCGCCAGGTTCAGCAGCCTTCCTGTTCTTCATTAGGGTGATGGACTTCCTGATCTCTTCTCTGGTTGGTCTGCTGCAGTTAATGGGGAGATATTCGTTGGCTGGATTGATGTCTGGTGGATTTGGTGGTGCAGGTCTCTTCAGGAGATCAGACCATCTTTTCATCTGCTGCACTAGTCCTGTGATGGCCTTTCCCTCCTTGTCCTTGTTCTGGCTTGCTGTGCTTCCCACACAATTTCTTGCTTGTGTCGTAGAGCTGCTTCATGTTATCGTTGTATGCTGTCTGTTCAGTGTCAGCTTCTAAGTCCATCTATGTAGTTGTTCTTATCCATCCTAATGCTCTTCTTTACTGCTCTGCAGGCCTCTGCATATTCCACTTGAACCTTGCAAGAGGTGACTCTTGGTCTTCCTTTCCTTGGGTGGTCCTCGTGCGAGCCAGGCTCATCATAGCACTTGATGGAAACCATTTTAGGTGACTACATCATGAAGCTCACTGAGAGATGAGAGGAACAATAGGGGGTCCAGGATCCTCTTAGGGACACTCCAAAGAGGGCTTAAAAATCTGCTACTCTCCACCTAATGGTCTTAGAAGAAGCTTCTCGGATGAGGGGTGAAACATCTTCAAGAAACTTAAAGGAGTCCAGATGCTTTTCTTTCCAATCTCCTGAGATTACCATGAGATATACTCTATTATATACGGTTTAAATAGTACAAACTACAGAATATTTTATTTTAAGTAAGTATATCACTTTACCTGTAATGCAATATGGAATATACAAAAGTTTAATTTTCATGAACTCAAAATGTGGATCAAAATCTTGTAATCAAAGATATGTTAAGAATGACATTATTTGAAAATGATGTTCTTTTGGGTTTGCCATGTTTTTAATATATTTTTAATTTTTGTTTTATATTGGATATGTCACACACTTTTTTTTTTTTTTTTAAGTTAAAGCTGTCGTACCTGTGACTGTTCTTGGTTAGTTGTTTTTATAGTCACTACTTTTTTTTAAATACATTATAAGCACAAAATAGCACCTTTAAATTTAAATTGTTTTATTTTGCCTCATGAATTCTTGCTTGATGCTATGATCTTTTGGTTGTTAAAAGTCTAGTTTTTACCACAGAAAGAGGGGACAGTATTGTCATTTCCGAACAACCTCTGTGTGCAGCTGATGGTTTAAAAAATGGTTTAAATAAAACATTTAAATTCATTCAGATTTTTTGTATTCAAAGTAGAAAAAAAATCCCATAACATAGTCACACACAAAAAATAAAATCGCCCAGCCCTAGCTGCAACTTGCATAGTACTTGCATAGTTTTTTTAATTGTTGCAAGTCAGATAATAAAATCTATGAATTTACTTTCAATGACAAATCTTGGATCAAATAACACATTCAGAAACTCGTAATTGAGACAAAAACCATTAAGCTATACATATCACACTTGGCCATAATTTGAAATGCACATAGTTAACACCATTATATAGTCTAGTTTTCAAAAAGCACATTTTTATATTTTGATCATGGCATTATCCTTACATAATTTATTAGAAAAATACATTTTGTGATTATGTGAATTATTTATCATCAATACATTTAATTTTTTTGTTCACCCTACCGCTCCCATTTCATTAGTTTGAAATACACTTAATTTTGAAACTGCTTGCATTATGTTCTATAAGAGTTTTGCAGGACATTTCTTTTTTTCAGATAAGTAGAGACTGTACTGGGGCTCATCTTAGATCATTTTAGTAATTGAGTATCTATTATTGCATCAAAAATCGAATAAGAAATACTTTTGTCTTATTAATGAGCAGTAATAAATATTCAAAAGACAAAAAACAGGTCTTTTAAAATGTTTAAATAGTTCACCTCCTTATAAGACCTTAAAAATCTCCAAAATATTGTATCTAACCAGATGCGTATCTTAATGATCTTAAAGTATGGTATCACTGTATTAGAGCACTAACTTTACAAGAGCCAAGATATACCAAATCGAATCAAAAACTGTGACCCCAAAACTGTGCTATGAACAGAACCACAGATTTTGTAAACTGTTCCATCCCCAGTAGATGTCAATAATAATAATTATAAATAGTAATTCAGTGTCTCTAAAGTTAGAAATATCCTGTCTCAGAGTGACGCTAAAAAACTAGTTCATGCATTTATTACTTCCAGGCTGGACTACTGCAATTCATTATTATCAGGACGTCCAAAAACCTTGCTGAAAAGCCTTCAGCTAATCCAAAATGCTGCAGCAAGAGTACTGACAGGGACTAGAAAGAGAGCATATTTCTCCTGTATTGGCTTCCCTTCATTGGCTTCCTGTTAAATCCAGAATTGAATTCAAAATCCTGCTCCTCACATACAAGGTCTTAAATAATCAGGCCCCATCTTATCTTAAGGACCTTGTAGTACCATATCACCCTATTAGAGCACTTCGCTCTCGCACTGCAGGCCTACTTGTTGTTCCTAGAGTATTTAAAAGTAGAATGGGAGGGAGTGCCTTCAGTTTTCAGGCCCCTCTTCTGTGGAACCAGCTTCCAGTTTGGATTTGGGAGACAGACACCATCTCTACTTTCAAGATTAGGCTTAAAACTTTCCTTTTTGCTAAAGCATATAGTTAGGGCTGGACCAGGTGACCCCGAATCCTCCCTTAGTTATGCTGCAATAGACATAGGCTGCCGGGGATTCCCATGATGCATTGAGTTTTTCCTTTCCAGTCACCTTTCTCACTCACTATGTGTTGATAGACCTCTCTGCATTGAATCATATCTGTTATTAACCTCTGTCTCTCTTCCACAGCATGTCTTTTATCCTGTCTTCCTTCTCTCACCCTAACCGGTTGCAGCAGATGGCCCCGCCCCTCCCTGAGCCTGGTTCTGCCGGAGGTTTCTTCCTGTTAAAAGGGAGTTTTCCCTTCCCACTGTCGCCAAAGTGCTTGCTCACAGGGGGTCATATGATTGTTGGGTTTTTCTCTGTATCTATGAAGCGCCTTGAGGCGACTTTTGTTGTGATTTAGCGCTATATAAATAAAATTGAATTGAATTGAATTGAATTGAATTGAATTGAATTGAACTGAATTGTGTCCAACCAAACAACCCTCAGGACAATGGCTCAGAGTTTTAATGGCCCATGTACATTTTTATTGGCTTGTGGGAAAAAACTTCTATTGCCATATTTTTTTAAATCTTGATGCAACTTATTTTACATAAGTCACAAAAAAATCTGGGGTATAAACAAACAGCTTACGTTAAGGACATAAATTTGCTTTTTTGGTCTCCAGCGAGCTCCTCTGCAAAGGACTGGATTTCTCTTCTACGTCCAAACACTCAAAATTCCAGTGGTGCAATGAGATAAAAAGATGTCACTCAAAAGTTCTCCCCATACAGGACAAGTTACGCATTGATTCGTAGGTTTAACACAAATTGCTAACAACAGCCATTACTAAATTATTTATTGTGCGACAATAACTCGACTTCGTTTGTCAACTCTAACTGTGAAATAATAAATAAGCAATCAAGCTAACAAGCTAGTCGGGTAACATAGTGCATCTTCCACACGCCAGCTGCAACCGTCCACAGACGTCAGCTATGGTTTTACTGGCCAGCCAACGGTCTGTTATCCCTTGGATCGTTTAAGCGCTTATATCACATACCTCAGTCAATTACACCACCTGTGAGAAGACACAGGATTTGCAATAAATGATAATGTTAGCAATCTAACTGGGTTGACCACTTACCGAAACAGGCTAACAGTTGGATGTGAGGGGTTTCCGAAATTTTTCCTCAGTGCTCTGTTTGGTTAGGTCGTTTCACAGCTTTGGAAAAGCTCGCATTGTTAGAAAATTGCCTTATTCATCAAACCAGTGCTAAACACAACCTATTCTGTGCATATCTGCATAACAGTTTTCCAGCTAGCGGTTTCAGGAAGATATCATTGTTCGAAAAGCGGAAAGAACTCGTTCGGATTCGGAGGAGTCGTCGCGGTCTTCTTCTTCTTCTTAATATTTATTGGTTGGCAAGTAGCGAAATTCTTCTTCTTCTTCCCCTGTTTTTTGGCGGTTGGCAAATAACTTCTAGGTGCAATACCGCCACCTTTTAGATTGGAGTATAGCACAGAATCTACAGTACCGCCAATATATTTATTTTTAAAATTCCCGTCTCCTTCAAAAATGTAAAAATATCAGCAAAAACTATATGCCCTGAGTCTCTTTGAAAGAATTCCCTTATCCTTAAATTATTTTTGTCATTATTAAGATTACTCATTAATACTTCTCTCTCAGGAGTGTTTAAGGACACTGTTAGACCTCTGCCTTACCACCACATATTTTAATTACAGAAAGGGTTTTACAGAAAAAAAACATGGATGTGCCATTGGCTCCTCGGTGTCACCTATTGTAGCCAACCTTTACATGGGGGAAGTGAAAAGGTTTTTTTTTCTTTTTTCTTTTCTTTTTTTAAAGTACACCAAACCCTGTCTAATGGTGTATTTTTACCCAGGGAATCACAGTATTTTCTCCAATAATCATGATCCTTCTAACCTGTGCTTGTTTCTTTTTGTAGTTTATTAGATTTTGGGAACATTTTTTTAAATCTTTTGAAAGCCTTATTCTGTTGTTTAATTGATAATGTACATTTTTGTGTCCACCATGCAACAAATCCCAAAAGGTTGATTCTTTTCATCTGGGCATAGTGTTTTCAAACCAGAAACCTTGGAATGTTATAGGTGACCGAGTTGATCATACAGACAATTGGTACACCTTACACCCTGTTTATGCATCTTCAGTAAACCATACAGACTTGGTGTAGATTCCTCTGGTATGAGATGTGGTATGAGATCCAGTCAATAGCAGTTTCTTGTTCTAACTGCTTGAGACAATCTATCACCCTCTTCCTGTAACCACTTCCTGGGTCTCGTTTCAGGGGCTCATAAGTATTTTTGTCACTGAGCAGTGACAACATTTTCTCATGATAGTCTTTCTGGTGCACAACCGTGCACCTACCCTTGTCTGCCAGATAATGTTATTGTCATTATAAGTGATGTGAGTGCCTTCCTCCCCTCCATGTTGATGTTGGATGCTGGGGGCTTAGCATTGCTGAAACAGGCTCAAACTTTCGTCTGTAGTCCAACTTACTTACCTGGATGATTGAGCATGTTATTATAGCTATTGTATTTTGATAACTGTTTAGGTATTCAGATAACTATTATTATTTTTAGACACAGGAGAAGCTTCAATTAGTACACCCAGTTATGGAAAACAAAGTGGGGTAATTGCTGCAGTTTAGAACAGGTTTTTGTGTCCCAAGGATCCCAGGGTCGATGTTGTCTGGGGCATAGAGCCATAGAAGGTCTTCAGGAGTGGGCCCCTCAATCCAAAAGACCTGAGCCCCTGCAGCAGGTACAGCCTGCTCTGTCCTTTCTTGAGGTAGTCCAGTATCCATGTTATGAAATGATGGTCCACTTCTGAATTCTCCAGCTTGTCCTTAAGGACTGTGGGAATAATAGTGTTAAAGGTACTGGAGAAATAAAAGAACATGATTCTCACAGTGCTCCCAGCAGTCTCCAGGTGAGAGAGGGAACGATGTAGGAGGAGAGTGACAGCATCATCCACTCCAATGCCAAGTTGGCAGGCAAACTGAAGTTGGTTCAGTGATGAGCTCACCAGGGGCTGAAGCTGAGCCAGGACCAACTGATCCAGGGTCTTCATCAGGTAGGATGTCAGGGCTACTGGCCTGTAGCCTTTGAAGTTCTTGGGACGTGGAGTCTTTAGCACTGGTACAACACAAGAGGTTTTCCAGAGCTGTTGAACTCTCCCCAGCCTCAGGCTCAGTTCGAAGATGTGCTCCATCACCCCACACAGTTGATCTGCGCAGGACCTGACAATCCTTGAGGTGATGCTATCTGATGCAACACCAAAACCTCCGCCCCAGAGGGCGGACCCTGGGAGCACACCAACAGACACTCTCATGTAACGTGACAAATACACACATTATACAGTTTATACGGCATTCTCTTAAAATTATGCATGTATTAATAAATTAAGCACTTTATTTTCTTTAGCAGGCTTGACGAAATCGATAAATGTACTCACATCTCTTTAATGACTTTTTGGAAGAATTTAAACATACCTTCAATCATCCTCACACAAAGGAGGATGCAGCCAAATGCTTATTAAATTATTCCAGCAACAACACTGCTGAGCTGATGTAGCTGGGAAGGGTCTGATTAACACAATGGAAAAGCGACAGATGCAAATAATGGCATGTTTATATCGTGGCTCGTTGGAGCATTTCCTTGCGGCTTGTCCATCTCCACTAAATGCTGCCTGCAATACTGTGCAGTTAACACTGTCCAATCGATTTCAGTGCAGAACAAAACGTAATGAACTCTTTCACCATAGGCTCCCCTAGCCTTTGAGCCAATTGTCCAATTACTTTTGGTGTCTTTTAAAAAGGGTGGCACATTTTAAGGACCTGAATCTCCTGAACTCTTCATTCCAGTTTAAAAGTGGATACCCTCAGACGAAAGGTGAGATTCTACATATTATGTCCATGTCAATTATATAACAATAATTGGAATATGTTTCAGTAAACAGGTAAAAAAAAAAAACACAGTTTCCAAATATATATGGACCTAATTTTAGGTCGAAGCACATAAAATGCCCTCCCTGACTGTCGGGTATATTTTTTACAATTATAATTATAACTAAATTATAATTAATTATAATTTAGTATAATGTTAGACTTAATCAAATTAAGTCACATGGTATTTCCATAAACAGTTATATTTTAATAAAAGCGTAATAAGGATAAAAATGTTGCAAAATATGTCGATGACTGACGCTTTCTGTGAAAACGAAATCATAGTCTTTTTTTCTTTTATCACGAAGTAACGGAACCGGAAGTATAGCCGGGTTGGTTGTGGGTTGGTTGTTAGGCAGAGCATACCAGGTTGAGTTGGTTTGTGTTTGTATTATGACTTTAATGTGGAACATTAGTCGTGATGAACAGAGTTTCTGACTCTATTATGATTATGCTTGTATAATATGGAGAATGGTGGATGTTTCTTTCCCTTGGTGGATACATCTGAAGGTAAGACGTCGTCTTAAACAAGGGAGGTGCAACCAAATGCTGGTCGCGTTAGCTTAAATGAGCTTGCAAGCTACTAGATTGAACCGCTTCTGGTGAAATATTTTTCCAATCCTGATACTAAAAATAAACCCTTTTGCCACTCTAAGCAGGCGGACTGTGATTTAAAAAAGTATTACTTTGAAGTCAGCCGGCTACGATGGTTAGCAAAAAAGACAATAGCTACATCACCTATCATTAAAAACAGCAATGAATCATTAAGTGAGGTGCTTGTTGCAGGTATCAAACAGTATCACTTGGCATTACACGCCATAACACATTTCGATTTAGAGAAGAAGACCCTTAAGCTGTCAGCAAGGACAAACCTGACAATACACTACAGCTTCTCATTAGTTGCAGTTAGCGTCGTCTAGAAGCTCTTTGCAATAACTGGATCTTCTAATGTAAGATTAGGCCCGCCGCATACAATTTGAACTATTCAAAACCTAACAATATTTTATTAATAGTTTGACGTTTGTTTACTAAAGTTACAAAAAATCTTGGTGCTCTGGTCCTGATCCTTTATTGGACGTGTTAACGTTGGTATCTCATTCAACCTAGTTTGAGTGTGGGGTTGTTTTGGCCTGGCTTACAGCTCTTATTTACATGTTGAAATTATCAACATCTTTATGTTCAGTGTTAATATCACGGACATTCAAACTTCAGTTTTTGTTTGTTGGTATCAAAGTTCAAACCCATTTAAAGAGATTATTGGCAAAATGACAATCTTTGTTTTAACTGTTGAGACTTTTAAAGCCTCTTCAGCCAAGCTGAGGCTTGGCATGTAATAACAATTTCTTTGCTCTCCTTAGGGACTACTTTGCCTACCTTGGACCTGAAAAAATAGTCATCAAAAGATGGAAAAGGTGACACCTCTCTTGTCATCAGTCAGAGCTGTAACACTCTCAAACAGAGACTGATAAGAAAAGAAAAGGAACCCTTTGGCATACAGGCAAGAGGGTGAGAAAATTTCCAAAGCGAAAAGACACACTTAGCCAAACAGAGGAAATGGCATTCTTGGACAATCCGGCCATTATCCTGGCTCACATCAGACAATCTCATGTGACCAGTGATGATACTGGAATGTGTGAAATGGTGCTAATAGATCAGGATGTTGATCTTGAGAAGTGCCAGCTTTCTCTGGTGCCTGGTAGCAGCTTTGGGTCAACTGGGTCAGGCCTCCTGAATGAGGGGGGTAGTAGTGTGACAGACAGTCATCCCTGTGACCTCTCTCAGTCTATGGACATCACCTCCAGCTGGGACTTTGGCATTCGTCGGCGCTCCAACACAGGTAAACTCATCTTCAGACTTTAGCTTGTTAGTTGGGCCAGCTTTCTGTCAGACCTCCCTCCTGTCATTATGGTGGGAGGCAGCCAGAAAGCCTGTTCTGCTGCTGTTTGAAGGGGTTTTGTGTGGCTAATCAGGGCCAGTGGTTTCACTGAGTTAAATTGTGTGCAGCGCATGTGAAAAGCTTGGGATTACACTGTGGTTCATTGTGCATTTAAGTAATTTATATGATGTGACATATTGCATTAAATATGGTTATGGAGATGACAAATGACACAGCAAAATGAATAATCATTGACTATGTGTCACCCAGCTTCCGTGTGCTCCAAAATCAAGTGCCTACTCTATATAAAACCAAATTTCTGCAAATATTTCCACCATGATGACAAAAAGTGAGGGAAACCCACTACTTCAGCAAATGTGGAATTCATTTTTACATTTTCAGTTTTCATATTGTTGTTGTTCTTTGTTGGTGTTATTACCATAACTACTGTGGCTCCAGTGGATCATGGGCATGAATGTAATAGTAATTTGGCACTTTTAACAATGTCTTTAAACTTAATTTTTCAGGATGGAATGGTGATTCAGCATACGCTTTTAATGACTTACCTAAAGACTTGTAGCGAGTTTTACATTGTCATGGCCTGAGAGGATGTTGACCAATAAAGAAGCTCAACTGAAATTTGTAGCTGCCCACATGCCCAAGCCAAATGTGGAAAATATCACTATGGTCAGACAAGACAAAGCTTGAACTATTTGGCTTGCAAGCAATTCAGCTCAATTTTATTTATGTAGCACCAGATCACAACAACAGTTGCCTCAAGGTGCTTAATATTGTAAGGTAAAGACCTTCCCAATAATAACTTCTAAGAGTTTTAGGTCAGACTACAGTAACCTCAGTTTTTATCTGAATTTGGAAGCAGAAAATCAGGTCATCCAGGTCTTTATGTCTGTAAGAAATTCCTGCAGTTTAAATAATTTATGTATATTATCTGGCTTCATGGATAAATAAAGTTGGGTATCCCTGTGGAACTCCATAGTTAACTTTAGTGTGTGAAGAAGACTCCATTTGCATTAACAAATTGGAGTCTGTTAGCTATGATTTAAGCCACTGCACTGCAGTGGCTTTAATTCCTACAACACGCTCGAATTGCTGTAATAATATATTATGGTCAACAGTATGGAATGCTGCACTGAGGCCTAGGAGGACAAGCACAGAGATGAGTCCACTGTTTGTCCACATTTGTAACCTTCACTGAAGTTGTTTCTGGGCTATTATAAGCTCTTAAACTTGACTAAAGCAATTCAAATAAACCATTCCTGTGCACAGGATCAGTTAGCTGTTTTACAACTACTATGAATTTTTGAAATGAAAGGAAGATTGGAGATTGACCCATAAAATTAGCTAAGACAGCTGGGTCAGGTTATGGCTTTTTAAGTAACTGTTTAGCTACTGACCGCTTAAAGGCCTGTCTTACGTACTCAAGTCATAGAGATAGGTTGATTATGTGTAAGCTTAAAGCATTTAATTAATGGTAAATAGTGCTTCTTTGAGTAGTCTTGTAGGAATGGGGTCTAAAAAGCACAATTTTGGCTGCAGTGCTGAAGAGAAACCTAGGGTGGTTCTTCTTCACTCAGTATTGAATAGTAAGATCTTCCAGCTTTACAGAGGGCTTTTTATAGAGCAAAAATGAATCTTCCAGGCTAAAGCATGATCTTCTAAATGAGTTAGTTGCCATTTCCTCTCCAGCTTATGAGTTATGCTTTAAGGTGTGTATTTGAAAGTAAAAGGATGTGTGTTTTGAGGAGAAAAGATGAGGCTTTTAGACCCAAGCACTGTTCCAACAATACTTGTTTCATTAAATTAAGTCATTAAAAATATAAACTGTACAATCAGTCCACAGTGGAAAAAGAACAGTCCATCCATTTGGACTGATCTATTTTCTGCTAGGTCTAGGCTACCCCTGTAACCAAGGCCTCCCTTTACCTGACCACCTCCTCTAACTCTTCTGGAAGGAGTATACCAAGACGCTGCCAAGCCAGCTAATCTCTGGGGCATACGTCTCCCTTGGGGCCAGGCATGCTTTGGACACCTCCTCTCAGAGCCTTCCAAGAGACCTTAATGCCTGAACAAGCTCAAGTGTCACCTTTCAATGTGGAAGAGCAGCGGCTCCACTGCAAGCCCCTCTCAAGTGGCCGAGCTCTTCAGTCTATATGCAAGGCTGAAGCTCTGCTCTGCCATGATTCATGAACAAGATTGAGATATTTGAAGCCCTCCACTTGGGGTGGTAATTTATTCCTGTGCAAGAGTGGGCTGAGCAGGGAAAACATTACCTAGGCTGCTTTTGTGCTTATGTTTGACTAATGGTGTATCATCGTATTGCTGTAATGCAAGAATATTCCACTATAATACTGCTACTCCTGGCATCTTGTGGCAATATATTCACACTGCGAATTACATGGTTGCCATCAATGACAATAGCTCATTGGAAAGAAATGACTAAGCTATCCTTAACTTTGTTTGCAGTAATAAATACTGCTGCCTCGAAACTGCTCTCACAGATGAAGTTTTTTTTTTTTTGTTGCTGTTGTTTTTTTTCTGTTTTTTTGTTTGTTTTTTTGACTCGATAGTCTCAGAAACAGAATTGCAGTAAATTTCATTGAAATAGTGTGATATAATTTTGAGGCTATATTGCCTACCCGTAGTTTCACAAATTGTATGTCCGGATATTTTGCCCTGTGTAAGAAGTTTGTTGTGTTGTCCTTATGTGGTTAGAATCACAGTAAAAAGTGTGCTAATTTAATACAGGTCCTGTCTAAATGTGCTCTTTAGTGCTCCTGGTAGCCAGTATAAAAGTAGTGTATTATATAATTTGAAAAGCCACAGCTAGTGTTGTGGTATAAGCTGAATAAAAAATAAATAAATAAATGAATAGATAAATTTCATATCATGTGTGAAATTTAGTGTGCTACTGAGCACTGAGAAACTGATGGGACAACAGTTCTTCCGAACCATGCTTAAGTTCATTTGTCCTTTTTATATTTTGTTAATTACTCAAATGGATGAGTAACACAAAAAAAACCAACCCCCTAAAAGTTTTCATTCTCAGTTTCAAAATTGCTGTATTTCTACTGTTAAAAATTACATTCAGAATTATAAACAAGACCAGAATTTAATAGAATAATTCACCATTTAGATTTGATTATCTTGAAGCACATGCTCTGTTTTTGCTTGCCATTTAATTACTGTTAAGCAATTAAATGGCAAGCACCCATCAGTATTTTACACTCTTAATGCAAAACGATGATGGTGCCCTCCTAACGTATAGAAAGCATCTCTACTTGTGCTTCCAAAACAACTTTGACCCAACAGAAAAAAGAGACTTCAGGGCTGGGGCTGTTCTGCAGAGTCCAGTAATGGGATGCAGGCAGTAGATCTTCTGCATCCCATGGGTGAATGGTTGGGCTTGTTGCTGGATGTCTTAGTTAATCTTAATGGGATATGGGATGAGGACCTCAGGAGTTTTGGAGGGTAGAATGACTCGAAATAATGCTGCGAAGGGTGCTTGGTCTCCAGTGTTGTCTATGCTGGGACATCAGAATCCAAAATTGTTAAAATAATCTATGTAATTAACTTCATTTGACAGTGGTATTCATTTCGTTGCTGATTGGCTCATCAGGGATATCCTCAGCTGAGACTATATGCCATGGAATAAGACTATCTGGCTTAACAGACCTCTCTAACCCACGAGTCTTGCCACCCACCAGAATACAGACTTGGTTGTGTCATGTTCTTCTATTATCCCTATAATCCTAAAGTTTGGTGTTATAATCTAATCTAATCAGTCATCAATTGAGGGTGTTGGTGTACTACATTGTTTGTTTTGTAAAAATTGTCTATAGTGAGGTTAAAGTGAGTTTGCAACTACTTTCAGAAATTTTATTTGGAAGGAAAAGTTGGTTTTGGTGAAAGAGGGAGTCCAAAGGTAGACATTGTCTCCTTTTGGCTCCCTTGACTTTTGTATTAGGTTTTGTAGAGTGACGGGGATGGTTTTGGGTTGTGGGTAGAAAGCTGCAATCCTCTGAGACTTTCAGACTTGACACTGGATACTGACCTCTTGTGGCTCTCATCAGGACTTCACCAAGATAGCTGTGACAAACCAGTGGCTGCTGGTAAGACATGGATTAACAACCATGCAAGTTTTATTTTATGCTAGCCCTTTTTGAACTGCTATACTTATTTGTGTACACGACTGTATTTAAAGGGTTGGTCATATTATTAAAAAAATTTACATGCCAGATAGTCAGTGTAGCTTCATGAAAACTGGTCTTTTTCTTTAAAGGCTCAATTAGTGGTACTCTATATGGACAAAAGAAGCTAGTCACATCTCTTAATTTTTTAATTCAGGGGTATAAAATTAAGCACCTAATCATTCTGAAAGCCTTTAAACATTTTTGAGAGAAATGGGTCATTCTAAAGAGCTCACTTAATTGGTTCTCAGCATGGTACTGATATACCACCCTTCCAACATTTATTACCACTATTATTGTGGACTGTTGAGCGGCCTTGGCTTACCTTGGACATAAATTGATCTCTACTGTACTAACAACAAAGGAGCTTACCCTGCGCTCATGTTAGACTACCACTCCTTGTTCTTACTACTCAGAAACAGACCACTTACAGAAAGGGACAAACTGTAACTAAGATGGTTACAGTCTGGCCAAAAGTGGCTGAGTCTACCCTTAAGTGCTGTTTTGCCAGTACTGATTAGAATCCGTATCATCACAAAGCTACCCAGGGTTCCCACACAGAAATAGAAGTATATCCCTCCTCAGTATAAAAAGTTGCATAGTCTGTCACAATATAGAACTTAATAGACGTATACCCAAATCAGAAAACTTTGAATAAAGTTTGGATAAAGGATGACGTTTGTCTCTTGCTGATAGACATACCTTGCATTTAGATTTGGCGGCACTCTAGCCCACAGATGCAGGTACAAAAGAGCACTGCAAAGCAAAACTATACATGACAAATTGATAATGCCCTCCTATAACACAATCACCTACGGATCCCGTGGCAAAGAATACGTGCAATAACTGATCACATGAGCACAGACAGTTCCGCTATTGTCCATAATGCTTCACTCCCTGATGTATTAAAGCATTTCTATGCCAATTTTGACAGACTCGATACAGAGACTCCCATCAAAACCCTGCCACCACCAGATGGCCATGTACCTCTGCCCTCTGAGGTCAGGTCCTCCCTAAACAGAGTGAATTAACACAAAGCTGCTGGCCCTGACTGTATACCAGAACCCGTGATCAGAGCATGTGGCAGTAAGCTGGCTGAGGTGTTTATTAACATCTTTAACTTGTCCTCAAATGCTTACAAGTCGACGACCCTTATCCTATGCCTAAACAACTACCACTAACTTGCCTGAACGACTACCTCCCTATAGCCCTTACTCCTACTGTAATGAAGTACTCTGAGAGACTTGTGTTTGCCCATATTAAAGCCACCACTACCACCACCATTCTCGACCATCATCTCTTTGCCTATCATTCCAGCAGGTTAATGGAGAGTACTGTCTTCACTGTACTATTTATTGGCTGCTGTGGCTCAGGAGGTACATTGGGTTGTGTACTAGTTAGAAGGGTGGTGGATCAGTTCTCCAGCTAGTCCAGTCTTGGGAAAGATCCTGAATCCCCAAGTTGTCCCCGATGCAGTCATCAGAGTGCGACTGTTAGAAAGTTAAACATTCGTAGATATAAAGGTGTTTTTTTTGTTGTTGTTTTTTTTATTTTAACCTCTGTTTAACTAGGAAAATCCCATTTCGATTAAAAACCCTTGAAACCTTTCAAGGGAGACCTGGCCAAGATGGGCAGCAGCAAGTATCATGCAGTTACAAAAATGACACAATTAAACACACGCAACAACAACAAAACACACATACACAAAAATGCAAATAAAATTTAATTAAAATGACAAGCAATCTAATTGAAACAGTTGCATGTTATGGATTAAAAGCACTTAATGAAAATAATTTTGTCATTTTCCAGTCATTCTGCAGCTCGTTCCAAGCCAAGGGTGCTAAATGGACAAAAGCTCTTTTGCTAAGTTCAGTTTGTGCAAATTAAACAGAAAGCAACAAGTAATCTTGTGGATGAAGAGTATAACGACCAGCATGTTTGACTGCAAGAAGGGAACATATATAGAAGGCAGCAATCCAATTATTGCCTTACATCTAAAGCTATATCAATGAGAGTCATAAAGGTTCTATCAATGTGTGAGAGACTGGGTGAAAGAGACTTGTGGTAAAAAGCTCAGAGTAAAAACGTGCTATAGAAGTAGAAGTAAATTTACTTCACTTTGCCCTTAAACACTACTTAATGATTATATCTCCGTACCATTACTACCTCTTTCCTTTCTAAGCTGGTCATGAAATTATTTCACCTTGTCCAGCAAATGCAGAGAAAACCCGGTTTTCATCAACTGCAGAAACTGAACAGGCAACAAGCTTTAAATTCCTTAATCTATGTCATTTTCTATAGATATACCTTCTGTCTGATACAAAAATGTCAATAATCCCTACACTTTCTGAGGAGGTTGAAAAATACCTTGGTAGCATCTCCTACTGCACTGTACAAAGCATTATAACATCTTGTATAACAGTGTGGTATAGTAACTAGGCGACCGTTGGTCAAAGGGCCCTGCAGTGGGTAGTAAAAGCAGCTGAGCACACTGTTAATAGTGTAACTGTCAGCAACTTGTCATCAAAGACATCTAAAAGTGTTGCATCCGACATGAGTGTAACTCTATCTCTGACCATATTTCGTAAGTATTTTATCAAATGGACTCTATTAAACACACATTCATACACTATACAGGGAGTGCAGAATTATTAGGCAAGTTGTATTTTTGAGGAATAATTTTATTCTTGAACAACAACCATGTTCTCAATGAACCCAAAAAACTCATTAATATCAAAGCTGAATGTTTTTGGAAGTAGTTTTTAGTTTGTTTTTAGTTTTAGCTGTTTTAGGGGGATATCTGTGTGTGCAGGTGACTATTACTGTGCAGAATTATTAGGCAACTTAACAAAAAACAAATATATACCCATTTCAATTATTTATTTTTACCAGTGAAACCAATATAACATCTCCACATTCACAAATATACATTTCTGACATTCAAAAACAAAACAAAAACAAATCAGCGACCAATATAGCCACCTTTCTTTGCAAGGACACTCAAAAGCCTGCCATCCATGGATTCTGTCAGTGTTTTGATCTGTTCACCATCAACATTGCGTGCAGCAGCAACCACAGCCTCCCAGACACCGTTCAGAGAGGTGTACTGTTTTCCCTCCTTGTAAATCTCACATTTGATGATGGACCACAGGTTCTCAATGGGGTCCAGATCAGGTGAACAAGGAGGCCATGTCATTAGTTTTTCTTCTTTTATACCCTTTCTTGCCAGCCACGCTGTGGAGTACTTGGACGCGTGTGATGGAGCATTGTCCTGCATGAAAATCATGTTTTTCTTGAAGGATGCAGACTTCTTCCTGTACCACTGCTTGAAGAAGGTGTCTTCCAGAAACTGGCAGTAGGACTGGGAGTTGAGCTTGACTCCATCCTCAACCCGAAAAGGCCCCACAAGCTCATCTTTGATGATACCAGCCCAAACCAGTACTCCACCTCCACCTTGCTGGCGTCTGAGTCGGACTGGAGCTCTCTGCCCTTTACCAATCCAGCCACGGGCCCATCCATCTGGCCCATCAAGACTCACTCTCATTTCATCAGTCCATAAAACCTTAGAAAAATCAGTCTTGAGATATTTCTTGGCCCAGTCTTGACGTTTCAGCTTGTGTGTCTTGTTCAGTGGTGGTCGTCTTTCAGCCTTTCTTACCTTGGCCATGTCTCTGAGTATTGCACACCTTGTGCTTTTGGGCACTCCAGTGATGTTGCAGCTCTGAAATATAGCCAAACTGGTGGCAAGTGGCATCTTGGCAGCTGCACGCTTGACTTTTCTCAGTTCATGGGCAGTTATTTTGCGCCTTGGTTTTTCCACACGCTTCTTGCGACCCTGTTGACTATTTTGAATGAAACGCTTGATTGTTCGATGATCACGCTTCAGAAGCTTTGCAATTTTGAGACTGCTGCATCCCTCTGCAAGATATCTCACTATTTTTGACTTTTCTGAGCCTGTCAAGTCCTTCTTTTGACCCATTTTGCCAAAGGAAAGGACGTTGCCTAATAATTATGCACACCTGATATAGGGTGTTGATGTCATTAGACCACACCCCTTCTCATTACAGAGATGCACATCACCTAATATGCTTAATTGGTAGTAGGCTTGGAGTACGACAACATGCATGAAGAGGATGATGTGGACAAAATACTCATTTGCCTAATAATTCTGCACTCCCTGTATTATACACAATGACTGACTCTGAAACTGTGATATACCGCCGCTTCAGCAATAACAGACTAGATGTAAAATGTAAATATGTAAGAAAAATTGTGTATGTTTCTGTTCTGTGTCCTGTGTACTGTTTGTTTGTATATGTGTCTTTCTGGCTGCTGTTACAACCAAATTTCCCCTTGTGGGACAATTAAAGGATTATTCTATTCTATTCTATTCTATTCTATTCTATTCTTCTAGCAATAAGTTACTAATCCTATATTTTATATACATCTTATTCTATATTTTATTGTATGATATTGTAATGCATTTGAATTTCCCTCCTTTTTAAATCTTTTGTCTTATTCTGTGTTTTATGTTACTTTGCTTTCTGCACAATAGCATACAACAACATATTGCAAATTTCATTATACCAGCTATGCTTGTTACATGTATAATAAAATGGTAAAGTTAACTGAATCAAACTTTTGGAGAGCAATGACATCCTCTGTGGTTGGAAATAATGACTGTTCAATGATCTACATTCTATAGAATCAGTTGTTTACAGGAATTTACAATAATTTTCATGATGTGTCGTAAATGATGATCTGTTGTCTGTTTAACTAAGTTTTAGTGACTCTGTTTTTGTATGCAAAGAAGTTAATGACCAGCTGTCCTTTCTTTGTAGCCCAAAGACTTGAAAGACTAAGAAAAGAACGACAGAACCAAATCAAATGCAAAAACATTCAGTGGAAAGAGAGGGCGTCCTCCCAGTCAGGTACTGTTCCTAGTCATTTCTAAATACCTTTACTTTTTTAAATGGCACATTTTACAAACTTTGTAACACCATGTTTTACAAACGTTGTTTTTGCTTGTCATTTATATCCCTTAATGTCATTCTGATTACGTAGTTTGCTGAGGATCTGCATGTTCAAATGATTTTGTCTAAAATATGACATCAAATATTCTGTTGCCACAGGGCACAGACCACTTCATTAGTAATATATACTGAAGCATTTATAGAAGAGTATGTTAACATTTTAAGTAATCAAAGACAAAAATCTGTCTTTATTGAACCTGAATCAGTAACTGAACCAGTGAAGTGAATGGCACTTCTATACAGTGGTGTGAAAAAGTGTTTACCTCTTTCCTGATTTCCATTTTTTTTTTTGTATGTCACACTTAAATGTTTCAGATCATCAAACAAATAACACAACACAGATAACACAAGTAAACAAAATACAGTTTCTAAATGAATGTGTTTATGGCAGAGTTCTAAGACGAAAACCACTGCTGAGCAAAAGGACCATAAAGACTCGTTTCAGTTTTGCCAGAAAACATCGTGACAATCCCCAAGACCTTTGGCTAAGTGCTCTGTGGACTGACTAGACAAAAGTTGAACTTTTTGGAAGGAGTGTGTCCTATTACAGGGTGGTGGATCAAAAAGTCATACAGAATTTCAGAAAAGGAACTTCATACCAACAGTAAAATATGGTGATGTGATGGTCTTGGACTGTCTTGCTGCTTCAGGACCCATAAAACTTGCTGTGGTAAATGAACCATGAATTCTGCTCTCTACCAAAACATCCTGAAGGAGAATGTCTGGCTAATTGTTCCTGAACTCAGGCTGAAGCACAATTAGGTTCTGCAGCAGGACTATGATCTAAAACACAAGTCCACCTTGCTGTGAAGACTTTGGAGTGGCCTGATTCCAACTGAGATTCGGTGGCCATAAAAAGGCGGTTCATGCTCAAAAACCCTCCAGTGTGGCTTAATTACAACCATTCTGCAAAAATGAGTAAGCCAAAATTCCTCCACATTGCTGGAAAAAAATCATTGTCAGTTATTGCAAACATTTGATTGCAGTTGTTGCTGCAAATGCTGTTGTTGTGTGGCCCAACCAGTTATTAGGTTTAGGGTGCAATACCTTTTTCACACAGGGCCATGTAGGTTTGGAATTGTTCCCCGCCTAATAATAAAAATCTTCATTTAAAAACTGCATTTTGTGTTTACTTTGGTTATCTTTATCTAAGATTGAAATTTGTTTGATCTGAAACATTTAAGTGTGACAAACATACAAAAAATAGGAAACCAGGAAATGGTCAGATGTTTTTTCACACTGTATCAACACAAGCTGTTTGATAAAATCTCCTGAAATTCTCAGCAAAACCTCTAAGGTAATGTGTTTAGATTCAGACACAAAAGCTCTTTAGTTGACAAAACTCCATCAGTATACGTTAACTCTTTTTTTTCTGTTTCTGTGTGTTCTGTCCAGTGGAAGATCTGGGGTCTCTGTTTGAAAAGCGCAACTTTAAAGACAGGCCGCAGACAACTGGTACAAAATCCACTTTGTCACTGAGGCTTGAGCAGTGTCCCCAGCAGCTCAATAATCCCTTCAATGAATACTCTAAATTTGATGGCAAGGTGAATTATTCAACATTTTATTTAGGTTTATTTGGACATTAAATAATAGGATTTGAATCCAGTTTTGTAGAGTGGGAAAACCTTTGTCTTCAATTTGATTTTCTTCAAGAATTGATAAGCTTTTTCTTTATGTAGGTTTTTCCATATATCATGATAGTCAAGACAGTACTCAATTTTCACTCAATTCAGGGTGAAAATTTTGTTTCTAACTAAATAAGCAGTTATAAATGTTATTGAAGTTATTACCCAAATAATCACAACACTGTTTCAATCTAATTGTGTATTTATTTCTCCTTTGGCATTTGATGGTAGAATGCCACAGTAGAAATAAATAATTTAATTTGTCTGGTAGGACTTATAGGATCAGCTTTGTGTTTTGAAGTCTGCCTCAAAGGCATATGGTGCTATCAAGCATTCTCAGCAGGTGAATCTGTGCAGCCACAAAATTGACAGACATACGAACATGCTTGTGCTAATGATCTAATCTGATGACAAAATGTACATCACTTTGACCCATGCTGACTCTAGCAGCCTTGTGGATGTGGAAACTATAACTTGCCTGTTAGTGTTTATTTGAAAAACAATAAGTTAATATTTGTCTACGTTTTGTCTGTTTATTCGATGTAATGTTTTTTTACTGCACAATCCTCTCTTCACCTTTAGGGCCACATCGGCACCACAGCTACAAAAAAGATAGACGTCTACCTATCAATGCAAATGACTCAGGAGAAAGTACATCCCATGACAGTGGTGACCATCGCCAATGCCCGTGTCCATGACCTCATTGGACTTATCTGTTGGCAATACACAAGCGAGGGACGAGAACCCAAACTCAAGTGAGCACAAAATGGCTAAAAAAAATAAAACTGCTACATTTCACAGGATGTCTTTTTCTTTGTAACACACTTTTTCTGTCTCTCTATATCCAAATCCTTCCACCACATATCCAACAGTGAAAATGTGAATGCTTATTGCCTTCACATTGCTGAAGATGATGGCGAGGTAGACACTGACTTCCCTCCGCTAGACTCCAATGAGCCAATACACAAGTTTGGTTTCAGCACTCTGGCCTTGGTGGAGAAATACTCCTCCCCTGGCATTGCTTCCAGGCAGTCACTGTTTGTTAGAATGTAAGTATGAAATGAGTGATATATCACTTATATGGTGGAAAGCTGATAGAGTTGTCTAATTATAGATACTTCCACAAGTCTTGCTAGGACTAAGGTAATGATTTACATCTATGAATAAAACTACATTGTTGGGACAGCACAAAATGACATAAACAGGTTGTGTAGGTTCACAGTCATCCAGGTCATGGTAGCCTTAAGAGCTAAACAGGAAGGCAACTGGACTTGTTTTGTTTTGATTTTGTTTTTGTGAAGACGATTCACCTCTCAAACAAGAGGCTTCTTCAGTTTTAAAAGTTGACAGCCAATGTATTTAAACAGTAGTTGGGTTGTCCCTTAGGAGGTGATTATTGACCCACTATTAATCATGTGCATAATCACATAAGTTGTGAAAAAAGGCATAGGTCATTAGCATCAGGATTTTGAGTAAAACCACTGTGAGACTTTGCCTTGTCCTGTCATGTGACCTATCAAGGTCACCTAACGCAACTTGAGTTTAGAACAACGGTTAGCATCCCCTTTTTAGCTGGTGGCATGGTGATGTTTTGTTCTTTATTTAGAGATTTAATGACCTTTTCTTCAATTGTGATGTTGGATGGAGATGGTCTTGCACTGGAGAGGATAGCTGAAAGCTTCATCCTGATTTCCTCCGGTTGTTAGCAACAGAAACAACAATAAGTATTATTAAACTATGAGGATAACCACTAATTTTCTGTTCACAAATTTATATAAGACTGAGGTTATTGTACTTGGCCCTAAAAGTCTTTGAAATATGGTATCTAACCAGATGCCGACTCTGGATGGCATTACCTCGGCCTCGAGTAACACTGTGAGGAATCTTAGACCCTTTTTTTTTTTTTTTTTTTTTTTTTTTTTTTTGTAATATGAGCATGTCATTCAATGCTTATATTAATCATGTCTTAGAGTGATGCTGACTTCTTTGAATTCTAAGCTGGACTACTGTAATTTCTTATTATCAGGATGTCCTATAAACTGATGTAAAAATCAGCTAATCCAAAATGCTGCAGTAGGAATACTGATGAGGACTAAAAAGAGAGAGCATATTTTTTCCTATGTGGGCTTCCCTTCCCTTCATTGGCTCCCTGTTAAATCCAGAATCAAATTTAAAATCCTTCACCTCATACAAGGTCCTGAGTAAACAGGCCCCATCTTAACCTAATAATCTAATCACACCAATTAAGCCCTTTGCTCTCAGACTGCAAACAAACTTGTTGTTCCTAGAATATTTAAAAGAAGAATGGGACGTAGAGTATTAACTTCCAGGCCCCTTTTCTGTGGAATCAGCTTCAAGTTTGGATTTGGGAGATGGACACCCTGCCCGATTTGGCGCTATATAAATAAAAAGGCATTTAAATATTTCCAGTATTAAACGATGTTAGGGTGTGCACAAGTAAATTTTTACAGGCTGATTATTTTGTGCTGCATTAAAATAAATATTTGAATATTTGGCAACAGGAAGGCATTTGTATACAACGGTAATACTGTTTAATTGCTAAAAGTAAGGTCTATGATAATAATTTCTCCAAAAACTATTTAAAGTGAAATGTTCCAAATAAGGTAGTTGAGATTAAAAATACATGAGGTGGCTATTCAAAACAAACAACATATTGAAACTTCCTGCTGTTTGCAAACTGAAAGCAGAACACAGTAGATTATTTATTCAGATTACAATCTTGTCTTCGTGTCTTCAGTTTAGCAGTTTGTGCTAGCACAAAAAGCAGTACTCTGATACTCGTATCTTATTGCTATGAAACAATCAGAACCATTAAATGTTGCTTAATGCATTCTTAATTATTTTCTATTTTTCTATTTTAGAAATGCTGCTCATGGTTTTTCTCTAATTCCGGTGGACAATTTGAAGGTGAC
Source organism: Perissodus microlepis (assembly GCF_051167445.1). Taxonomy (NCBI): domain Eukaryota; kingdom Metazoa; phylum Chordata; class Actinopteri; order Cichliformes; family Cichlidae; genus Perissodus; species Perissodus microlepis. The sequence continues at coordinate 56,293,710 of NC_140467.1, read as the reverse complement.
TATGAAGGAAATTCTCCAGAAAGCTCTCAAGAAGAGGAAAGGTTCACAGAAAGGCTCTGGTAATGATGTTTGCACCATTTATTCCCTTCTCTCTTTAATTCAAGGAAGTCAGTGTGCTGTCTTTTTATGATCTGTTAATCATAAAAAGACAGTGTGCTGTCTTCCTTGAATTAACCATAAATATAATCCATAAATATAATCTTTATCCATAAATATAATCTCTTTTGGATACATTGGGCATAATTCTACATCTTTGTATTTGTGTCTGAAAATAGTTTTTGGCATGTTTTACTATATACCTCACATTGCTAGATAAGGAGTGATTAACCTACAGACTGCCTAGATTGTAACTTGACTTTCCACCCCGAGTGCCTTGTACAGATACAGGCCCTTAGCAAGCTTTGGGTGGCAGTTATGAGAGCTGAGTGTCAGCCATTTTCCAGTCACTTCTCAGATGCTGGGAGTCCTCCCTCTTTCTCCTGGGACATCTCTGCTTTCTACTATGAACACACTTTTCATTAAGTTGCAGAATGTTACCAAGTGTGTGTATGTGAGGATAGCATGTCAGTGATGGAAATAACTATCTCTTTTCATCAGCAAGAGTTTTGTTTCTGAGAGACAGTAATTTTATTAACTGTGTTTGATCTAAAGAAGTCAAACCAAAGAAGGTTCACATTACAGGAATTCGGAGGAGACAAAGGGAATGGCTAGAAATTTAATAATACATAGAATATCTTGGCTCTTAAGAGGGAAGTTTGGTGGAGTAGAGCTGCAGTGACCCTAATGACACTGGTCTCTAATTAGTGACAACAACCAGTGGTTGTAGAGCCTAAAACGTTTCACTTTGAAACTCACCTTCTAAAATATGATTTTGACACATGAATGAATATGAATTTGACACATGAGACACGCAGACTTCAGGAGGAGTTATAGTATCTGATTAGTCCGAAGGTCACTGGCAAAGGAGGATCCCAGATTATTTTGGCTATGCTTCTTTTAAAAAAAAAAAAATATTTATATATCTACAGTTCCAGTTGTTACCAGTAGCTTTCCTATTAGTTAACATTTCATTCTACTTGAACAACTGCAGCACAGTCAAACAATTAGTCTGGCACTAGTTTGAAAGTAACAACTAAAAACAAGACCCAAGTTGTTAAAAAATAACTTTCTCATAAGAGTTTTGCAATATCAATAAAAGTTGTCAGTGCTGTGTTGATGTAAATACTCTTCTTCTCAAACAGGGCCCTTGTATCGTCTCGAGAAGCAGACCGAGCCAAATGTAGCAGTAGACCTGGACTCCTCACTGGAGAGCCAGAGTACCCTGGAATTTTGCCTGGTCAGAGAAAACAGTAAGTGATCTTATAATGACTGTTGTCATGAGACCTCTAGACAGCAAACCTCTTGCATGGACTAAGTAAGGTACATAAAGAAGTCCAGACACTTATCTTTCCAAACATAATAACTTTTTTAAGTTTCTTGACGACATTTCACCTCTCATCTGAGAAGCTTCTTCAGCTGGCTTCTATACGCCTTGGCTTGTGTGATTAGGCAGAGGACCCCAAGAGGGTCCATAACCCTTTTGTGGACATTCCCAAATAGGGCTTAAAATCTGGGACTCTCCACCAATTGCTCTTAGAACTGAAGAAGCTTCTCGGATGAGAAGACCTTTTCAAGAAACTTAAAGAAGTCCTGACGCATATTCTTGAAGCCAGAATATGTCAGGTGTGTTGTACAGCTTGCTTTATGTGCTTTCATATGATATAGTACTCGATATGGTTTCTTTAAAAAGAATTTCACGGCCAACTTTGACCTTGGGCACTAACAGGAAGGTCGAGGTCAGACGCTTAGCCAACCTAGGTACTCATTATCCCCCAAGTCATACTATACTGAATTTTAAAGTCAATTCATTAAAAAAAATGGGTGTAATACAAAATGTAAACTGATTTTCAGATTTGGTGTGATCTTGATGTTGACCCAATTTTCAGCTAAATTAAAATACCTGGAGTTGGTGTGACCTTGACCCAGTTATTACCAAAATGAAATCAGCTGGAGCTATTATTGGTATCTACCGTCCCACAGAATAAAAAAATGATATTTTGAAAAATGTGGACGCTAGACTGCAAACAAACAAACAAACCAATTACATATTTCCTTCCTTCTGGAAGAGCAACATCAAAGTTTTAGTATAGCCCTTGCCCTTCAGGGGTAGTTGCACTCTCTGAGTGCTCTTGTTTTCTTTCTGTCTTCAGGCTCCAGAGGTGAGGAGAGTTCAGAGGAAGACCCTCCTATTGACATCACCACAGTCCAAGACATGTTGAGCAGTCATCACTACAAGTCCTTCAAGATCAGCATGATCCACAAACTGCGTTTCACCACAGATGTCCAGCTAGGTACAAACTGCTTGATGCATGTTATCTGCTTACAATTTGTAGTCAGTATTTTTTAATTAAATTCATTGTGTGCAGCTTACAAAGATTTTTTTAATGGATGTTTTATGATTATTAATAATTGAAATACAATGGGTCCCTATTTCTCGACAAATCTCATTTTTAGTGATTTTTGAATAGCAGCTGTATTGGCACCTGTATTTTTTTTTAAACAATGAATTTAAAAAAAACAAAAACTTTTTTTTCTTTTTTAAATTCATTGTTTAAACTTGTAATAAAACAGTTTTTAAAGAACAGTCGAAACAACTAGAGGTAACAAATAAAAAAACAAACAAATGAATTGAAAGAATTTATTGCAATTATGCAAGTATGCATGATGGAATAAATTAGCAGATCCTCAATGTGAAGATGAAGATGCTCAGGTGGATGGTGGGCTTAACCCGCCTGAATTGTGTGACGAATGAAGGTGTTCGAAAATGACTCGGAGTTGCCCCAATCGAAAAAAAGATGAGGGAAGCGTGCCTATGGTGGTATGGACATGTCATGCGCGCTGAGGAGAATTTGGTGTCAAGAACAGCCCTCTGACTCGACCCTGGAAGCCGACGACCGCGAGGAAGACTGAAAAACAAAAAACTAAAATTAAAAAATGTGTGGCTACCACAGCATTCTGCAGCGCCAACAGTGAATGTGTATCATGTATGAAATACATTGACCATCATGTTTTACATATGGGTATCTCATCAGGGATTTCAGGAGAAAAACTGGAGATTGATCCTGTCACCAATCAGAAAGCCAGTACTAAGTTCTGGATTCGGCAGAAACCCATTTCCATTGACTCGGACCACCTTTGTGCTTGTGACCTTGTGGAGGAAAGAAGCCCTAGTGAGTGGAGCACAGAAACATTAGGTCACCCTGCACATGTCAACACAATATTCATATACTTAAACTTTCGTTACCTTTAAGGTTTATTTTGCTTTTATCCATTTATCTACATCTACACTACTCAAAAATTAAAGGAACACTGAGTTCCTTATCCCAGAAGTCAGTTCAACTTCTGGTATATTGATCTGGTCAATTTAAGTAGCTTACTGGTTATTGATGCATTTCAGCTGTTTTGGTGTTAATGAAATTAATGAAAGGTGCACTAGAAGGCACACACGCCAAATCATACTGACATTCTTGTTGACATTCAAATAGTTTCATCTCCTGCTCCTATCCTGCAGTCAGCCCAGATTGGTTGCTGGACAAGTTTGTTGTATCATTTTTGTCTAATGAAACATGTTTTCCCTTTTTGTTTTACAGGTCATGCAATATTTAAACTCACTTATCTCAGCAATCATGACTACAAGCCTCTCTACTTTGAGTCTGATGCTGCTACTGTCAATGAAATAGTGCTGAAGGTGAGTTTGAGCTGAATGTCTGTGCTGGAACACATTTCTGTGAGGACAAAGATTTAACAGTTTTGATTTAGTTAGTTATTCTAATACCTGCTACATATGGCAAAGCAGAAGTGGCAAAAGAGACTAAGCAGATCAGAACAATCTCTGCTATGTTAAAAGAACGAGTGTTTACGCAAGTACAGTTTAATGTACGTATTTCCCTTGATGATTTTCCTTTTGTTGGTCAGCTTTGATTAGATTGCAGTACCCTTCAACTCGTTAAAACAACTGCATCGTTTTTATTTTTAGATTTCATCAGAACAATGGAAAGTAGCTCTGTTCCAATGTGTCACCATCAAATGTGAATGTACACCATGAGTACAAAGAGACTCGCATGTCTGTAGTTGCTGATGTGTGACACTCTTTGCAGAGATGCTGCACACAGGCAGTGCTTCGGAATATCATGTTTCATGATCCAACAGGACAAAACCAAAACTTATATCCTCGTGCAGTCGGTGAAATGGCTCAATGAGGTCCTGGCAGTGCGCTCAAATGGAACATCCATTAATAGGAAAGGCTAGTTGGTGCTATTTAACATTCTGAGCAGGATACACACAAGCAGCACACATCTCTTCAGATACCCAGCCACTAGAATTGGGTCATAATTTGGTCCAAAGTTTTAGCATACCACAATTATTTCCCACCAAAAACTGTTCCTCTTCAGTGCGAGTGTCAGGACTCAGTTGATAAAGTCTGTCCCTTATCTCTCCTGTATCTTTTGTGCTATGGACACTACATATTCATAGCTCTTGTTAGTACACCTCCAAACATTGCTCTACCAACCTATTAAACCTGGGTCAGTCAACTAGGAGCTATTTCTGTTAATTTTGCCTGTGTTTTATGTCCAACACATGGGATATTTGTAAACGTCACCATGTACGCTTCAACCCACTCTGCTTCCGCCAAAGCCCCAGGGCAAACCAGGTTCTGTTAAATCAGCGTCTGTGTACAGCTCGAGTCAATCAATGCCGGTTGTGTTATAAGGCTGACCACATGGATCAGGTGGCTGTCTGCATTTCCAACACTCCTGGACTGATGTGTGCGTGGCTTCCTAAGAGCTGGAAGAAGTGCTTGTAACCTCTAGGTTCTGAGGAGTGAAATGCATGAATAAAGGGTTAACGAGAGTGCCATTTGGTAGCTTTGGTTGGGTTGATGGGGCAGCAGGTAGTTTTCTCTTTGGTGCTGGAGCTGATTCCTGCAACCTTCAGCCTTTTAGCATAGGCAAAGGGTCTGCTTCCAGCCTAGAGCTGCTGAAGCAAGGGGGAAATAGCTGAACCAGTCCAGCAGATCTGTCCTTGAAAGTAAATGTTTACTATGACTGCCTGTATCCTTTCCATCTTGTTCGTGCCAAAAAATGCTTTTTTGTGACTATCAAACTGTGTGATTGTTGGGATTTGAAGAAATGAGAGCAAATTATGCGCTTTTGTTTTATGCCTCTAGAAACAAAGTGTGTTAAGATACAATTTTAAAATGGATTCTTTGCTAAGTTGTTATGTGACACTGTTTAATCCCCTGAGTTTGAAACACCTTCAGATAATACTGAAGACCAGTTATTAAAGAAAGAAAGAAAGAAACAGCAGAAAGTCTGGATCTTTGGAAGGAAGATGTAAAGAAAAAAGCGGTGGCTCAATAATTTTTCACAGTACTGTAGTGCAGTGTTTGAAATGCAAATGAATGCATCACACAAATCTTTTAAGTCAATTCATAATTAACGCCAGTTTTTCCCAATTTTTTTTCAGGTAAACTACATCTTGGAGTCCCGGGCCAGCACCTCCCGTGCTGATTACTTTGCCCAGAAACAACGAAAACTGAGCCGCCGGACCAGCTTCAGTTTCCAGAAGGAGAAGAAGACTGGGCAATAGACGGGCTCCTCTGCCACCTGTCAGTACATTCTCTATATATATAGCCTTGTATATGGAGAGCATCAACCTAAATCTACAATCCCTATAAAGAAGACTGGCAGAAATGTGACAAAGAAGAAAATGAGAGGAAGAGAGCAATGGTTAGAAAATGGTCCTGTAGGATGTATGTCTGCTTCAGCAGAGCAAGGTGGAAGTTTCTGAAACTTCACCAGTGTCAAGTCATTCTTTTTCTAACATTGAAAAAAAGACTTGTTTTGGCTGTTATGTTTTTGTCAGGTTTTTTTTTTTTTTTTTTTAACTTTTTGTTCATTCATTGCCTCTGAAGCTGGAGCTCTGTCCTCCAGGATGGATATGTAGAGCTTCAACAAGTTGGCAATGTGCACCAAAAAAAATCAACGCTACAGACTGTATAATAGCTTTTGCCCTCCTCGTCTAACAGATTTAACACCATGTGAAAATAAAGGTTTCACATTTTTAATGTATTGTACAGAGATATTTTTTATTTAGGAAATGAAAAGGTGTCTCTGGACTGTGTTGTTGGGTTTATCAGTCTAACATTTCAGGCATATATTAAAAAAAAAAAAGTTTTAATAGCAAATATTCTTCATGCTTTTAGAAGATCAAACACTTTTAGAAATAAAAAAAATGGTTAATTTGAAAGTTTTAAAGGGATTGGTTCTTATCTGTGCACTCAAAGCGCTTTATGCAACTTGCCTCATTCATCTGTACAAGCACTTTTTTTTCTCTGATTTTTCTGCTGAAGTGCTTTTTATCTAACATTCAGATACATTCATACTTTGATGGATGCATCAGAGAGCAACTCAGGGTTAGTATTTTGCCCAAGGCTACTTGGCATGCAGGCTGGAGCAGACGAGGATCAAACCACCAACCTTCCGTTTAGTGGATCGCCCGCTCTACCTCCTAAGCTACAGCCACCTCCATATATAAAGATATGACATTTGAATGTCAAACTTTTGATTGCTGGGTTAACTCTTTATCCCTGCTCAATTAACACTGACTGTAAAACAAACTAAGCAACAACTTGCCAGGATAAAAAAAATTAAATTCCTTATCGATTCCCTTATCAATTCTCATTGCTCCACTTTGAGAACCACCACCTAAGCAGGATATCAAAGACATTACATTCTTGCTGAATTCAAGTGTTTATGTTGGAGGTATTTCCCCTCTTTGTTGTGATCAGTGTTCATTACTAAAGTAAAAAAGTTGTTACACATATACAAAGAACATTTCTCTTAAAAGTAATGCAGCACGTTGATTAATTACTCCCAGGAGAAAGACATTCGTTAAACTACCTTTATAACTACTCGTTACATTACTTCAATTTTACTCTGTATAATGATCTTAAACACACTGTCTCATAATTACCAATTAAGATTATAAACCTACAGACTACAGCCCCACACACCAACACAAATCCCTAGTACAGCTGGTACAGCGTCCACATCACTACAGCCGCAGCACCAACCCGTCTGTTGATCCCCTCTCCCATTAACTCATGAACAAGACCCCGAGATTCTCCTGCACTGGGGGCAGGAACTCATCCCAAACCTGGAGCGGGAAGTCCACCCTTTTCCAGCGAAGGACCATGGCCTCAGATTTGGAGGCACTGATTCTTATTCCCACCGCTTCACACTTGGCCGTGAACCATTTTAGTGCGAGTTGGAGGCGATCACCTGATGAAGGCAACAGAGCCATGTCATCTGTGAAAAGCAGAGATGACCACCCAAGTGAAAGCCTTCCAGCACTTGACTACGCCTAGAAATTCTCTCCATAAAAATTCCGGCCATGCAGCCCAATTTCAACACTGTTAACAGGAAAAGGCAGAACCAGGCTTGGGGTGGGGCAGCCATCTACTGCAAATGGTTGAGGGTGAGGGGAGGGAGACGAAGCAAAAGTCACACTGAAGAGATCCAGCGATTAATAATGATTAATCATTAAATGTGTGGTGTATAAACGCATTGTGGAAAAAAAGGTGAGTGAAGTAAAAAGATGATTCATGGGAAACAGCCAGTAGCCTAGCAGCACAACTAAGAGATGATTCAGGCTTACATAATCCAGCCCTAAATATATGGTTTATCAGAAAGAACATTTTTAAGCTTAATCTTAAAAGTATAGAAGTCGTCTGTCACCTGAATCCAAACTTGGAAGCTGGTCTTACAGAAGAGAGCCCTCAAGTATGAGGGCTCAGCCTTCCAGTATCCTAGGAATCACAAAATTCTGTACTGTGAGGTTTTAAGATGGAGCCTGGTTAGATCAGGACCGATTTTAAATTTGACTCTGGATTTAACAGGGAGCCACTGAAGAGAAGTCGATATGGGAGAAACATGCTCCTTTTAGTCCCTTTCAGTGTTTTTACTGTAGTATTTTGGATCAACTGAAGGCTTTTCAGGGAGTTTTTAGGACATCCTGATAATAATAAATTACAATATTCCAGGATAGATGTAATAAATGCAGGAATGTTTTTTCAGAATCACTTAAGACTCAATGTTTCTAATTTTAGAGATACTGTGAACGTACAAAACAAGCAGTGTTACATACAGTAAAAGGAGTATTGAACACGTCACCAATTTTCATTATGACAGTTCTCACCTACAAAGGCTCTTTATCAAGTATTAATTACATTTCAGTAAGCGTGTTCAATACTTTTCCCTGTGTAATTTGTCATTATTAGACATAATTTATGGACATTTTTGGTGTGATTACTTTGAATGTGTAGATTGGATTGTTTTGATGCTTTCAATACTTCTTTTACCTGTTGTATTTGTATTTGTAATATGTGTATCAAAGGACACATCCTGTTCAAAACTGACTTCCATGACTCCTCACAGTGCTACTGGAGGCCATCCAGGGTAAGTATCTAGTTAGACACCATGTTTCTAGGATTTTTAGGACCAGGTACCATCTGAATTTAGAAGCAGAAAATTAGAAGTCATCAAGGTCTTTGTGTTTAAGACATTTCTGCAGTTTAACTAATTGGTGAGTGTCAAAATTGGTCCAAGCACAGAACCTGTGGAACTCTGTTATTACCTTAGTGTGTGAAGAAGACTCTCCATTTATGTGAATAAACTGGAGTCTGTTAAGGTAAGAGCTGGGTCAAGTGATGGCTTTTTAAGTAGTCATTTAATTTTTGCCAGCTTGAAGGCCTGTGGTATATAGCCCGTTAACAGAGATAAATTGTTCATATTTAAGATTGAAGTATTAGTTATGGTAGGACTTTTTGAGCACAGGTGGCCACAGGTTTATAAAATCAAGCACCAAGGCATGCTTGATTTTATAAACATTTGTGAAAGAATCGGTTGCTTTGAGGAGCTCAGTGAATACATGGTACTGTGATAGAATGCCACCTGTGCAAATGTCCAGTCGTGAAATTTCTTCCTTACTAAATATTCCACAGTGAACTATTAGTGGTATGACTACAAAGCTGAAGGGATTAGGAACAACAGAAATCAGCCACAAAGTGGTAGACCCTTTAAAAATGGGGTCAGCAGATGCTGAAGTGCATAGTGTGCAGAGGTAACCAACTTTCCGTAGTCACTACAGATGAACTCGAGAACAGTTCATGAAGTGCTTCATTAAATGGTTTCCATGAACAAGTAGCTGAATCCAAGTCATACGTCACCAAACATAATGCAAACAAGTGTCAGATGCAGTAAATGGACTGATTCTTATATATTGCTATTCCCGGCGTACTCAAAGCACTCTATACAACATGCCACATACACCAGCACTGCCTTCTGTGCTGTTAAGTGCTTACTGACTATCATTCACACTCCGATAGATGCATCGGAGAGCAACTTGGGGTTAATATCTTGCCCAAAGATATTTGGCATGCAAAATAGGGGGAGACAGGGATCGAACAACCAATCAGTTGATGACCTGCTCTATCTCCTGAGCTACAGCCACCCCAAAGTGTAAAGCATACCACGACTGGACTCTAGATCAGTGGAGACATTATCCCTGGAGTGACAAACCATGCTTCTAAGTCTGTCAATCTGATCGATGAGTCTGGGTTTGGCAGTCGCCAGGAGAACAGTACTTGTCTGCTGCATAGTGCCAAATGTAAAGTTAGGTGGAGGGGGGATTATGGCGTGTGTTTTTTTCCTTTCCTTTTCAGTGGTTCCACTGAAAGGAACTCTTAATGCTTCAACATGCTAAGACACTTTGTTAGAACTTTGTGAGAACCGTTTGGAAATGGCCACTTCCTGTTCCAACATGACTGCGCACCAGTGCACAAAGCAACATCCATAAGACATGGTTCAACCAGTTAGGTGTGGAAGGACTTATGACTGACCTCAACCCAACAGAACACCTTTGGGATGAGTTAAAGTGGAGACTGTAAGCCAGATCTTCATTAGTGTCTGACATCGCAAATATACTTCAGGAAAAACTGTCAACAGTTCCCATAAATACATGGTTGAAACTTTTGGAAAGTCTTCCCAGAAGAGTTGAACGTGCAACACCTGCATTTAAAAAAAAAAAAAAAAGGGACATCACACTCAAGTTCATACGCATTTCAATCAAGTTACCATATTCCCTGCAAATATTAGCAACAGTGCGGTAAAATATAATGCAGATGGCATTGTATGTGTACAAGGTGAGCTGGAAAATGGTAAGCTTAATCATTTTTTTGTAATTGTTTGATTTTTTTTTTCTCAAATCAAACAATCTTGGATTCCATTTTGCCAAGTCAAGTTGATAACCTGTTACAGGCAGGTGTCTGTGTCTGTGCCTCTTGCAGCTTAAGCTTTAAATTCTCTTTTTCGTTTATTGTGGCTGAAATATCTGGATTTGTCTATTAGGTGATAAATTGTAATCTTTGGCTCTCTTCCACAGCATGTCTTTTGTCCTGTCTTCCTTCTCTCACCCCAGCTGGTTGCAGCAGCTGGCTGTCCCTCCCTGAGCCTGGTTCTGCTGGAGGTTTCTTCCTGTTAAAAGGGAGTTTTTTTCCCCACTGTCACAAAGTGCTTGCTCACAGGGGGTCATATGAATGTTGGGTTTTTCCCTGTATGTATTATTGTAAGGTCTACCTTACAAAAAGTGGCAGTTAATTCTTCCTTAACTAGGTTAGTTAACGAAAACAGGATAACTGATAACAGAATAGCTGATCAGTATATATAGTAGTTAAATAATGTGTTACAATCGGCCCAGAGGCTGGCACAAAACGGGAGGTCCTAGAAGCAGACAGAGTGAACTCAGCAATGATTACACAAGTGATTTATTTATTGACGGCAGTTAATAATGACACCTAAACCCTCAACCTAATCTGGTGACAACTATTTACAAGAATCTATGTTCAAAGGGGAATGTGCAGGGCTCCAGGAAGTTTCTCCAGAAACACTGGGGATGTGGGGAAAGAACAAAGGACAGGTTTTTCCAGGGCGGGGAGCACAGAGTCTCTAGGATACAGGGAGAGCAGAGTAAGTGAAGGAAACAAAGGCAGGGAGACCAAAGAGTTAATCAGTAGGTGTTGCTGCTTACTCGTACAAAGAGACGGTTCAGTTTTGGGGAGGAGTGCTGATCCGAGTGAGTGGTTTTGTGACAGGGAAAGAAGTCCAACCTGTGAGTCCAGTACACTGAAGCAGACGGCAGGCAGAGAGACTGAAGGTAATCTAAGTCAAGACTGAGCAGGATCGGTGGCAAATAATGAGGTTTCCCAGCTGGAGGCTGCCAATGGAGTGAGTATTGAAGCAAGCTGTGAGCACAAGGAGAACACAGGTAAGGCCAACGTTGAACCACAGGACACAGAGATAAGCAGCCTGTTATCACCATGAGTAGCTGACGGATTGGTGAAGGAGAGTAGACCAGGCTGGGTTTAAATGCAGCCTCCACATTGCAGCTGATTAGTCCCATGTGCGGGAGATTGCCTGACTTCCAGCTGCCAGCCCCGTTGCCACAACCACTGCAGCACTAAATGAAATGCCAGAGAAATTTCCTAAAATTTTGATATTTAATACTGAAGGATGAAGGGAAACCAATTTAGTAACAGTGTTACTTAGCTGATGGTGAGAGTCAAGTGCAAGAAGAATGTTCTTCACAATTGAGTTTGAGTTTTTGACAGCAGTGTATGTGACCTGTAGTAAAATGATCATTTGTTTAATTGTTCAAAATGGAAATATGAACATCAGTAAAATTCCACATCAGGACAGCAGTATCAGCAGAAAAATGGAGATATCTGGAATAGCTGTAGTTTAGCTGAATTTGTGAGCCTTTGAGCAGAGAGGTCCAGTTTAAACACTTTGAAGTTCTGGTAGGTTGTCATCTTCACAGCTGAACTCACTTCCTAAATGATAGAGATGATTAGCTCAATTCAATTTTATTTATACATCGCCCAATCACAACAACAGTTGCTTTATATTGTAAGGTAGATCCTATAATAAAATTCAGCTGTGCTCTCCGGAGTCTATGTGATTGAGGTAAATGGTAAATGAGCGAAATGAGCGTTTCTTTGTGTGCAGACCCTCTGGACTGTTTTCCCTGGTGTTCCCTGAGTGACGAGTGTTCGAGTGGATTCGTGTTTGGAGAGAGACGAGAGTGTTCACCTGGATTTCCCCCGGAGCCCTGCCCCTCTCACCTTTTGTATATAGCACTGCCCCGCACCTTTGTAGATAGCACTGCCCCGCACCTTTTGTATATACACTCATTGGACATTGTTCATTAATAAATTCTCTTGTGTGCATCAATCCCCGGAGTCCAGCGCGTGAGTCCACCTTGTACACCGTGACATTGACATTCTGTTGGTACATACTGAGGGAACAAGCTGTATGATCAGAAAGTTACTGGAATTAACCCGAAGATAATCTGGTTCAAAATTGATCAGTGTCCCCTTCAAGACTGTCACTTTTGCTTTCCAGCATGGTTACATTTTGGGGTGTTTTTTTTTTTTTTTTTTGCCTCTGCAATGATCTTATCCAGCAACCTTTAAACTTGGAGAAATGAACAAATTTGCAGGGAGACAAATTTTCAGAAGTAGGGCAGGTGGTGAAGAAGATTGAGTTGGTGTAGTCAAAAACCCATCTTTTCAATTTCCTGCATAGTGGTAGACAATGGCTTGCCGTTATTCTCAGATTATAAAGACACCAGTACATTAAAACTCCAGTTTTCCCTGGAACCTGCTGATAGATGAGATCTTGAATTTAAGTATATTTCTATTTTTGCAGTTGTCAAATCTTTGATTATAACTCATATTCTCTACCATTATGCACAGAGTTCACATTCAATCATGTTTAATTAAGGTGTGTAGCCATGTAATGTCATTTTTTAAAGAAATAGGTATATAAAAATAACTTCTCAGTAAAAACTAAAATTACGATATACACCATTTTAAGTGATTACAATTGACAATATTAGATATTAATTAATATTATCATTATTCTTTATAATTTTGTAGTGCGTCATTATATCACAGATAATTTTGGTATGCTGTAATACAATATGTGGCTTTAAACCAGGGGTGTCAAACTGATTTTACATCGTGCGCCACATACAGCCCACTTAATCTTAAGCGGACTGGACCAAGGAAACTCGGGATCCCGTTTCTGTCAGTGTAAAGAAGTTGCATATTTAACTGTTTTTCTGTATGAAAAAAGCTGCTGTCAGCACAACTATTTGGACTTAAAATGTAAGATTTAAATGTGTAAAATTACAGAAAAAGTTCTGGTTGCTCAACTTTTTTTTCAAGATTAACTTTAGATTTTTATAGTAGAAAGTAAAAAAATAAAACTTTTCTGTTTTTCACAAAGTTACAGAGGTTTTATTAGAGACATAGCCAAGCGTTTTATAATTTGTCAGGTTTTGTGAAAGTTGAAAAAGCAGCGGTCGACAACACTACACAACGGTGCGTGACAAGCAAGCGAAAGAAAGCAGAGATTTTTGATGGGAAGGCGGTCCCGAAGCACACTGAGAGATAAAGCTGTCCAGGAAGTTTCGATTAAAAGTAAGAAGGAATTCATCACATTTTTTTTCAAAAGTGAAGTGTAGTTTAGGTCTTCTTTTGCTGCTGGTTTTTGGTCAGAGTGACGGAATCTGCATTTTCGGTGAGATGTCGACTTTAACACGTGACGGCATGTCCGGACCCGTGTTTTCTGTTTACATCCCTTTGCGGTATCTGTTTACCCACTCTTTTAGCTTGCATTTAAATCCAGCGCCCCTCCGTTTACGTGGCGTGACGTCTGCCCCCTTCCTTTTTTCACATAATGGTAGAGTCTGTCTTTGCATGTGATTGGCTGCATGGCGTGCCCATCAAAATAAAGCCAAACTCCTGCCTGCATACATTCTCAGCAGGGCCAACTGCCTTCTGCTGCCTAGCACACCACACACAGCTCTCCTTCCTTCTCCTCTGGGACTCAAGGTGCTGCTTAAATAGGGAAGACATAATTAGAGTGTTGACTGCCAGCTGTGTCGGTCAGCCTCCCCCTGAACCCACTGCCCTGACCCCCCTCCTCCGCAGAGCTAAAAACCACACACTGACATAGAAATGTTTCTTAACATTTACATTTTATCAGCGATTAACAACAATAGTAAGAATGCAGCAGTTACTGTAAAGATGGCAGCAGCTCACTAAAAGTGCGTTGCACATCAAAAGATTTTACCCTGCTAGAATTTCTGGAACAGCTGTGAATTACTGTGAATAAGTCGGCCATCTACTAAACATAAGGTCAGCGGTTTGATCCTCTGCTTCTCCAGTATATATTGAAGTGTTCATGGGGAAAGAACACAGAACACCAATTTACCCCCCTGTGTATACCTCAGAGTTTGAAGGTGCAGGTGATGAATTTAAAAAAAAAAAAGCCTTAAAATGTAAAGACTAAAATACCTATGAATTTGTGTGTGAATGGATGACTTTATCTTTATCTCAGTTCAGTAAAACTTCAAAAGACTACTCGTCCATTTATTTAAAATAGATTTCAAGAGTACTGTGTCTCTTATAGTATGTTTAAATTATTTAATAACAACACTAACTGGCAAATCAGGAAGGTGTATTGTTGGGGTGGCTGTAGCTCAGGAGGTAGCGCAGGTTATCTGGCTAATCAAAAGGGTAGTAGTTCAATTCCTGGCTGCTCCATTCTGCATGCCAAATATCCTTGGGCAAGATACTAACCCCGATGCATTCACTGGAGTGTAAATATTCAGTAGAAATGAATGCTCGGGTAACAACGTTATATAGGAACCAGTCCATTTACCATTTACGTATGCAAACAGAAAATAGGTTGTGGAGGTTGACTAGGTCAATGGCCATGAATTTCCAGTCCGGGTTTGTGTTGTAATGTTTAGTATTGGAAAATTGCTTGATTTTATTATCATTTTAGTAATCTTAAGCTTTAGCTCTAACAAGGGTTTTAGTTTTGTGCTGGTTCCTATTGGGACATTTTTGTTATTCCAGTTATGACTTTTAGTCCATGTCATATTTTTTAATACCTCCTTTTATTTGAATTATTTTATTTTATCCCATCTTGTGTTTCATCAGATTCCCTGTTTTGCTAATTTATACCACTTGATTATTTTGATATGGAATAATGCAATGCTACTTTAGTAGTGTCCAAGAATAAAAAATATTAAGCTGAAATGAGGAAAACCTGAAAGTGTGACCATTTTTGTCACATTTGTGTGGAACTTACAACTTGAACCAGCTGGGACTTGCTTGTTGTTGCCATGGTGACTCATGTTGCTGATGAAGTCAAGAGAGGTTTGGTAAAATGAGCTGAAATGAAATTTATTTTGTTTAATGGTTTTGGTCACATGGTTTATATGACTATTTTAGATATCTGCTGATAAACACCAGCAATGGATGAAAATGTTTAAACTTTGCAATGTTTTACCTGATTCCTGTTTTCTTAAAGCACAGCATGATGTGCTCTCTGAGTCAGTGCTCTTATGCCCTTGTTATTCATTCTCTAACACTTGGCCTAAATTCAGTGTGGACTCATTCACACTCTCTGGTGGGTTTTCTAGAGTACTTGCATTGACTGTGCCCACAGTGCACTGGTGTGTGGCACTAATCTGAAGCTCTGCAGACTTGTCAGACTGCCACTAGTCACAGAAGGTGCTGTGCCTAGCAGCTTAATGCCCAGCCAAAAGAAGAAAGAACAATTTTACACCACTGCATTACAATCTTACAATGGCATTGGACAGTTTAAACACATGCACAGGAGACACACAAGTCCACATGTAAAGATATTCAACGATTTATTGATTGTTGGGCATGCATGGACTGATGAAGGTCATCTTTTCTTTATCATCTGAGGTTTCATCAGAGAGAGGTTCCGAAAGACAATACAAAACAAAGAAAAGAAATCAGAAAGAGGAGGGGAAAGCACTAAGCTAACAAGTATAAGTAACGCAATGTATTGCTTTGTTTTTTGTTGTGGAGATTTCAGAAATTCTCTTTACTTAAAAATGAAAATGGAGAAAAAGCTTCAGAAGTCTATTCATCCATCCATTTTCTGCCACTTATACAGTGGCAGCAGTTTAAGCAGCGATATCCAGAGCTCCTCTCCCCACCTGTGATATTCACCATTTGGCTTCAGCTGTGCCATCAATGCATTCCCAAGCCAGTCGAGATCGCTTTTATAATCTCATTATTTTGGGCACAAAAGAAGTGGCAGGCCTATGATCTACAGCAGATGAACAGAGTATGAAAATCATCTCCTTAAGAAAGAGAAAATAACCCAATAAAGACCTGAGATGGGGCTAGTTGATGCATCTACTGCTTGATAAAACTTGAAATCGTCTCAGTGAAGGAGTAGCTGTCCAGAAGGGAAATGGGGAGAGAAAAGGCTGTGTTATGCCAAATTACACAAGAAATAGACTGAAGACCAGTGGCAACAGATTGTATGGAGTTATGATTTCACATTTGATCTTTTGTTCCAAATCATTGTTGGTATGACAATAATGAGGATACACAATGATCTGTAGAACACAGTAGATGGAAGCTCTGTCATAGTTGGTCTGCATTTTTAGCCAGTGGTGTTGGGGGTCCTATCAAAGGTAATCAATTATTGTTTGAAAGGTCCTGTTAGATTTTGATCCACCATGCAATATGATCTGGAAAGTATTTGATTGACATTTTTCAGCATGACAGTGATCCCAAACACAGTGTGAATGCACTAGAAGCATACCTGGGTAGAGAAATAGACCATATTGAAACTAGAGCTATCAACGTTAACGCGCTAATGCGTCATCACAATTAACTCAATTAAAATTTTTAACGTATTTAACCAATCTGCAGCGCAGAATGGACAAACTTTGGACAAACTGCCTGTTGACAGAGACATTTCAGAGATTTTGAGTCATTCTGCACTCCAGATGGGTTAATTTAGTTAAAATTTTTAACTGTGTCAATGGTGATGACGGATTAATCAGCGTTAATGCGTTAAGGTTAACATAACGTTGAAACATAACAACGAAAAAGTGTGTGCATTTCTATTTGTTTCTATATTCTGATTGCAAAAGCTGTCAGACAGGACAGGATATTATTAAAAATAAATAAATAAATAAAAAAACGCAACAGAGAACAGATCAAAAGAGAGCCAGAAGCCAAAGAAGTGCTTTGGAGTGCCTTCAAGAAGTCTGGAGAAAGAATCCTGAAAAAAATGAAAGACATTACAAGAGCTCACCTAAGACACTCCAGGCTTTGTTGAAGAATAAAGAGTTTGGCTTTTATATTGTATTTACTTGTATGTTTGCCGGTTTCAAAAAATTACTGCACCCATTTCCTCTTTTCCCAGCTAAATATAAAAAATGAGGCTTGGTTTCAGAATTTTGCACTGCTGTATTGTAGGGAGGAACGTAGATTAACTCTTTAAAAAAAAGAAAGAAAGATAATTGCTAATTAGACATCCTGTTTTTTTCAGTTTCACTGAGTTTTCCATGATCTGACAGGGTGGAGTTGCTGGGACGTCCACTCTGAGGATGATTGGAGCAAAAGATATCAAATTTGGATGCATCACTCTAATCAGACCTGTTGCCTCTGATTTTCAGTTAAGTTCTTACACCAGGAATTTCTCCCTGTTTCCCTTCTTTAAGAATGGCTTCTTGGCAGCCACCTTTCCCACTGAGACCATTCAGATTGATCAACTAGTAGATTTTTTTTGATGGCTTCTTGGAAGAAAAATATGAAGTGACAAGGGGTCAAGACTTTTGCACAGTATTGTGTATGTATATGTATCCCTCTTTTGAAGAAAAATTAATAACTTGACAGTCTGACCTTGCTAAACATAGTTGGTAAGTAAGTGAAATTTATTTATATAGCACTTTTTAAGACACAAATCTGTTACAAAGTGCTTTACTGGGAATCTAAAACAATATTATAATAATCACATGAACAGCTAGACAGCAGTTCCCATTCCATTTATTATATATGATTTATAAATTGACACACTCAGACACTCACATTGAAAGTATAAAAAATACAAGACTACAGAGTTTTCTAGACTTTTTAGTGAGGTCTCTTCTTCATTGCTTTAATATATTATTTTAACTTAAATGACAAAAATGGGAAATTCCTATTTTTCTTAGGATAGGTTTGACAAATCCATTCATCAAGCAAGTTACTATCATTTATGTCATTTTAAAATGATATCAGAGCATAGAAAACAGAATCACATGCAGCCAGCAACTTTTTACTGAATCTATACAGCACATCCTATAAATAAAATTGACTTTCGAATATATGTGCTTCAAGTTTCATTGTACTTTGTATTACAAAATGTAAGGAAAGGTGATATCACAAGGGAAAAACTGAAATGTCAAGGAATGATTAAAGGCTGGGCTGACTTTTGAGCACTAGCTAACTGACAGAGTCATGACTTTTTCAAATACACAGGTCAAAAAAGGGCTTGGCTGAACAATTTTCAAATTGCTGCAACATATGACTGATTCTTTAAAACTGATTTAAAAATGTAATCACTGTGCTGGCAGGCATTTGAGATTTAGATACTACAAAAGCAAAGTCGAGAAATGTTCTACGCTTACAAATAATGAACCAACATGGTTGAAGTGTCTTTCACATACCAGGTGACAGTAGCACCTTTGCGCTCTGGAACGCATTCTTTTCTATAGCTTGCATCGTGCAAGAACAGATTACCATTGCGTCAAGCAAAATGCAGTGCAAGCGTGGCAGCTGTGGAGCACTTCTGCATGCGGTGTAATGGAAATTTGTACAACCAAAAGAAAACACAGAATGATGGGGAAAGGTTACACATTACACATAAAGATCACAAGTGGTTGCAAAATAATAATTTTGTAGTACAGACCCAAGCACAGCACAGCACAAATTTTGAGCCATTCGCTCAACCTAGCAATCAGTGCACAAGCCACTTTCTATGTGAAATGGTTTCATTAAGAAATATTTCTAAAACTTCTGAAAACAATGAGTAATATGTAATGATTCCAGTTTGCTAAAACCAAAATAGGAGGGTGTAAGACACAGATGAATTAAAACTAGTGCAGCACAAATACACAGCTAATGTCTCCTTTAAACATGTATGTACCATATAGCTACTACTCTGGCTCACCTTGCTCTAAGAACAATAACCTGCTCCTGCTGTTTACTCATATAGTTTCATTTATTAATATATCTAAAAAATACATAATTTATCGATATCAGACCATTTTGTATGTGCATGGTTTTGTTTGCTTATTTTTGTTGTAGTAGATAACACTCACTATTCACAGTGCTTAAAACTAAACAGTACATGCCAACACACACAGTGTGGCTGATAGCTGGCACCATTCCAATATCCATTAAAATGTAACTCAAGCCCAATACTGCTCAGCTGATTTTGCAAAGCAGCCATGAACAACTACTGAATTGAGCCACTCTCCAAAGTACTGTCTCGGGAAAGAGGAAAATAGTGTTTTTGTAAGTGTAGTATTCCTACCAAAGCAGCATACATGCATCAGTTTTTGTTTTAAATCTCACTTCAGAGTTGTCTTATTATGAGTATTTATGCTTCCATTAAAATTTTTAATATTTTAGCTCAGTTGCAGCTATTTTTTTTTTTTACATATAATATAATATAATATAATATAATATAATATAATATAATAAGAGAAACTACAATTTCTGTAGTTCATTCGTGAAATAACCTTGCATAGGAAAGTTATATAGTTACGAAAATTATAAATAAATTTCATTTTTTCAGCATGGTATTCACTCACAGAAACGGACAATCATTTAAAGAGGCTATAATTCAAAGAATATACAGAACTTGTTAATTTAAATAAAATGAAAACACCAGAATTTTCCTTTGTGCACACCTTAGCAAAAGAAAATGTATCATAAATGATCAGCATACGAATAATTAAATTTTATTTAAATTAAGTGTGGCTGATAAAAGGTATGTTAAAAAAATGTAAAAAATGTATTTTACTCATTCTGCACCTGACAGGAAGTATTCTGATAAAGATTAATACTGACGAAGTAAACATGAATATATATATTATTTTGATAACAAAATAGTTATCTACAAATGTTTTGTTATTGAGTGGATATATAAATATGTATAACAATATATATGTATTTCTATACATATATATTTACAACTAAAGGTGCACTTAAATAATGTCATCAAGGAGATGTGGGGTGCCTATCCAATCCAACGTCCTGGGCTCTGAAGCAGCCATAATCATGCACATAAACTGTTTACCGGTCCTCTTATCAACAGGATAGATTGTTGTAGGAGTGAATCTTCTGTTACTTTCCACAAACTCACAGAGCTGCTGATACACTTGTGGGTATTCGTGGCGTAAGAAAACCCCTCGAATCCTTAACTCTCGTTGTATATTAATGAAACAAATTTCTCTGGCCTTCCGGCCTTCTTCTCCCTCTTTGTCGAGATCTGCTGTTCCTGGGGGTGGAGTAAGGATCAGTGTTTCCATGTCACTCTCTTGCTTGTGAACCTTTCTCTCTGGGCTAAACGAAGCCAATGCTACTTTTGCATATTTTCTGACAGTTGGAGCTTGGTTCCTTGGTGATGGCCCTTCAGGCAACTGCTCACCTACAGCAATGGATACATTTAAGATGAAACATTCGTTTGGGTCATACTCTTTACCAGCTTCCTGCAGTTCTTTACAGTACTCCCCTAGGTTGTCTTTGAAGCTTTCAAGCTCTCGAAGGGACAAATATGTAGGAGACATAAGTAAACTATCCAGACCATACTGCAAGAAGTTACTAGATGACAAAGGGTTAGGAAAACCAAGGAAGAGAACTCCTCTACCTCGAGAAAGGTAGCCAACTTTGGCAATACGGGAGAAGGCTTTGTGGACTTCAACAGTCTCCCGACAGTGTTTGATGATATGACGGCAAGTGCTACCAATTCTTCCATACAGGCAGCTTTCTTTATGAATATCCCAGTCCTCCCTGCGACAATTTCGAGAGCAGTAATAGGTGTAACAGCTATGGCAGGATTTAAAATAAAGGCAGGCATTGAATAGGGTTTCTGTCCTCCGGCATTTGTTGTTAGAGCACATCATTGTGTCATCCTCATCTGGGCTCTGATCAGGGGAACACTCGTCTGCACTCTTCATTACATCACTTGCCCCATCTATATCTCGAAAAGCATCAGGATTCATTCGGATCGAGGTGGGCTGTTTGTCCAGAGGAGCTGCTTCTTCTGTGCCTGTCTTTGAACTCTTTCTGGACAAAGACATTGCTTCTTCCTCATCAATTAACTTCTTTAGTTGGTCCAGAATGTCTTCACTTGCTCTTCTGCTGGGTGGCTTATAGTCAGTCACAAGATCAGCCAGAAGTTCATCAAGTTGTTCAAGACTTTGCTGAAGTGAAGCATTGTCATGTGTCTTCTCTTTGGCTGAGCTTTCAAAGTCCCGATGAATCATTTCTGGACTCTCTGTGCTTCTGGTATCAAGAATGTCCCAACTGGCAGATCGTCCTTCAGCCTTATTAAGGCTACTTGATCGAATGTCATTATCTGTGATTGTTATTTCAGGGGTGACAAACCAGAGTTTACTGGTGCTGCTCTTTGATATCTCTGTTGGGCTTTTGTCAATCAGTGAGTTGTCAGACATTGACAAGGCTGCATAGCGTCTTGGTGAACTAGAGAGATTAACAACCACTGGTTGTGGTTTTTCACCAGCAGATCTCTCAGGCTTTCTGGAGTCAAGAAGATCATCATAACTCTGACCTCGCTGTACAGGAAGAGGCTGTTCTCTTTCCACACGTGAGTTCAGAATATTGTCCCAAGACCTTGAGTAAGATTTGGAATCTGTACCAAATCTTTGAGGTTCAACACATGGG
Organism: Perissodus microlepis; assembly: GCF_051167445.1. Lineage (NCBI taxonomy): Eukaryota > Metazoa > Chordata > Actinopteri > Cichliformes > Cichlidae > Perissodus > Perissodus microlepis. Next base: position 56,271,749 of record NC_140467.1, on the reverse strand, counting down.
TTGGTATACCACGGAGTCAGTGCAGGCTCTTGTTGTACTCTTGTTGGAGTGACTTGAGATGCATGAGAGGGAGGATTGGTGGTGTAACCAGATGCATCTGAGCCATACCAGTCATCTGTTTGTGAATGCATTACTCTAGCATGTCTTCTGCCTTCAGTGTAATATGCCCTAGCTGGGACATGGTGCTCTGGTGGCATTGCATACATCTCACTGGAATAATAAAACCTAGGTGGAGCAGTCTGAATTTGATAAGACCTTGGATCATCCCCATAAAATATTCTTGTTGGAGGTGTCTGTATGATATATGGCCATGGTTCATTTGCTGCATAGGGTTTGGGATACCCTGTCTTCATAGAGTATGAATAGGGCTCCATTTCAGAATAATATGGTCTTGTAGCTACAGCATGCACTATTCGAGTTCTTGGATCTTGCACAAATTGGACTTTTGGAGTATATGCTTGTCCAGGTGTGTAACGTTCATCATGAAAGTAAGAACTTGGTTGAGGAGGAGCAGTAGTAACATATCCCCCTGGGTCATCTGCATAAAAGAACTTAGTTGGCACATTGGGACTAGAGTGAGCTCTGCGTTCTCTGCCATAGAAATCACCTGATGAAGGCATCCTCTGCAAGGAAATCTCCATAGGTTGTACATAACTACTTGGCATGCTACGGGAATATTGATAACTTTGTCTACTTTCTGTAACAAATGAGTCAGTGGGAGTAGGCGTTCTAGAATATGAGAAATGGCGTGGCACAGTCAGGCTCCTAGTCCCTGCACTGTGGTGTCTCTGCCAGGGTATGTCCATTTGAGGTGTGGCATTTTTCCGTCCTGAATGATGTAATGTTGCATCATCAGGCTTGATGTCAACCCGACACCTGACATGAGGGCTAGTTGCTGGTTTATCCAGACCTTCATCCTCAAAATTATCAGCAGTGTAGTGAGGAGAATATCGACTACTGTCACCCATTTGTGGCTGCAACTTAATGGGATGTACTTCTTGCATATGAGCCCTGGTTGCTGCATAGGAGGGTTCCCTATGTGGTGATACTTCTGGTCTCCGACGGGAGTCTCTGTAATCCCTTTGGAACTCTCTGCCCTTCCTTCCTGAAGATGATGATCCTTCAAGAGACACGGCAGTGAAAGTTGTCTGGACTCGAGGTGCACTTTTTGACCTGGTCCTTCGTTTTTGTTCAGGGACAATTACCTCACTGGCCATATCTGTTGTCACTGGCTGAGGAGTCAACCTGTGACTAAAAATGTCAGGAGCAGAAAAACGGTACCTCTGCCGGTGGCCCAACACATTCCAGGCAACATCTTGGTTGGATGCCTGCCTATCTCCTTTCCTGTATGGAGAATCCATAGGATATTTGTGTGATTTGGGGTACTCCAGTGACTTGTAGTCAAAGGTACGGCAGTGTCTCTTATTGTCTTTGCTTTTACCGTCCTCCAGTGTGTTGGAATTTATACTATCACATTGTTTGGAAGATTGTAAGGACTTATAGAGTGAAGAAATGGGGATCACTTTTATGTCTTGATGCACCGTTGATACCAGTATGTCAGGTGGGTCTGTGCGTGTCATCTTAAAGGGATTCCTCTAGTTTTCTCCATCAAGTTGCTTTAATGTTGATGTTGCCTGGAGAAAAACAAAGAATTTCAGTCACATTTTGTACAAACATTAATAACGAAAATTTATATTAAATTCTGCAAACTATCCAGCCTTCTAGGACTGTTGTAGATCAAAACAAGATCAGTACTACAAATTTAGTCGAACAAAATTGTACTGCTCTAAAACCAGTCTAAATCATGGAATTAAATAAGGTCATCAAAATTTTTTCTCCATTTCAAGATTAACTTCCCTTGTGAACAACTTGGAATAGACTTGCTGCTGACACTGATGCAGCTAGTGAGATGCCACTTAGGCAACTACTTAACTAATAAGATATTGAGGGTGGCAACAATCAGTTGGGGGCAGCAGGGAGGGGCCCCCCGTTATTTTCAATCGAATTTCCCACATTGACTAAAACTTAGCAATCCCCAGACCCATGCCTAGCTGTACACACACACACAATGCACAAAGACACTCAAAAATGCATATGAACAGATGCCCTCCCAGAGCCAACACTGGAATGCAGCCAGCCTGGCCCCGTATCACCAGCCAACCAGTATGGGGTCTAAATAGTGAGTATGACTGTATGAGAACTAGAGTGCTATTAAAACTGAGGGGACAGATGCGAGATGAGCAGGTCACCCACTGCCCATAACACGAAGAACCCGGGACCCATGCAAACAGCTTGCATGGGTCCTGGGCCCACTTTTCTTATTCTCTCTTCTTCTGCACAGACCGGGTATGTTAGAGCGGCCAAGAGGGTGCAGACCACCCCCATGGAACCAGGGGCCTAACCAGAAAATCTGCGACCCCCGCATCAGAGCCCCAGGTTGAGCTCCTGGACCTGCAAAGAAGAGGCAAGCCACCCGGCCTGGGGCCAGCACCCGTCTCCTGGCCCCTCCAGGCCCCAGGAATCCGCTAGACACCCATAGCCCTAGAGACTACCCCCAGCCACCTGCAACACAGACAGGGAGAGGGCACTACAGTCGACAACTATCACCAACTAAGTAATGTACTTGATCAGTGGGGACCAGAGAGAAATAAAAGAAACAAGATGATAACAGTAGATCTATACGTAAAATTCCATATTGCGTTATATAGAATCTGTTTTTTTAATTTTCCTTTCATGATTATAGTTTTAATTAGTGATGTGTAAGGAAGTAAGATGTATATGCGACGTATTTACTTTCCTAGCAAATTCACTTACGTCACCTAAGATACACAACTACGTGGGGTTGGGATATAGCAACTAATTCATATGGATAGGTCCTCATATGGATGGGTCCTGTTCAGCGGTTCTCTGCCAGAACCTATATGACCAGGAACACAAGATCATATAGCATGCATATAGTTATCTGTTGTGTTCACTGTTCAGTGTGTGCATAGTCTGTAAGGCACAGTTGGAGCATCCTTTGTCCTGTGTAGTGTGTTCTGTGTATACTTTTGTATTGTATAAGTTGTAAATTGGTGCTTTTAGTCATTTTGAAGGTGTGTAAGCATATTTGTGTCTTGAAGTTTTGGTCTGGATTGATGGAAAGACTTTGCTCCCACTTTGTGGTTGGAAAGGAAATTGAATCATCATTTTAATAATAATATTTTTGATAACAATTTGGGGGTACAGGTAGGGCTGGGCGATATGGCCTAAAATTCATATCTCGATATTCTTTAGCTGGATGGCGATATACGATATATATCTCGAAGCCATAAAGTAAGAACAAAAAGAGAGTTCTTAGTCAAAGCTGTGTCCCAGATGTTGTTTTTGTGCATAACAAAACGCCCACAATTGTGCAGTCAAAATGTAAACTAACAGACGCTGAGCATAATAATAATAATACTGCGTGACTGACAGCCTTGAGTTTTAAATCCGCTTCATAACCGTGTCTCTTACAGGTGGTCCTTATACGCACACAATACGGTAATATTACGTTGAAGCACAGTATGCATTACTCCGCGAGGCTCCAGACTACGGTAGCCATAATGCTCCAACAACCCATCAAGCGGTGCGGCTTCGTAGCTTACCAAAGTCGTACTAAAGCATTTTTGACAGATTGCTGAGCGCTGTGTGCCACATAAAATCGGTTCGCAGTCAATAAGCACAACCAGAATTCATACATAAGGCACACTGTCGATTTTTGAGAAAATGAAAGGATTTTAGTGTAAGGATATAGTCCAAAAAATACGCTACACGAGTTTTGTAAGGTAGTTTGTTTCGGGGCAGGAGGCTGGGAGACTTTGCGGTCTGGGATACAGCACTCTTCACACACTCTTCATTTTGCACTTTATGGTGCTGTTGTAAATAGTGAAAATACTAGTAGTGCTAGCTGCACGGCGTCAACACGTTAATGAGGTAACCACTAACCGCAACGCTAACACGTTGACGCTGTGCGGCCCCACGCACGGGGCGATCCGCAGTAACTCATTAACGGAGATTTGCCGCGTTAATACAGATATGGCGTTAACGTCATTTTAACGAGAGTAACGCTGCAGCACTAAAATAGAAATGTGCTAAATGTGCCAAAATGTGCCAAATGTTTTCTTTTTACCGACCAGCTGCTCTTTGATAGCTGCCGTGTCCATCTTGTCGTTACCTGCAACCTGCAGGTGAAGCGATGGGGGAGGGGGAGTTGTGTTCAGTGAAGGAGAGAGGCGAGGCCGAGTAACGCAGCATAGAGACAAAAGTGGGCGAAAGAGAGGCAAACTATATAACGTAACATAGACTATATCGATATAAACAATATTGTCACATCTCTTATCTCATATAAAAATATATTGATATATTTAAAAACTCGATATATTGCCCCGTCCTAGGTACAGAAATGTAATAATTCATAATCAAGTTCAGTTCATTGGGATTAAATCTTTCCTGTTTGATGGATTTCAATTCCTGATATTCAAGAAACTTACTTTTGCTGATGAATTTCTGAAATGAAACAGAGTTTCTATCTTGAATAACATGTAACGAAAATTTGGTGTTTCTACACCACCATTGTGTTTTGCTTTTGAAGAGTTTTAAGACTTATTTGTGTAAATTCTTCCCATGAGAAATATAGGTAAAGTTTTCCAACATGTAAGACCATTTATAGTAGAGGAATATGGTTCAACTGTACCATGTCTGAGACCCTGGGAGAAAAATAATTATACCTAAATATCCAAATGTTACCTGACTATAGTGACACAGTGGAGGTGTTCTAAAAATTTAAATTCAGAGGCAACTGTTGATTTGCTCCATTTGATGGAGTAGTTTGATATAGATGAATACTTTTCTATTAGTGTGATTGTCCTCAGAAGATAGTTTGTGTGTTACCAAGGACAAATAATACATCATCGGCATATAAGCTTATCTTACGGTTTGTATTTTCTTTTAATATTTACATTTGTGTTGGACTGCTGCTGATAATGACTAAATGAAAATGACAAAAAAGGAAGTGGCAGAGTGGATAGCCCTGTCTGGTGCCCATTTGTAGATTGATCTTACTTTCCAAAGCTCCAAAGTAAGCAATAATCTATTACATTTATTAGTTTGCATGTGTTAGTGGCTGAGTGTCTGCCCCTGATAAAACCTGTTTAGTCAGGGTGTATTATAAATGGAGTGATTTTTTTCTTAATCTTCTTGCAAGGGCTTTGCAAAGTATTCTGTGGTCTAGATTTATGTGTGACATTGGGCAGTAGCTGGATGGTAGTCATCTATCTTTGCATGGTTTAAGAAGTAGACTAATGATGGTAAGGTTCTTAAACTTAAGCTGGTTAAACTTAGAGGTGAGGTGGCAGTGACTTGTAGCTCGGCTGCAGAAGAGGATGGGGCAGCATCCTCACCTGGGACAGTGCTAGGGGAGCGGATAGCCATCATTTAATCATCATTTAATTGGGGCTGCTGTAGCTCAGTAGGTAGAACACGTCACCTAGTAATCAGGAGGTTTTCCAGGAACACCCAGCCAAGTCATAAGCAGAAAGAATAAACAACTGTTGAAACAGACAGGCATATCATTACATGGTTTTGAACTACTAATGCTGCTGAGACCAGTCGGGAACAAGTACGACTTATTGCCAGCAATGTGGACCAAGCTCTCACGACAGTTGTACAGTGGCTGAATGGCTTGTAGCAAATACTCTGTACCCTGAAGGATGTGTTTTATGCCTTCAAGTTCACAAAGCACATGTAGACTGCAACTCAAATATCCTCAAGAGGAAAAAGAGCTGGTCCAGTGTTCTACTACCAGGAAAAAGACCAGTGAAGCTGATGTTCCAATAGGACAAAGTCTCCTTTCTAGTACCTTGGCATTGACCTTCTTAGGGAAGCTGAGTAGTGTGATGCCCCTAAAGTTGGAACACTGTTGGTGATCCCCCTTCTTAAAGACAGGAATCACCACCCTGGTTCCCAAACGAAAGGTTCTGCTCCAGATTTCCACGTGATATCAACCAAGACAGCCCTACAAGAAGTAGGGCCTTAAGGAGGTAGATGGCTCCATTCACCTCTGGTTTGTTGGTTACCACCTCAACAGGCACTGTCACAGAGAGCCTGTGAACTTTCAGCACAATGCAGTGTCTTTAATCTATCTGTTGTGTATATTGCTACCACATTACTTTAAAAAAAATCATCAATGGAGTTGCTAAAAGCTCCACCTAGAAAAACCTCAGGAACTGCCACACCAGTCTGGGTCATTTTGGAAGTTCCTTGGTGGTTCGATTCCTTGTTCCTCCATGCCAAAAATCCTTGGGCAAGACACTAACCCCCACCTGCTCTCCAATGCATCCATTGGAGTAGGAATGTGTATGAATGTATGTTAGTTAGAAAGCACTGACAAAGCATAGACAACAGTGCTTGTGTGAACGGGTGTGTACGGATGAATGTGGCGTGTTGTATAGAGCGCTTTGAGTACTCTAGGAGATTAGAAAAGCGCTATATAAGAATCAGAATCAGTCAACAAACTGCTCGAAATGCGTTGACAGAAACAGTTCAGGTATTTTGAGTAATTCTGCACTCTAGATGCGTCAATTGTGTTAAAACTTTTAATCGCGTTTACCGTGATGGCGGATTAATTTGCGTTAACGCGTTAATTTTGACAGCACTAGTACAAATACATACTCACATACTCACCCAACATTGAGACACACAGAACGCAGTATACACACTCCCAATACATACTCTATGCTCCCAGGTCCAGGCACCAACATGCCCAGAGGAGCAATCTGACCTCAGACCAAGGATATGGTTCCCTTTACTCTGGGGTGGAGACTAGCAGACTGCCCCGGTCCCGCAGCAGCAGGGAAGTCCACCAGCCCAGACACCAACCAGACCTCCTCCTGGCCCCCTGCCCCAGAGAGCAAACAGTGAATGGGGGTGTGAGAAGAGGGAAGAAATTAGCGATGAGGAGGCGAGGAAAGGGGTGGGGGGCAAAGTAACCCCGCCCTGCAGCCAGCCTTCTCGTTGACCCCCATGGGCACCCCCGTTCCCCCAAATCCACCAAGGGCAGAGGGCTCAGGCCCATCGAGACCGGGGCTCACAGCAACAGCACTACCATGGCCCACAGAGCCCACATAGCCCATTCGACCCTACTGCAGAGGAAAACTACACCCACCCCAACATTCAGTCAACTCACAGACTACACCTGCAGAGTGTATTCCACAAGAGCAGAAACCACCTGCAAAAGATGGTAACAACCTCCCCGCCATCTAAAGAGGCCCTAGCTCTACCAATGCACCAAACCCCGCGTCAGTGCCAGGCCCCATGCATGCACCCACGCACAACTCCGGTGATACACCAACCAGGAACCAAGCCCCCCAGGCTAGCCAGAACACCAGCTTGGAAGCAAAGCACCCACAGAACCCCAAGTCCCCAAGCCTTGCAGTACATTTCAGACACTAATAGTCTTCACATATCCTGCGCTAAAATGTCTGAAAAAGTGGACAGAAGCAGAGAGCGGGGATATAATTGTCAGGTGTATTGTCTTGACAGTGTGCGCAGTTGTTAGAAGATGTAAAACCCATCCTGAACATCCGCTGACCTGTATAGTGCACCCTGTGGAGTATTTTATATTGTATTAATTGTAGACTGTGATTTCTAATCAAATTAAATGTTTTTAAACATGTCTGAAGAAGAACATGTCAGAAGTTGTTGTCCAAGCTGACTGATAGATCCGCCTCCTATTTCGCAATAGGAAGTGATATTGATTAATTTATTTAGGAGTGTCCTGTATATTTTAGACAGTAATTTGAGGGTTTTTGAGATTAAGGGATTATACCACACTTGGTGGTGTTTATAATTTGACTTGATTAGGCTCAAATTTATTTTTTTACTATAGATTTAATTTGTTAATATTCTAAAAATCTATTCTTGATAATTCCATATTGTTTAGCTAATCTGTCAAATGGAATAAAGTCTGTTTCTTCGATTATTCATAACTGTTCAAAGTATTTAATTCCTTTACAACTCCAATCTGCAAAGTTTATCATATCATTGTTCTGTAGTATGTCAGGGTTGTTCCAAATGGGTGTTCGAAGACCATGGGATCAATGAAGACTCAGTCATTTTTAGAAACTCCCACCATGCTGTTAGAGTGGAGCTGATATTGATGCTTTTAAAGCAATGAGCTACCATCATTGAACTACCATTCATTAGTTCAATGATGATTGAGCTAATGAACGGTAGGACTTAAATCCCTATATTTTCCATAGTTCCAGTTCTACATCCACTACTCACTCCACCACACCAATCTTAGAACTGAAGAAGCTTCTCAGATGAGAGGTGAAACATCTTCAAGAAACTAAAAGAAGTCCAGATGTTTTTCTTTCCAAGCTACTTAGACTACCTAAACATATTTTGTTCTGTACTGTCAAATGTTGGAGGCATGGAAGCCTTGAAAATCTAAATTATAATACAGTATTAAAAACTGAAGTTGTTATACATGTGTACTATTATGGTATTACAAAATATACCACATATACCAAAATACTTATAACTACAGAAGAAGGTAAGAAGACTTTTAAACTGATACAGGAATTCTGTTCAGGAGCAGTATATGGGAGGCTGTGTGTGAAACTCCTTCATCAAAGCTTTTCAGTTGTGCCAACACGCCTAACACAGTTTTTGGTTCAGTAAAAACTACTACTTTCATATTAAATATTCAAATGGACAGATCTGACCAAAAGATGACATTGGGAATAGATGAAATATTTCATGGTAAAAATAAGATGGAAACATAACAGTGAGAATATGGCATATACTTTATACAGCAGTGAGAAATTACAGCAACAGCAAAAAATTATATACTGTAACAGGCTTCAAAATATAAGCCCATTGTTCCTGGGAAAATTTGATCTTTTGAAAACATCTCCCAGTGATCTTTTTAAAATAACACACTTATCATGATAAGTTAATGCTTGCTAAAGAACCAATACCAAGAAAAAGCAACAAGCAGAAGGGATTTGTTTGGGCCAAGAAACACAAGGAATGGACATTAGACCAGTGAAAATCTGTGCTTTGGTCTGATGAGTCCAAATTTGAGATCTTTGGTTCTACCCGCAGTGTCTTTGGTTTCTACATGCATAGTTCCTATCATTAAGTATGGAGGATGAGGTGTGATGGTGTAGGGGTGCTTTGGTGGTGACACTGTTGGGGAATTTATTCAACACTGAAGGCACACTGAACCAGCATGGCTACCACAGCATCCTCCAGCAGCATGCCATCCCATCCCAAACACACCTCCAGCCTGTGTAAGGGCTATTTGACCATGAAGGAGAGTGATGGAATGCTGCATCAGATGGCCTGACCTCCACGGTCACCTGACCTAAACCTAATCGAGAAGGTTTGGGAGGTGATGGACCACAGAAAACAGCCAACAAGATCTTGGAAAACCATTTCATGAAGGACATTGAGAGAATGTTAGAGTGTGCAAAGCAGTAATCAAAGCAAAGAGTGGCTGTTTTGAATAATATAAAATACAAAACATGTTTTAAGTTATTTCACACTTTTTTGTTTACTACATAATTCCATATGTGCTTCTTCACAGTTTTGATGCCTTCAGTGAGAATCTAAAATGTAAATAGTTATTTGATTAAAGAAAAAACATTAAATGAGAAGGTGTGTCCAAATTTTTGACTGTTAGTGTATGCTCGTATCCAGACAACATATTTTGCAGGGAAGGAATTGTGTATTTCAGCAAGATAATGCTAAACCAAATACTATATCAATTACACGTAAAATTCATAGTAGAAGATTTCAGGGCTTTCACCATATGCATGTTCAGTTATGGTTCTCTTTTAGATACTAAAGTATCACACAAAAAGACATATCTCAGCGTGTCTTGTTGTTGCATGTACGAGGGAAAGGCAATAGCAATGACATCCTAATATAACATTTTTATATCAAGTAAAATTTTAGTCCACGGACAACATGATATGGCATAGCCCTAATGAAAAGCAAAAATCTAACTTCATCCCCTCCCAAACTGAAACAAAATAAAAGTAACTAGGACAAACTTATATGACAGCTGGATGTGTGGTTCATTCATTCTCTCTTTGGATTGTGTATAAAGTGTTTTGTTTTGACGAACATATGAAATTTCAAGACCAAAGTTCAACCCAAGACACACTGTGCAGCAGACTTGAAGGCTCCGTCTCTTTACTTGTTCTTAATCCAGGTGGATCAGTCTCTGGTATCTTGTGTGTCAGCCCCATAACTGAACTATTACAGGCAAGCTGATTCCTCACCTCTACAAATGCCCTTTTCTTCTCACTTTCCTGCATCCATTGGCAGTCAAATGATGTGTGTAGATGACTGACAGTGTGCTGGATCAATGTTTTTGCTGCAGTTTCCATACAACATGTCTATTGTTCTTCTTAGACACCTCTGTATGTGTATGTGGCCTCTCTGTGGCCACATGCCGACCCTATTGCATTACAGCAGAAATCTGACTTTACTGGTCTAAAGTGGTAAAATTATTAGTTTGTATTGACCATTTGATAATGGACCAATTAATATGGGAGGCAATAAAGCAATGATGGGTATTGATGGGTGCAATGATAGGCCTTTGCCAGTATTTTTGACATCTTTGTATGAGGGCATACATAGTGGTGAGGGCTAGCACTAGCATTTTTTAAATAAAATGAACTCTGGTCTCAGAGCCGTGAATCAAGCGTGAATAAACGTCGCATGGGATCGCTGGGGTAGCTAATACTGCGCAGGCTACTATCCTGATTGCTGCAGCACATCCTGCAGCTCCTGCTGCTGCCTGGAGCCTGAATCCTTAAGAGGATGATGTCAGTGTTCGATGATGGGAACACATTAGCCTATCGTCAGCCAGCAGAAAGCAAAAAAAAAAAAAGTAGCCAAATGAATAATACAAAGAACCAATACCCCATCTATGCTCAGAACATGCAATGCTCTGCGAGCTTCGAGTGATTACAAGCAGTTTAATTATTAGACCATAGATCCGAGAACAAGGTGTACAGACTGCATGTTGTTCGGCCTGTATTACCGTCGCAGTGTTGTGAAATTAAGCAGAGATTTGCGAGGGGGAGACGATCCAAACGTGCCTGCGTGCATAATAGTGGACAGCGCGATACCGTAAATCAAAAGCTGCATCTTACCGCATCGGTTCGGATTCCCAGCTTGTGCTTATCCATTTTCTGTTAGGGACGTGACACGAGGGAGTGTGATAGTGGTTTCTCAGTGACGACATCGAACATGTGCAAAAGGCAAAGCTGCTCCTTATTGGTCAGAATCTTTAGATTTTTTTCCTCCTCCTCCCTACTCGGTAGATTGCTGCGTTACCCTGCTGCAACATCCACACGTATGTCGCCGCAACCCGTGCTCCGTCCCCCCTCCCGCTTTCTCTCTCGCGCTCTCTCTCCCTCCATTGCGCCTGCACCACTGACAGCAACACGCCTGAAACCACCCCTTCAATGAGGCTGAGTGCCTCAGCCTTTCGCCTGACTGCAATGACCATTTACAAAAGAAGCAAAGCTCTGGCGCACATTTACACCGCGGTTTCAAATTATTATGCAAATGATATTTGTCTCTGATTTTCCTAAATAGTCGATCCAAGTGACAGTCAGCATAATTTTCGAGTCATCAAGCATTAGAGTATAATTGGAATGTTACTGAACAAACATCCCAGTGAAAACAGTATGTTTTTCAAAAATAACACACTTAAAATGCACTATCCCAAATTATGATGCACAACAGAGTTTCAAAACATTTTATAGGTTGTAAAGAACTGAAAATGGTCATTTGTTAAATTTGCAGCATTAGGAGATCATATTTACTGAAATCAAAAGCTTTTTCAATCAAAAACATCTTAAGAGGTCAATTTACATATTAATATAGGACCCCTTATTTGATAGCAGTTTCACAATTCTTGCATCCATGGAACTTGTACGTTTTTTGGAGAGTTTCTGCTTGAATGTCTTTGCAGGATGTCAGAATAGCCTCCCAGAGCTCTTGTTTGGATGCGAACTGTCTCCCACCCTCATAGATCTTTTGCTTGAGAATGCTCCAAAGGTTCTCAATAGGATTGAGGTCAGGGGAGGATGGGGGCCACACCATGAGTTTTTCTCCTTTTATGCCAATAGCAGCCAATGATGCAGAGGTATTCCTTGCAGCATGAGATAGTATTCCTTGCAGCATCCTCATGCATGATGATTTTGTTGCAGAAAGAACAGTCTTTTATATTGTACCATGGAAGAAAGTGGTCGGTCAGAAAGTCCACATACTTTGCAGAGGTCAATTTCACACCTTCAGGGAGCCTAAAGGGGCTGACCAGCTTGGAATCCACATGATTCCGGCCCAAAACATGACTCCATCACGTAATTACTGACATCACAGCCTTGTTGGGACATGGTGGCCATTCAATAACCATCCACTACTCTTCCATCTGGACCATCCAGGGTTGCACAGCACTCATCAGTGAACAAGACTGTTTAAAAATTAGTCTTCATGTAGTTCTGGGCCCACTGCAGCCGTTTCTCCTTGTGAGCACTGGGTAGGGGTGGCCGAATAGAAGGTTTATGCATAACTGCAAGCCTCTGGAGGGTCCTACACCTTGACGTTCGTGGGACTCCAGAGGCACCAGCAGCTTCAAATATCTGTTTGCTGCTTTGTAATGGCTTTTAGCAGCTGCTCTCTTAATCCAATGTATTTGTCTGGCAGAAACCTTCCTCGTTGTGCCTTTATCTGCACGAACCCATGTGTGCTGTGGCTCAGCCACAAATCTCTTAACAGTACAATAATAATGTGGAACATCTTTCTTTAGTAGTTTTTCATTTCATTGGGTTCACCTGCCAAGCTAATTATCACAGGTGTCCGAGATTGATTTTAATAATCCAAAGAGCCCTGAGACACAATGCCATCCATGAGTGTAATTGAAAAATAACATATTTAATCTTCATAACACTTAAATACAATTTGCATAATAATTTGGAACACAGTTTACATTCACATCAATTAATGAGATTTATTCATTTTCTTGCCATCACTGGACTGTAATAACAACAGCAGCAACAATTAAGGAGTGCTGTGTTTTTCATCCTTAGCACATTATTTTACCAACAGAAAACTATCAAAACCCGTTAATATAAAATGACAAACCTGTTCACGTCTAGATTTTCATGCAGCTATGACCATTTTAGGTTTTAGACTGATGTTTGAACTGTTTATAGACCAACTGATTATATTTTAGCTGCAGTTTAAACTAATTAACTGCACATTACTAACACTTCACAGCACATTTAAGGTTAAAAATACATCATTAGTAGGTATGCATAATTACAGATTGACAGTACAGTCACTAAGAAATTTCTATAGTAACCATAAACTTTTCTTTTCTTCAGAAAGTCACAGAGGTTTTATTAGAAACATAGCTAAGCCTTTTTCTAATTTGGCAGAATTTGTGAAAGTTGAAATTTCTTCAGTACTGAATGACACAAAATAGGCTTTCTTGTCAGAGGGCATTTTTGGGAGAGGGAAAACTGCTACAAGTGCACATTCAGGCCTGTGAGACTCAACTAGACACTCAGACACTGAACCATGGCTCTGTGGTACATGCAGACATTTCTGCATCTCTGCCATTCAAAGAAACCCTTATTTTATGAAATATTCAATAGTGGACTGTGATTTTAGGCTTTTTTAAGGCAGCAATTTTCATTCAGTGTTTTCTTAAAAGCCTTATATTTATGCATTTACTGTGAGGTTGAAGGCCTGTTAAAGTTTTAAACATTTTGTCCTCCACAATGGAAAATGGCTGAAAATAATTTCCCTGCCTCTCTGTGTACCTGGCCTGTACTACTACACTTGCTGTCTTCGTAGTGTCTTTCCCCCTTCCTTCTTTCACATAATAATCACAGTCTGTCTTTGCATGTGATTGGCTGCATGGTGTGACCATGAAAATAAAGTCCCAGCCTTGCCTGCATGGATTCTCAGCAGGGCTGAACATTCAGCTCCCGCATACCAATGGGCCATTAATAACTGGCATATGAAATTGTCTCACAGGCGGATATAATTGTGTCATCTGGCTCGCTGGCCATGCGTTTGACACCCCTGGTTAAAAGAAAATGATGAGTATTGCATATTTTGGGTGGGTCTTGCATATAAGTATAATATAATAGCTTTACAATTCAATTTTTTTAAATTTGGCTTCAGCCAGAGTTTTCCACACCATCTGATTTGTCTCTGCTGGAGGTCGTCGTGCCATCTGGTCCAGCTCCATCTCCGCCAGACGTCAGCACACCTGCTGGCTCCTCCAGGTCCTGCACGGCCTGCAAGGCCACATCCATCCACCAAGTCATGTGGTCGGCCTCAGGACCTGCTTCACCTGCGCCGCCGCTGCTTCCCACGCAGCCAGCCTCTGGATCTGTTTTGGCACAGCCCCCTTCCATGTGGTCTGCCTCCTGAAATTTTGGTTCTTTGTTTTGGACTGTTTTCATTTGTTCTGTGTAAATCTGTTAAATCTGTGCATGTGATAGAAACAGAGAAAGGTAATGATGCACCCGCGTTCCTTGGTTCTGTAGACACAGGTTCAGATCCTTGGTCAGTCCTTACTATCAGAAACCACAAAGTTAGATGTCTCTGTTATCCCAGCCCAGATGTATTACTGCATAAACTAATATGTGACAGAGTTATGTAAACCAGATAGACCAGGTGGTACTCCACTTGATGTGTTGGGTATGTGAAGAGAAACATTATGCAAAGGTGAACAAGAAATACAAGAAAATGTGTTTATTATAAAAGATTTTCACATAGCGTTGTTAAGCAGGCCAGTAATTGTCAAGGGTGTGTGAACCTTGTGTGTAGAGCAGACAGCATAGACATGAATGTGTTGAATGAGAACTACCCAAAGCTGGGTCAGGGACTGGGTTTAATGCAGCAACCTTATACTACTAAGTTGAAACCCAATGCTGTGCCTTTTTCCCTAGCCAAGATGGGTCCCCATCCCTTTGTTAGAAAAAGTGAAACAGGAACTGGAAAGAATGGATTCCATGGAAGTAATCAGCAGAGTCGAAGAACCAACAGGTCACTGTGCCAACCAAAAAAATGACTCAGTTTGCATTTTATGTTGCCGTTACTCACCTCTATGAAGCAGTGTGCAGAGAAAAGTCCTGCCTTCGGTTGAACAGGCACTTGGATCCCTGGCTGGAGCAAAAGTCTTCAGTAAGTTGGATGCAAATAGAGGCTTCTGGCACACTACACAATGTTCATTACCCTCTTTGGGCGCTACCTTTTGGAATAGCCTCAGCCCCAGAGGATTGTCAGTGATCGTCTATGGGCTGCTGGGAGTGGTTGGTCACATGGATGACATCCTCATTTGGGAATAGGATCAGCAGGAGCACAATGCCAGACTGCACACATTGCTCAACAAATTGCAACAAAGAGTTAAAACTGTCTGCAGATGCCTCATTCTATGGACTGGGTGACAAATGGAGGCCTGTGGCATATGCATCTTGCTCTTTAACAGAAACGGAGCAGAGGTATGCACAAGTGGAGAAGGAGGCGCTTGGATTAACGTGGGAATGTATGAAAGATTTAAAGATTTTCTAATCGGGAGACACTTCTCCTTAGAGAATGACCACAAACCACTCGTCAGCCTGCTAGGAAATCAAGCCCTAACCGAGCCCTCCTCACAGCGGACACACTGTCACACGCACCAGTCAATCAAGACCTAGATTCTAAGGCTACAGCTGAATTACTGGATGACAAAAATATCAGACCAACAGAGGGCGCCTTGCCCGCATCAAACCAATTAGCACCTGCAGCTCTGAATCCAAAGACAGCTGACCCATGTCCTGTCAGAACTAGGCTTGGCAGGCTTGTCATAAAGCCACAAAGACTGGATTTATGAAAGGGAGAAAAAAGGTTTAAATGTAAAGAATAAAGACAGTGTTCTATAAACGGTTCTTGCGAAAAAAGAGCAAAGAGAGTTATAGTTTTCATATATGCAGTATATATTCTCTTAAGACTGTGGTGTTATCAAAGGATGGAGGATGTGGTTTATTCTGTTTTAGTGTAACCTTTTTTATTGTGAAAGACTTAACAGGAAGTGAAGGTCGACTGTGAACCAGCAACTTTCTGAAAAGAAATGACTTACAGGGATTTTGACAATAAAGTACGAATTTGAGTTGCTCTACAAAGTGTCTCTTGAACTTTTATGCCTCTAAACATGACAGCCACGACGGGTTGGGGGTGAGTGGATAATGACAGCACAGAGACATCCTGTGGAAGCACAGCTGGACTGGCCTTGGGCCGATGGGGATTTTTTTTCTTTTTATAGGCCGATGGTTTTTGTTGGTTTTTTGTAACGGTATAAACAATGAAAGGTGGTGGATTGGCCAATTGGTCATGATCAACTCTGGGCTGGACCAATTACAGCCGAGGAGGTCAGATGCACTCTCCCTCTTGCTTGGGCAACGGCTCTGAAAGCAACCATATCACAGACAAACAGAAAAGGTAGCCGCATTGAGGTGAAAAGGAACACAATTTGTTCTGTACTTCAGCTAGAATGAAAAAAAGACACAAAGCTGGAGTTATTCTGTGTCTTTACGCTGTCAGCTGCCTCTTCTTCTCTCATCCTCTCCCCCTCCCTCTCCTGTTGCTACTTCAGTCATGAAATTGATCCATGATCAGCTGATTGGCTTTTCTCTTTTTGTTTGTTTATTGCCCACTTTGTGCCAGAAAGAGGAAACCAGCGGATGTCGCGCTAAACAGCAGCAGCACGCTGAGAGATGTCCTTGCTGAATCATCAGGGCTGAACAGGTGATGGAGAAACAGGTTTATCTTTTAGGTGACATGGATGAGTTGAAGGGAAGTTATGAACTGCTTCTGAGAGACAAATAACACCAGGATTCTTTTCAACGTAGCTGACAGCTGGTAACTGTGCAGGGGCGGGTCTAGCAAAGTTTTGCCAGGGGGCAGGTAGGGCATTAACAGGGAAAAGGGGGCACAAAGAAATACTTTTCTTTCTTATTCTTATTTAAAATGTCTAGCTTTTATTAAATAATTATCTGAATCTTACAACCAAAGTTGTCATCTGATGTAAACTGTATAGAAATCATACATATATATCAACAAGACAGTATACATCAGTGTCACAACAGCGTTTGTTTTCATTCAAAGGCTTTATGGCTTTTCCTATAATACCCGTTGGGCCGGTCTCTAGTCAAAATGCCCCGGGCCGATTTTTTGTCCCAGTCCATCCCTGTGTGGAAGAGAGACCGATATTAATAATAACAAATAATTAAATGCAGAGAGGTGTATAAACACATAGTGAGTGAAAAAGGTGACTGAAGAAGAAGCCAGTAGTCTCAGCTCAAAGAGCTCTTATTGGGTGATACTATAAGGTCATTTAAGCCCCCTTTCCATTAGTACCTACTCGGATCCACTCGCCAAGGTTTGCTATGGTTTTCAGGGTTGTCTATTAGGTCATAGTAACTGGTAACAGGTACTAAAATAGTACCTGCTCTAATCGGGTTCCAAGCAATCCGACCAGGTACTCAAATATGACATTGTCAGACTACATTCCACCAGTTGGCTGGTCAGTGATGTCACTCGATGAATCATGAGAGTGCCTTGTTCAAGAAAATTAAAATTGCCATTTATTAAACCCGGCAACAAGGGAAATGTCTACAAAAACACCGCTGTGATCCCCGAGTCTGACAAAAAGCCACAGACTGAGCAACAGGTATATCGTCACCCCACCATTCACCTTTGTTGTAGCATTTGTGTCGCATATTAATTACGTCACAGGACATTTAGCCATGTTGCTTTGACAATGACTACACGCATTAGGGGGTACTCAATTGTAATGGAAAACCAGTCATTCCGAGTTGAGTTGTGGTGAGTCGATCCAAGTAGGTACTAATGGAAAAGGAGCTCAAGATTAAAATGGGGTCTGATTATTCAAGACCTTGTATGTGAGGAGCGGGACTTTAAATTCGATTCTGGATTCAACAGGGAGCCAATAAGCCAATATAGTAGAAATATGCTCTCTCTTTCTAGTCCATGTCAGTACTCTTGCTGCAACCTTTGGATCAACTTCTCAGGGAGTTTTTAGGACATCCTGATAATAACAAATTACAGTAGTCCAGCCTAGAATTAATAAATGCATGAACTAGTTTTTCAGCATCACTCTGAGACAGGATGTTTCTAATTTTAAAATAGATAAAAAAAGAAATAACAAAACAAATAAGAGGTAAGCCCAGAATTAATCCAACACTTGTTCACAAAGGAGACGAACTGCGGGGGAGGAGCAACTAAACAGAAATTAAGGTAAAGAAATACAGAGACAAGACTGACATCTCACTGGACACACTGAGGACAAAACATAAAGACAGCAGCAGCATGGAAAGCAGTGTCCTTTGGGATGCTGGTGGTGATAGCAGGGATAAAGGGACCCCCAATAGTCTGGCAGTATACTGACAACAGCAACTTGTGATTGCTAAACCTTACCACCCTTAGCAGCAACAACTGCAATCAAGCTTTTGCTACATCAGGAAATGAGACTGTCACAGCGCTGTGGAGGAATTTTGGCCTTCTCATCTTTGCAGAATTATTGTAATTCAACCACATTGGAGGGTTTTTGAGCATAAACTGCCACTGGTTTCCCCTTAATAATAAACATCTTCATTTAGAAACTGCATTTTGTGTTAACTTGTAATGTCTTTGTCTAATATTTAAATTTGCTTGATGATCTGAAACATTTAAGTGTGACAAACATACAAAAAATAGGAAATAAGGAAGGGGGCAAACGCTTTTCTCATATCACTGTACCAACATGAGTTGGCATCTGGCATCTTAAACGGAGGCAGAGTCTCTGGGAATTCCCCAGGCAGAGTGACAGTCTCTGGGAGTGTGAGCTCAGGATCTCAGCCAATTTCTGCCAGTGCCCCAAGCAAGACAACAGGCTCAAGAAAGGCCAGTTCAGGAAGTTTCTGGGATAGGCAACTCAGGAAATCAAACTAACTAAATCTAACCTGTGTTGGTCAAGTTACTTGAAAAAAGTAATCAGTAACTAATTACTGATTACTTCCCCCAAAAAGTAATCCCGTTACTTTACTGATTACTTATTTTCAAAAGTAATTAGTTGCTTGGTTACTTAGTTACTTTTTAAAAACATGATTTACAACCTGAATAGGTGATAAAGCAATAGATCTTTCAGCCCAATTCTACTTTCTCTGCACAATCCATCATCTAAAATGTAATCAAGTGAAAGTCTCTTTTTAAAACTAGTTTTATTATTTTGAATCTTTTAACTTTATGCATCAAGCAAAAATGAAATTATATGTAACATTCTCTGACTGAAAGAAATTTGTTTAACATTGAAACCTATTTTCTGCATATTTTGGCATATAAAATAAAATAGTTGTTTGTGTTTACACTCACTCTTTCAAATAGATGCAAGTAAAACACAGCAAAAAATAAATAAAATGAAAGACTCAGCGGTCCTGTTGCTCTATTTTCACCTGTTTAGCAGGAGTGGGGCAGGCGGAGGTTTGCCCTGGTGCAGGTGTCCCACAGTGGTCATGTCAGTGGAAGGATCCGGGAGTTTCTCTGTGAATTTCATATTCCCGTGGCAGCGTACTCAGTGCTTGCTCGGAAGTTTAGGATTTTTTCGCTATAAAAAGAAGTTTTCTTCCACGCTTTAAACGCTGCATGCTCATACTCTCTCCCGCACTCGTTATATTATCCATTTTTGATCTGCACACAGCGGTTGCCACGAACGTCGCAATCACTTATGTCATTGTCATGAGACATTGAGACAAAACATTAGCTGTGTCCGAATTCAGGGGAAGGATGCTCCGAAGGACGTATTTGGAGGCAATGACGTCACAGCGAAGCAACAAAGGCTGTCTGAATTCAAAGAGTACTCAAAATGTAGCGACAAATGCATCTTACTTTTCCCCGAATTTGAAGGATGGCTGTGTCCAAATTCTGGGGAAGGATGCTTCAAGTGCCATATTTGGATTCAATGATGTCATAGCAAAGCGGCGAAGGCTGTCCGAATGCAAAGAATACTCAAAATGTGGCGACAAATGCGTCCTACTTTTCCCCAAATTTTATGTATGTATCCTTCGTGTCCTACCATATCCCAGGATTCATTGCGGGCCATACAGGAGATTTTTTTTCTAATAACGACGGTGGTCGAAGCGGGAGAGGAAAACACTTTCAAATGTAAGTATATGAAAATCTGGTTGTACAAAAGTTAAATTGTCATAGCGGTTGTGTTGTTAAGCTTTGGGCATCTGCATAGACATGTTTCTTTTCAATTGAAATAACCGTAAACTAGCTTGTATGGTGGGTCCCGCGTTTTGGGCCACTGTGGCGTGGAGGTATAAGAATAAATGAGTTTACACATCATATTCATATGAGTACGGTCCTATTAACCCTCATGCTGTACAGCAGCAGTCCCCAACCTTTTTTGCGCCACAGACCGGTTTAATGTCAGGCACGGACCGGCCTTTAAGGTGTTGCGGAAAAATACACCAAAATAAAATGATACGACCAAGACAAACACTGTGGTATTTTGTAAATATAATAATAAACGCGAATTAACTGTGTCATTGTGTAACTTTATTAGCAGCGTCCTCCTGAAATGCGCCAACATTGAGAGTAACATCCTTCTCTCTGCGCCCCAATGCGCCCCGTTTGCTATGGTAAATTGTAAATATTTCTTTCAAAATAAGACACACAACTACAACACGGGAAAAGACCCAGGGAACGATACAAACCATGAAACCATAAATTTCACACCGGAGCCTCAACTCTCGCAGCCCGGTACCAGACGACTCCGGGACCGCTGCTGTACAGAACCTGTGATGTCCAGACGGTATTCCTCTGGTGTTCTGCTGTGAAAACTTTTGGATTTAGGGATTAACATAGTTGCCATGGTTTCCTTTCTTCTCTTATTTGTTGTGTGTGATCAGGACAATTCTGAAGAAGATGGGCCTGCAGGGGAAAGTGACCCCCTTGCAGGCCAGAAGACATGAGATAACTTTAAAAAATACAAAGTACATATGTGTGTTATCAAGACAATAATTCTTAAAAACACAAGTTAATAAACGTGCAATTACTAAGAGTTGTTGTGTTGTTTTTATTTGTCCACTGTCATTTTTTTTATTACCTCTGCCTTTAGGATTGCAAGTATCCAGGCTCAGGAGAGAGAGTCAGTGGGAATCTCACTGCTGCTACTTGGCCCTGGTTTGCCCTCATGGATGAGGTGATAGGACGGAGGCCTTCCAAATTAGGCCTCCTGTCCAAATGTCCTCTCTCACTGAGGACACTCCAGGGCCAAGCGCAGCAGTGGGTGACCAAAACAAAAGAGTGAGGAGGAAGGGATTGAGCCACCCACAACAGGGAGGAACAGGAGAAGAGACAGGGCTGATGAGCTGCTAGACCTCATCAGAGAGGACATGAGGCAGCAAAGAGAGGCTGAGGAGAGGAGAGCGCAGGTGAGCAGGGAGAGGATGGACAGACTGTTTTCACTTCTTGAAAGATTAGGTCCAAAATGAATTATGCATTATACCATTTATTTATTTGAATATATTTGTTACATTGTTATAGGTGTTGCATTAGTTTAAAGGTTTTATGTTATTAATAAATTGATTAAAACAAACAGTAATTGTCACTGAACTCATTTTATTTACAGGTATTTGTAACATGTATGAACATAACACTAACTATGAACAATATTGCATGGATATTTATTTGATAGCAATAGAGTAAATAACAATAACCATTAAACAAGAATATTTCAAATACACCAACAGTATGTAGGTGAAAAAACTATATTTACAGTTGTTCACACAGGGTTAACCTGAGGGACCTGTTCCTGGACAGTTTCTTTACCAACTGTAATAGATTACAGGAAGTCTCTGGCAGTGTTGCTGAATCTGCCTGAGCAAGATCAGACATGGATGGGGTGCTGCAACTGACACCTGCGGTTTGTCTTTTCTGGTGGGCGAGTGGAGAATCACACAGGATGGTCTGCAAAGAGCTTTAGGATGCTTCCTCCCCCTGTCCACTGCATCGTCCATCCACAGGGTTTGCAGGGCTGGCTCACTCGACGGCTGCCACCCCACTAAGATGCTTTCAGAAATATGCTAGCAGGAGATGGTGGATGCCTTATTACTACTAGAATACTACTTACAGTTTAATAAAGTGCTATGTAAAAAAAAGAAGCCAAAAGATAAGATTCTATAAGTTTCAAAGATATTTAGTTTATATATTTTATATAATACAGTACATGTGTAAGAATGACCGGTGTTGTGCCAAAAAATGATCGTCTGCCAAAAACTGATTTCCGCTTTTTGCCCAAAACTGATTGCTCGTATTTAAACTGCTATAATTGTTGGTCTATAATACGTGAAAAAAAAAAAGTATCCCTCGTTAATGATATCAAGTCACCTTGAGCCACAAGCAACATTCCTGTAACAAGGTAGAAGCTGCAATCAGTTTTTGGCAGTGACTTTTATTTATCCTTTATTTATCCAGTTCACAAACAATCTTGTTGACATTAAAAATTAATTTTTTAAGAGTAATCTGGCCAAGAGGGCAGCAGACAGTGCAACAAATATATCAACTGTACCTACATTATAACCAGAGTTATAAAGATACTTGAAAAACAGGTAATTTTTAAATTATATATGTAACCCATTTGTAAACCATGTTCACCAAAGTTTTTTTTACCAACATACATGAAGATATTGCACACGGAAACATTGGCAATCAGTTTTTGGCAGGCGAACACTTTTTGGCACACCACCGGCAATAATTCAATTATCCATGTAATTAGCTAAGTAATTCCTAAATGCGTGTAGATTAAAGGAAATTATTTTACCTGGATATGATTGTCTCTGATGAGCCTAAGGTACAAAACAACCGGGCGATGACAATAAGGTTTTTCTAGCTCCTCGAGAATTAAAAATGTATAAGAAAACAGAGCGACATTTCTGGGTCCATTTTAAAGTTTTCGCGCTGTGGCGCTAGCGACCGGAAAAACACGTAAGTAAGGGCGGACTTGAACGAAGGCTAGAAGGCTGTCCACAGCCAACCTGTTATGTTGTATACTCTTTGTTTGTTCAATAAAGTTTCAATTAAGAAAAGGCTGTCCACAGCCGCTCACTTCCTGACTACCTGTCCGTCGAAGGACACTACCTACATGATGTAGGTAGGTAGTGTCCTTTGGAGCATCCTTCCCCTGAATTCGGACACAGCAATTGTCTTTCTTCTACTTGTCAGTGTGGAAAACTAAGAGGCCGGCTCAGACAGAGAACACTAAAAAACGCTTTCATTAACAACATAGATCCAGACCAGGCAATGTTTCATTTGCGAAACACAAAACTTTCATTTGCAAACACACTCACACACACTGAAAACATAAAGTTATTGTGGGCCAGTTTATAAGAAAAACAGAAAACTTTAGTTCTGGCTGACTCAGGAACAAAAGAATCAGTTTCTAAAATTTTGGTGCTGAAAACAAAACTCTTTGTTTTCTGGTTTGCTGGCTCTGAGCAAGCATAAAGAGAAAAGTGAATTTCACTCACCACAGAGGTATGTTCAGACAACCCACCATGGACAGACACTGGTGTAGCCACAGACTCAGATGACATCAGGGGTAGGTGAAGCTGAAAGTGTATTTTCATGAGCGGTATGTTCAGTCTTGCTTTTGGAATTGGGTAGAGTATGTGAATTCCTTTCTCGCATTTTCAAGTCTCACATTAAAGACCATGTCAGTTGGGCTAAATGCCATAGAGGAAATAATAGGCAGAAGTCCTCCATTTCTCCAGTTTGCCATCTCCTTGTTGGGCACTACCATAATTGAGTTAAGTAGGAGTTACAAGCCTGTGACCTGGGTCTCACCCGGAGTGACAGACAAGTTCAACATTGCTGGAGCAATATGAGTTAAAGAAGAGGCAATTAAACAACTCCTTGGTGGCAGGGCCACTGGGGTGGATGAGTTTCACCCTGAGTTCCTGAAGGTTCTGGATGATGTAGTGCTGTCTTGGTTGACACACCTCTACAATGTTGCATGGAGATCAGTTACAGTACCTCTGAATTGGCAGACCGGGGTGGTGGTTCCCATCTTTAAGAAGGGGGACTGGAGGGTGTGTTCCAACTATCACAGGAAGGACTCAACCTCCCTTGGAAAGTCTATGCCAGGGTGCTGGAAAGGAGAGTCCGTCTGTTAGTTGTTAGTAGGAACAATGCAGTTTTCACCCTGATTGTGGAACAATTGACCAGCTCCTTACCCTCTCGAGGATAGTTGAGGGTGCATGGGAGTTTGCCCAACCAGTCTACATGTGTTTTGTGGACTTAGAGAAGGCATTCGACCATGTCAGAGTGGGGGGTGGGAGGTGCTTCAGGAGTATTTGGTGTCTGGTCCATTGCTATGGGCCATTCAATCCTTATATCACTGTTGCAAGAGCTTTGTCTGGACTTGTTTCTGGACTTGTCACCGTGTGGTGGGGCGTGGTCTGCGGTGCCATGCAGACGCACCTGCATGGCATCCGCAATCACGCCTGCCGAGTTAAAGACACGGGGATTCAGGGTTGTTGGTGTGTGTGGTGGCAAGGACTCTGTGCGGCCTGCAGCCAAGAGCTGCAGTCGCACTGTGTGAATAAAGTTGGCTCTCAAATTAAACCTCCGAACCCATCATGCGTCATCCTTGGCACAGTGGTGCCGAAACCCAGGAAGTGGCATGGCGGGTCCACACCTGAACCAGGGAAGGGAGGAGCTGGCCCAGATAGTGGCCGAAATGGTGGCCACCCAGCAGGAGCAGGCGGCGGAGGTGCGCCGCAGGCAGGAAGAACTGCGGGATGAGACCAAGCGACACCTAAGAAGAATGGTGGAGATGGCGGCGCTGCTTCAGGACTGGGCGACCCCGCCGCCGCCACCCCCACTGGAAAGTACTGAGGAGCTGCGGGAGGTACCTTGGCAGCCGGAGGTGGGGGATGAGGTGCGCGGGAGTCTGCGCCTGCTGGAGCAGGGGGAGCAGCCGGGCAAAGGGCTGTTCCTGCTGGGAGCGGTGGAGGCACCGCTCCAGCCGGAAGCAGTGGAAGAGGCACCCAGGGGTCCACACCGACCGGAGGAAGAAGAGCCGCTCCGGGAAGGGCTGTTCCAGCCGGGAGTGGTGGAGGAGCCGCTCCAGCCAGAAGTGGATGAGGAGCGAGAGGGTTCATGCCCGCTGGAGGTGGAGGAGCCGCTGCGTGAGGGGTTGCTCCAGCTGGGAGCAGTGGAGGAGCTGCCCCAGCCGGAGATGGCGGAGGTGCCAGGGGAGTCTGCGCAACCTGGGGCCGAGGGCGAGGAGCGAGTCACTCCGGAGCGACGTATGCCGGCCCAGCCACCCATGAGCCGGGGCTCCCGACCATGTCTGCGGTGGTCGGCCTCCGGACGAGCGTTGCCGCCGCCACTGGGGGCGTGGGCAGCCTCGGATTCAGGGTTGTTGGTCTGTGTAGTGGCAAGGAGTCTGTGCAGCCTGCAGCTGAGAGCTGCAGTCACACTGTGTGAATAAAGTTGGCTCTCAAATCAAACCTCTGGACCCGTCATGCATCATCCTTGCCACACACCGATTCTGTTCATAATTTTTATGGACAGAATTTCTAGGTGTAGCCAATTGGCGGAAGACTTATACTTGGGTGTTTTCAGAATCTCATCTCTGCTTTTCGCAGATGAGTTCTGTTGGCTTAATCAGGCGACAGCCTCCAGCGAATCTGAGGCCATGGTCCTCAGCCGGAAAATGGTGGAGTACCCACTCTGCGTCAGGGACAAGTTCCTGCCCCCAGTGGAGGAGTTTAAGTATTGAGGGTCTTGTTCATGGGTGATGGGAGAAGGGATCAGGAGATCGACAGATGGATTGGTGCTGTGGCTGCAGTGATGCGGACGCTGTACCAGTCCATCGTGGTAAAGAGTGCAAAAACGAAGCACTCAATTTACCAGTCGATCTATGTTCCTAGCCTCACCTATGGTCATGAGCTGTGGGTAGTGACAGAAAGAACGAGATTGCTGATACAAGTGACGGAAATGAGCTTCCTCCAAAGGGTGGCTGGCTTCTCCCTTAGAGATCGGGTGATGAATTTGGGAGGGGCTTAAAGTAGAGCTGCTGCTCTTCCACATCAAAAGGAGCCAGTTGAGGTGGTTCGGGCATCTGACAAGGACGCCTCCTGGGCGAGGTGTTCCGGGCATGGGGCAGACCTAGGACCCGCAATATCTCTCAGCTGGCCTGGGAACGCCTTGGTGTTCCCCAGGACAAGCTGGAGGAGGTGGCCAGGGAGAAGGAGGTCTGGGCTTCTCTGCTTAGGCTGCTGCCCCCACGACCCGGCCCTGGATAAGCTTTTCTGTTCTCCTGGTGCACTCAATACAACATGGCTCCTTCACCCATACACACAAGCATTTTTTTCATCCTTAAGTATTTTCTATTTGAAATTCAGACGCATTCATATTCCAATAGATGCATCAGAGAAAAAATTAGGGTTAGTATCCTATCTATTTGGCATGCAAACTGAAGTAGCCAGGAATTGAGCCATCACCTTTGCGATTAGTAGATGACCCATACTACCTCCTAAGCTATGCTAATGACAAAGAACCACCTCCTTACTCCAAGGAGTTTTCATTGTGCCGGAATAGGAGACCATGCACTACTTCTTGCATTTCAGCTCAGACATTTTCCAGTATTATTAGTTTCATATGATAGACACCATATTTATGGTGTTTACACTTGTTTGTGAAGCTCTGTGAAACATTCACTATTGTTTTGTGATAACAAAATTCATATTTTATTTTAAATGAATAACCTTTGGCATATTTAAGTTAAGCTACCCTGTGGCTTCAACAGGTCAGTGTATTTTTCTCTCTTTAACCCATCTTACAAACTTGTGTCATTTTTCTAAAGATAGCTGAGACTTGTTTGAATCTTGAGGTACTGTCATTTTAATTTATAAACACAAAAATAGTACTCAATAGTACTCGAAAAATATGGCAAAAATAGTACTCTATTTTTTTAGTACTTTAGTTATACAAAATACAACTAGTTACTATATGGATTAATCATCCATTTGCTTCTGCTTATCCTTTCCCAGCTGTCTTAGGGCGAGAGGCAGGGTACACCCTGGACAGGTCGCCAGTCTGTCGCAGGGCTAACACATATGCACAGACAACCATTCGCACTCAAATGCACTCCCACATTCACGCCTATGGGCAATTTAGAGTTTCCGATTAACCTATCCCCACTAATTGCATGTCTTTGGACTGTGGGAGAAAACTGGAGAACCCATGCAAACATGGGGAGAACATGCAAACTCCACACAGAAAGACCCCGATCCAATGGTGGAATTGAACTCAATATTCAATTCAATTAAATTTTATTTATATAGTGCCAAATCACAACAACAGTCAGCACAAGGCCCCTAATATTTTAAGGTAAAGACCCTACAATATTATTGCGAAACTTCAACAATTAGATTACTTCCATGATACTTTAATTTTAGATTTACTGTGGTGACAGAAAATTTTAATTCAATTTACAGATGAAAATTTCAAAATACCAACAATTTTCTCCACATTCTCACTTTTTATTCTACAAGCGCTCACATTTTACAGTACTATCACGTCTTTAAGATAAGATGGGGGCCTGATTATTGAAGACCTTGCATGTGAGAAGTATTTCAAGTTATTAAATAAACTTAAACTTTCTAAATGAAATAAACACATACTTATTTACTTGCTTACTCAGATGACATTTTACACAGACACAGATACTAGGTCTCTCTCTCTCTCTCTCTCTCTCTCTCTCTCAAACCCACACCTTCACCCCACCCTTTGGCTAGGTTGGGTTACACACATTACACAAGTGATACAGCCTCAGATATCACACTCTTCATAAATTATTATTGCAGAGCCTGTGAGACGTAGGGAGTATGTGGAATTAGCCAGGTAGTTGGCAAGTGAAGTGGTCAGCGTGGATGGAGCAGCAGAATCAGGATGGATATTTCTGCTTTGCCCAACAATAACCACCCAGAGAAATTCCTCCAGCTAGACGTTGGGATGCTGCCAGCCACACACAGCATGTTCCAGGTTGGGGCAGTAATGTCCAGTCAGAAACAATGGCAGAACAGGATTTACTCTCAGGTATGATCTTTGTGACAGTAGTTTGAAATAGCAGAGCAGGGTAGCACAGCATTGTTGTGTCATACTTGGCTTACAAGACACCAAAAACATGAACAAACATTAAGTTATAACATTATAATACAAATGTCTTTTGTTTTTAGCTCTTTAAATTTGCAGTGGAGCTTTTTGACAATAAAGCTGACTTTGACTTTGAATTCGAAAGACAACAAACAGCTCCATGTTGAGCATGCATGAGTTTTGGTGGTATGTTTAACACACCTGCGACTGCTTTTTTTTAATTTTTAATTTTTTTTAAATCTTGTTAATAATTTTACTTCCTCACTGTGGATGGCTCCTCTGAAAAAGAAAGCCTTTAATTACATGAATCCCTGGTTTAGGCTATCTAACCAGTGTAGCCTGCAGCTCCACAGAAAATGTTAAAGCTGGATGGATTGAGAATTCTCCTCTGTCTCCACAGAGGGAGCCAAGGGTAACAACCAAAAGCAGTTCTGTGCCACACCCAGACTGGAGTCCTGTGGTGTTTGTGGACAGATACCTGGAGAAGCACATCACTCCATCCACTCTGAAGACCAACATCAGACAGAACCCTCTGTACATGGATGTAAAATCAGTGATTGAGCAGAATGAGACATCACACCCTTCCTGGACTGTCAAGGACTATGACACTCAAGCAAACCATAGCAATCTTGCAGACTATTTACAGGTAATTTGTGGAAAAGTAAAAAGGTTGTGGAAGATTATAACAAGGTTAATGTTTGTTTGGATACACAAAACAGTTGTTAGTGCAGTTGTTTGCTAAGAGGACATGCATATATGCAAACAAAGAACTGTGCGTGTATATATATGCATATGCATATACAGCAGGTAAAATAAGTATTTAATATGTCACCAATTTTATAAGCAAATATATTTCTAAAAAAGATTTTGACACAAATTTTCATGGTAAGAACCCATCCAATCCAGAAAATTAAACAGTTGTCCATAAAGTTATGTGTAATAATGAGAAGTAACACAGGGAAAAAGTATTGAACAAGATACCTGAAATTAATTTAATACTTTGTGTAAGAGCCTCTTTTGGTGATGGCATCTTCAAGATGTTTCCTGTATGGAGAAACTAGTCTCATGCATTCTTCAGCAGTGGAGTCTTGCGTAGTGAGCGTGCATACAGGCCATGGCAGTTAAGTAAATTACTTATTGTTTTCTTTAAAACAATTGTACCTGCTGATTCCAGGTCTTTCTGTAGCTCTCCACCAGTGGGCGTTGGCTCTTGGACAACTCTTCTGTTAATTAGAGTCTGAGTGAAATCTAATGAGAAGCGCTTGGTTGTTGTTGGTTTATGTTGACATGATTCTGGATTATGGCCCCAGCAGTGCTCACTGGAACCTTCATTAGCTTAGAAATACTTCTCTAACTAATGCCATCAGTATGTTTTGCAACAGTAAGATTCCAATGGTCTAAACAGGCTTGTTGGTTTTACCCATCATGAGATGTTTCTTGATGCTTCTTACTACAGGAGTGGCTGTAGCTCAGGAGGTAGAGCAGGTCATCTGCTAGTTGGAAGGTTGGTGGTTTGATCCCTGGCTGCTTCAGTCTGCATGCCAAATATTCTTGGGAAAGATACTCTCTAATGCATCTATAGGATGTTAGATAGAAACAGAATTACAAAAAAGTGCGTGGACGAATGAAGCAAGTTGTGTTAAGTGCTTTGATTACTATTCCACTTTATTTATGGAAATCTATGGTTTGATTTCTTTGCATGTGTGGACTGGATGAGGTGTTACTGACATTTAGTGAGAACTTATTGTCAATAGCACCTTTAGAAATATATTTACTTACAAAATTGGTGATATGTTCAATACTTATTTTATACACTGTATAGGCACACTAAATAACCAAAAGAAATAAAGAAGATATGAGTAAGTGAATGCTTAGGGCTCAGTTGCTGACCAAAAATCACTGACTAAGGTCTTCTAATATGATGATTGCCATCTAAACAGTTTTATTCATTTTCCCACAAGTATGCATTTTTGCATATTTGCAGTTGTTGATTTCCAAATATACTCTCTTTGGATCTCATCAAAAAGTCCTACATTCAATAAAATCCCCACGTTTTGGTGTAAATACCAGTTTTTATTTATACCATTTAACCCTTGGAGCTTCTTTCCAGATGATGTCTGTGATGGTTTAATACTTACACTTTTAGGTGGCTTTGATTATTTTCATATTGTAACATATTGTGATATATTTCTCTTCACTAGTTTCACTAGAAGGACTAAAAGTATTCCTGTCTTGCTAGCATTAGTGTGCCTTCACCCCTGAGTCAATATTTGCTAAGTCACTACTACAGTACTTGTGCCCCCAAAACTTATAGCTTACCAGCTGCACTTTAAATATTAAGGAAAATAAAAAATGCCTTCATCAAGTGTTGACTTAAAACTTTTTTGTTTCAATTTCAGTAAATAAACATGTTTAGGGGAAGGAACGCTTCTGGGAGAACACTATGATTGCAGTGGTCACATATATTTCTGAACAAAATGTATCTGCACACTTTTAGTTGATGTGTAACCATCAAATTATGGTGTTCAACAACCACAAATCTTCAATTTAGGAGTCATTCTTTAGCTTACTTTGCTGCTGTTTGTGTTGTTGTGTGTAAAGATGCAACATAGAAATGATTTGCCTTTCTATTTCTGTAGTCCATGTTGCCAGAAATCCTAAGATTCAAAAGTGACCAGTGGTACGCTACTCTTGCGATTGTGGCAAATGTTAATGCAGGTTAATGCAACAGTTAGCTCTCCGTCCCTCGCCTGTGCAGCACATGTTATGTGCCACTATTCTTTGACGGTGCAGCAGCCAGTCTTTTCAGATGACCTTTAGAGGTCAGCCTAATTAGCTACTGCCTTTGTATGTA
The DNA here is from genome assembly GCF_051167445.1 of Perissodus microlepis. NCBI lineage: Eukaryota > Metazoa > Chordata > Actinopteri > Cichliformes > Cichlidae > Perissodus > Perissodus microlepis. Next base: position 56,240,626 of record NC_140467.1, on the reverse strand, counting down.
CACAGGAAGAACATTTCCTGTGCATTAAAAAAATAAATAAATATGCACCATTCTTTTCTGCCAACAGATGCCCATTGACTACATGAGATTCCCGTTCTTTTGTTGCTTTCTTTCAAGCAGCCTGAGTCTGCTAAAGGGAACAGATATGTTACAAACACATATTTATGTCTAACAACAAGAATCTTGGTGCACTTTTTCATACACTGTTTCACGTCTTTGTTTTCTTTGTAGGAAGAGGACAAGACTCCTAAAGATCTGGATTTCTGGCTCGAGGATCTCTACACACCGGGATTTGATTCTTTACTGAAGAGGAAAGAAGCAGAGCGCAGAAGAAGACTCTGTAAAATTATCTCTTCAATCATTGTGATTGTTTGTGCACTTCTTCTTTTTATTGCAGTAGCTGTGGTTCTCCACAAAAACATCTGACTTTCGGTACACTTTCATTCAATTTTTCAGACTTTTCTGTAGTGGTAGTGTGTTGTTGTTATCTTGCTTTGACAGAGTACCACAAGTTATGGATTGTTTTGGGGATTTTTCTTTTCTTTTTCAGTTTTCTGGATTGTATGTTTTGGTCATCCACCCTAATGGCTTCATATCCATAATGGACATGTTTTGGCTACAATCTGTGGGGTCATGAATTCAAAGCACATTCTTTAATTAACTGTCAAGTATTTGCTGAAATATAATCTTTAAATTAGTTGAAATGCACTAAAACACACAGTTTTGTAAAGGTTTGCCTGGATCTGCTGGAGGTCTCTTCCTGTTTAAAGTGAGTTCCTCCTTCCCACAAATGCCGATTTCTAATACTGTAGGGTCCATTATCTTGCTATATAGTGATTACAGAAACATAACAAAATATTTTGGTAAGTACTAATCATGTTAATTTAGGGCAGCAGCAGGATTACATTTATACTGGTTGGTGATCTAATAAATGTGTTATTTAAAAACTGCAAAAGCCCAGGAAGAAAAGATATGATGTAGGAAAATAATTAATATTTTCCCTTGAAATTTAACACTTTGTCTTTATGTGGTGCGGTAGACTGATATAAATAAAGAGTGAGGCTGCACTTATAAAGATGCCCAGCCACAGATGTAACTGCGTACTTGTACATTTCAATCTATAAATGCTTTTCAACTCTTTATCTCAAAGTGTTATCTTTCTTTAAGGTGCAGAAGACAAACCTTTTGTATTTTTTCTTCCAAAAGTGCAGGGAACAGATTTGTTTGGGTTAAATAGTTGGCTTTATGCCCTGTGTTGAAATGATAATTATCGAATCCTGACCAACAGGTGTTTGAGCTCTGTTGCCCCATCCATCTTATACCACAGACCTCTTACGATAAATACAATAAGGATCTTAAAACTATTTTTTTTTTTTGATTTATTGCTCTCTTCATGGTTTTGTATTTTCACTTTCTTTGGTGTTATTATTTTATACATTAGATTTTTTTTATATTACATTATGCAAGTTACATGGACCAAAACGTTGTAACTGAATAAAAATAGTGGTAAGTGGGACAGTGTGCTGAGGTTTTATTATACATTTCTCTACCAAAAAAAAAAAAAATCAAATCCTCTACCCGTCATTGATTTAGTTGTGCAGAGTTTTTCCTATAATTTGTCGTCTGCTGTAACACAGTATTAGACTTCCATTAACCCCCAACAGCAAATAAACCTGGCTCTGTCATAGTCTCCCCCCAAATGAGATTTCTTCCTCAGGTCAGATCGCTGATTCACTTTAACACTCTAGGAGCTTTATCCATTATGCAAAATTCAGTAAACAATACATAAAACTGAATTAAATAGAAGCCTTGCAATCCACAAATGCAGACTACAGATGTTAATGGTTTCATTTGGTTTATTTATTGCAATAAAGATGTACAAAGTACTGGTAATCATACATGTTAAAATGTTAGAAAAAGCATATCTGTGACTGTTAACAGTATCAAAACATTCCTGCTTCAACCAGCTGGGCCTTACACGTTTGAGTTAAAGCAGGAGAAAACTGGTTTGAGCCGCTTGTCATCATATCTTTTTCTTCATTGAAAGGCTACAGATACAGACTCAAGGAGAAAGACAATTTGCTAAAATCAAAAGGAAACAAACTGCAAAAGAAAAAACATTGACATGCAAATCAAATTACAACCAAAACTCCAAATATTAAGAGAGAAAAAAAAAAGTCTGAACTAAAATAAATACCCTTCCAACATGTTCCATGTGTATATACTATTAAGTTTATTTACATGTTAGTTTATACTTTATACTTATACTTAGTTTATACTTACTATAAACTTGATGTCAACCATTTTTGAAATATTAGAATCCACCCTCATGGAACAACATGCCTGCTATAGGAGGAACAGGGAATATGGCAAAGAATACAAACAATAATTAGGAGAACTCAAATAATGCCTCGACTTACATGTACATATGATTCGATTTGTTGAGGACAATGCAGTAATTTTGTCAGACAGTTGTTAGGCTCTATCGAGACAAATGAGGGAAACACCCAAACACCATTAGCTGGCTGGAAAACGTTGATAGGAGGTATTTTTGTTTCGTTTAATGTGACATGAAAAAGAACCCCTCTAATTGATACATGAGTGTTGTGTTTTTTTATATTATGTATGTATATAACTGTGTGTGTATATAATTACAGATAGATACAGATATAGATGGATAGATAAGCAAATATAATTTTTTTAAATATACAAATGGTTTAACCCGTGTTCTTGTTTGTAATAATGTTGTTCTGTACCAACAAGAGAACAAGAGTGAATGCCTCACAACACAACAACGAACAGAGATCTGAAAGATACACTCCTTTATTTTGTTATAGTACACAATAGTGCCCCCAAATCCCCATCTCAGCCCACATTGATAATCTCAGATTTATATTGCCCAAAATGCACAGCAAAAAACAAACAAAAAAGACCAAAACAAAACAAAAACTGCAGTTTGTTTCACCAATTGTATTGCTTAGCAGTTAGTCTTCAAGAAATCCATTTACATTTGCTCTAATACAGAAATCTTCAGTCATACTTCGAGTTAAGCATAATTTAGTTTCACTGTTTAAGTTACAGTGCACAGGGATGCACTCAGCTGCAGCAAATTTTAGATAAATTTTTGTCTTTTATTTTGAAAAGTAGTGTCAGCTGGATTAGAATGAACACCAGCTGTGGTGTGGATGAATTTTGGTATTTGAGGCTGTTACACAATGTAGGACTGCCTTCGAAATGATCTAACAGTGCTTTCCAAGCCCACACTTTCACATAACTAAAACTTATTCCGGCTACATTTAGCACTCTGGTGAGCAAGAGTATAGATCTATATAATATGTTTGTACTGAATCCTTTCAACAGTCCCTGCAAACATTACACACATGGATTATTAACGTAGTGATAATCCATGTGAAAAACAGAGTGGTGGGCAATGGTGCTGCATGAACGCTAATAGCACAATGAAGCCGACAGACAGAACACTATTGTGCTAACTGCAGTATATGCAGGAAACATATGATACATATGACAATGGAAACCAAAAGGTACTACTAGTGTAGTGTACATTCAACTAACCTAAGCACTCTCACATTCTTCTTTTAAATTGCATATAGTAAAGTTTAATTTGCTTTATAGTAGTTTCTCACCCATAATCATAATGAACCAAAGTCCATGCTGTTTAATCCAAAATAACGAGACCACCCACAATGACTTGTGCATCTCTGCTGTATTTAACAACACAATGCAGAGGCTTCAAAATATCATGACTAATTTTAGGGCAATGCACTTAAAATAAACATCTATGCTAGAACCACTCCAACCAACCCGTTTGTGCTCAGCTGTTTTAACAACAACATTTGCAATCTTAACAAAAGCTAACGGGTTACTTTCACTTTACTGTCCATTTTTCCCACAAAACTCAAATAAAATGAGTTTTATGAACTGATTTTAGGCTCAGAGTTATTTTTCTCTGTGACGACACCTGTGACCACTCCCCAAAGTAACAGCTGTACTATTGCATATTGAAGCTAGTTAATCAATATTCTCTACAGTCACAGTAGAACAGGGGATACATGTGACCTCTACAGTACACTACAACTGGAAAATGTCTATGTATGGCTTTTTTTTTGTGATGCCACGTCACCCCTAAAATCAATAGTAATAATTAAGCTAAAAGACAGGGATGTGCCACAAGTGCACACTAAATGAAGTGAGGCTAAATGACTAATGCAGATTAAGATGCATATGTGCTGAGACTTAATAATGGATGAATATCTGCATTTACACACAAACCCTCCAGCCAACATGACTTAAGAGGGAGCGAGAACTTATGACAATCGTGACAGTATAGTATAGTTCTAGCATTAAGGCAAGGTTTGGACTAGCATCTTGAAGGGTAGAAGAGTTTCTTTACAGCGAAACAACAATACATGTGGCCACAGAACCAAAGAAAGCTGATAATCGGCAGCTACTAGGGAGAGATTTTATCCACCTGAAAAGGCTAAAGAAAAACCCAGCCTCACATTTTTTCTGACAGAGACTTTAAGTCTATGCCCACATGCACCCCTCCCCTACAAACTGTGTCTGAAAGATCAAGGATCTTGTTGTGATGAGTATTCAGCAACTTTTACAAAGGAAGACTCAAAAGTGAAAAATATAAAAATCAAAGCCCCAAATAAATATTGGCGATTAAGGTCAAAACTGTAAGAGTGTTCAAATTGACACCCTTTATAAAATTCTACTTTAAATCCACCCACACAGCTAAGAAGGAAATTCTGTTAAAATTGTCAATCTGAATAGAGATTCTAATTCCGTTTCATCCGATTCGACTGGAAGGCACATCCATAAGGCTTTAGAAGGTGTTGCAAAGCATTTTCCCCAACTTGAAAAAAACATAACAGGGTGATTATTGCTGGAGCAAACAACATCTGGTCTGATAAACTTAAAATGTATGACATCAATATATTCCACATCATGAAGACATCTATATTGTGCATGCCTGCTTTAGAGAGCCTGAGAGAAATCAACTTGAACAAAAATGACACTTTAATGAGGAAATCAGAAGGAACTAGAGCAACGAGAGAATAACCCAGACATCTTGGAATAAAAAGAAAGAAAGGAAAAAGAGTGGGAAACTTTACAACCAGCACCCACCCCCAACATAAAATTCCTCCATCACAAAACATGTAGCACTTTTACACAAAAAAAATAGCACTTTCATTGGATTCATATTACTCAGCACTGTTTCCATCACTGGCTTGTATTCTGCTATCTCAGGAGTGTATGTGGTGGACCTTTAGACTTTAGCTGTGACTTAAATCACCGGCTTTTCCCCTTTAAGAGTAGAAGGTGAGGACACTCTGGTGGTTGCCACGCACCAGAAGGATGGGAGGCAGATCCTTGGACAATGCCTCCAGCCAGGCCATGTAGAGAGCACTGGACACAGCACCCTTCCTGGCTAATGGGAGGCTTCTGCACAGAGAAAGGCAAAGAAAGAGAGACTGCAATGAAACTATAACCAAAAAGGAGCAATAAGAAAAGTTCTAAAATCAGGTACTGTTATCTCTACACATAATTGTTTAAGAATGGCAATTCAAATTAATGAAAGCTCATCACTTCACTGCACATTTAAGGATTAGGTAGAAGCATCACTTATTGAAGCCACTCAAAATCCCACTCTTCTTTATAAAAGTTACAAAACCCACAAAAGGTCTTTTCAGGAAAGAGTGACTAAAAGCCAAATTTATCTGTTATAATCATTATCACCTCCAGCCCAATGCAAGCTTTCCACCTTCCTTTTCCAATGTGGTTCATCACAGTTTTGCCTGTTGACTTGGTCAAATGTTAATAATCACTTTCAGCCCACAATTTTTAGCACTAGTTATCTTGTCATCTGTTATTAGATAGGGTAAATTAGTGAGCAAGTGAACAAAGTAGCAGGAAAGATTTGAGCGACCCAAAGATGAGGGTCAGAGCATCTCCACACCAGCAGCCCTTGTGGTATTTTCCCACGTCACTTCTGAAATTGCCCAAATAAAACTCATATCCAAATGAAGATTAATTTATTGATGTATTTTAATTTGTTCAAATTAAATGCTCCATTTTCAAAAAATGTGAATTTTCATGGTTCGGGCTTTAACAGGATAACAACAAGGATCAGCTGAACCGTCAGTCGAGCTGCTGTTTTTGCTCCTGGTAGCTTCCGACAGCTGCCGTTTGGTGTGAAACTTTGAAGACGACGTAACATCGTTGGCCTCTGAGGCTTACTGAACAAACCGTTTAATAATATGAGAACGCAATCAAACTGTTTATCAGAGGGAAAGCGTGATTTCTATGACATTTGCGCCTAACATTAGCTTGCATAATGTTAGCTTATAACCAGCTGGTGTTGCTGTCAGTAGACAGAGGTTTGTATGTCTAATCTGCTGACAGCGAGTATTTTCATTCAAGTTTTTTCTTTTTTTTTTAATCGTCATGTTTTTTTTCCCCCACTTTGTATTATTGAAACTAAAACACATACGCACCCCCACCCCCACCCAACCCAAGCTTACATAACAATGAGGTTGGCTGTGCTTGAGTGTTCCTTCAGCAGCTCGTTGAGTCTGATCTGACGATGGGTCTAAAGAGAGACAACCACAGGATCAAGCAATCAGGTATCACGTAACAAGATCATTTTCGCAAGCCACTGCACCACAGACTTCGAGGCAGCAGTGTCGCTCACAGTATAATCTACACTGAACTGCTTCCACTCTCCCTACAGAACAACTGAATGAGGCTGCAGAGGATCAAAGAATGAATCCCTCTGAACCCTGAAGTCATATGGAACTTTGACTGACTCAAGAATTTCAATTTTTAAAGATGCATGTAAATGGAGTATGCAGGGAAATCTTGTGACCTTGGCACGATATAGCTCCAGCTCGTTGTCAGTGATCCTCCATGGTTCGCTGTTCTTCAGCCTCTCAGCTGCCTCCTGCTCCATATCATCTTCTTTCAGCCGATAAGGCTCAATCATCTCCTCGAAGGCTGCCATGCTGCGTCACAACAGCTTCATGGTTAATCCTCATGTAAAACAGGTAACTACACAAAGCTTTGATGCAACTGTAGTGATAAGGCACTATATAAATAAAATTGAAATGAACTGAATTTTCAAAATCATCTCACCAAAGAAATGAACAAAAATTGATGTTTTGAATAAAAATGAAATTACTAATGCAGAAATGCTAAGAAAAAAAAAGTCTCGAGACCCAGGCGGATATCTGGATCTGGACTGTGATACTTTCTTGAAAAGTCTTCAGATTTATTAATGTTAAGAAAATGTTCCCTTGTTAAAAATCATAATTTGTTCAAACCAAATCAACATGGTCTCAAAGCCACACGTCTTTTCCACACAGACCACATGAGGGCGCCAGTAATTTGCTTTTCAGCTCAGCTTAATGTCCTCAAACATGCTAAACATTGAATTTCAAATGCTGACATAATTAAAACGGTTAGTTTTCCTTTCTTTATACCGTGCCAAATAGAGCCAACAGTTTCCTCAAGGCACTTAAGATACTGAATGTGTGACATAATACATGTTAACAATTGTGGAGGATGCTCAAAGTGTGAAGCTTAACAAAGTGGACCTACTGCTCCTTCTTGGGCTTGGTGTTGATGTCTCCAAGGACAGTAATGTCCGAAAAGTCTATCCTGAACTTGCTCAGCAGAGTAGCCATCCTGTAACGGGAATGTCAAAAACAGAGAGGTAGGATCAATACTATAAATAAGCTGTTAAACAAGACATGTGCAGTCTAAGAAGTTCTGGTTGGATACACGGGAAGCTGCTTTGAATAACTCTGAACACTAGCGGGTGGTACAGGGTTTATAATGTGGAATTCTATCTATGAGAATAATTTCCTTTAGCTTTAGTTTCAAACACTTGGTGCCGGAGAGCATCATCTGCTATCTATGTGTTGTGGGCTACAGGACTACGTGTTCAAGCTCTTTATTATTGTGTTGGCTACGTGACTGTCATGTTTCCAGTGCCAAGCATTTATTCATTTACTTTAACAAATTTGTTTTATTTTTGTCTCAAATCTTTAGTTCAGCTGCTTTCCAGCAGGAGGTGCAGGCAGAACTCCCAGCTTTGGAGGAAAAAAAAAAAGTTATGCTTTTCCGGTGTTTACAGAAACATTTCCCATTTTCATTGATCATTTAAGAGTAAAACGATCCATTTAAAGGGTGTAGGAAACAGCAGGCTTTACTTTCTGTCTGTTGGTAAGAGATAAAGTTAGACAGGAACATGTTGAAATGTCAGATGTCTGTTGAAACAGACTGTTGATAGTTTTGCAGTCACGCAAACATAAAAGCTTCTACACCCAGCTAACTTCATATGACAAAAGCAGAACAATGAGTGGCACATTCTCCGGCCAACAAAATCGTGTTGACTTCTTTGGCAGGAGGGATGGGGTAAGGGATAGACTCACATCATCCCCAGAGAATAACTTTTGAGAATGAACTCAATCACATTTTCTTCACTGATTTGAAACTTTACTGGATTCAGACTGACTGTTCAGCGCCTGCTAATCTGTCAGCCATGACCTTTTTGTTCCTGTGTTTTCCCTACTGGCCAGCTCTCTGCCATCAGTTTCATTCAGCTGCTTCTCCAGTTTCTCATTCCACAACAGATGGACTAACTCTAGCACTGGTCTTGAGCTGGCATCGGTATACCTCGTTCTGCACTTGAGATCTGCTGCAACTAAAAATCCACCAACCACAACCTGTAGCAGTTGTAGAACTGCTTCATGTGTCGAGCTAATCTATTTTTTAAGAGGATAACAAAGACAAGTCAGAGGAGGTGGAGTCTGTCTGCAGGATGAGCAATTTTTGTAAGCACACATAATACATAAGGTATATTTACTAAGATACATTGAGATACATTTAATATTAGCACCTGCAAAATTCAATCCATTTAAGAAAATGTGGGTATAGCTCCTTTCGAGCACCCACACACTTGCATGCATACACCCACACAGCAAGTACAAAGGCAAATTTATTATTTATATGTAGCAGGTCAGCTTCTTAGTTGATTTTTATTAATTTTTATTACTACAAATAATATTTAATAGCTAATAGCTAATATGAGCTTTGTGTGATTTTTTTCCCTATTTATGGTCAAAAACATGCAGTGTTGAATGCTGCAATATACATTATGTGTACATTTTACGTTGTATGCGCTTACATCAACCTGGAGAGATGTCAGCCTTTAAATGAACAGTGACATTTATAAATAATGTACAGAAACAGTCAGGGTTAGTACTTTGTGCATATAAAATGCATTTTAAGACATCTAGTATTTGGATACATCCTTATGTTATAAACAAATGTGTGAGAGTGGTGCTGAAAGGAAAGACATACCTACACTGTGTTTTCTGCTAACTGCACAGCATGCATGTTAAGGCACAGCTTCCTCATGTCTGCAACAGTGTTAATTTCGTTGACCAATAATTGTTGTCGTAGTTTTTGTCCATGAAAATCTTCTTTTGACAATAACTATGACACTTGACACTTTTATCAACAAATGAAAATACTGGTGGTGGCCAGTGGTCGCCCTCAGCCTCCTGATAAATGCGCCTATGGTGCGAATTTGTCCTTGTTCAAGTTGTCACATTCGCTAAATTTTCAGAAAACCTCTGACCTTAAGGCCAAACTCATGAACTTATTATAAATCTATTTAAGATCCTAGTTGACTTCCTTCTCCAATTATGGCATTTACAAGGTTTTCAGAAAACTCAACCTTGACCGTAAGGTCGAGGTCACTGAGATTCAAACTAGTCTGGATTTTCAGTAGATACACCTATGGTATCAACTTCAAACTCCTACATTGCTTCGTTCTTGAGTTACCCCATTCAAAAGCTTGGGTGTCCACTAACCCTGACCCTGCCCGAAAGAAGAGATCCACGCAGAACTAATTAAATTGTATATTGCAAATTGTATTTCATTTTATTTTATTGTATTTACGGGCCCATGCACAAAATACATTAATAAGTTAAAAAGAAAAGGATGCCTTGTGCCAGATTTAGCTACCAACTAATTTCCATCAGCAGTCTGCATTCTAAACCTAGACTAAAACTAGACTTCAGGTGCCTAAATTATGTTTTAGTCAAAAGACTAAAGGCAGAAGAGCACCAGGGCTATTTACAGCTTCCTCTTGTTCTCATCCAATGTTATGAATCCTTTTATGTTTAATAACAATTACATTTAAGTGTAATTAACAATATGACTGAATTTTAAATTCAGTTTATTTACTTAGTGTTGCTTATAACAACAAGTGTCTTTAAATTTTTAAAAGGCAAAGACAAAGATATTAGAAAGTTATTATTATTATTATTATTTTAGGTAGTTTGGTTTTGTTTACATTTTTTGGAGTGCTGGGTTTTGGTAGTATCGTTTTGATTTCAAAGGCTCAATAAAAGACTTCATAGGGTAGACACTCATTCCTTTGTACAGTCATGTACAGTACTCTCCGGTCTTGACAAAACTATCAGCCTGTACAGTACTTACGCTCTGCGGTCGTGATCAATCCTGTTGATCTTGCCTCCAATGAAAACACGGATCTTACATTCCTTCCACCGCTTCTTATTGGTAAGAAGGTAGGGGATCAGCAGAGTCAGACCTAGATGGGAAACATAAAAACCAAACTGCTCAATATACAACTTTAGTGACACAAACATTTAAGATCTGTACACTCTAAAGCTCAAGTCCAAACCTCAGACCTTTGGACTTTCTATAGACCAGCACTCAGTGCTGCAGAAACAGATTCATGATCACTTTTGCATTAAACAGAGTCAAATTAAATTCAAACAGAAAACAACGTAGTGGCCCTTTTTTTCTTCTTCTTCTGAGAAACAAAAAACAAACAAACAAAAAAAAAACCCAACTTCACAAACAAATTTTGCTAGCATGTTTGAGATGAGCAGTTGTTGAATCTTCAAAATGCAAATGCAACATGATGCTACCAAAATGAATTCAATCCTGATTTATAATGATTGGGAAGTGTGAAAATGACAGATCCTGTCAGAACATACTGTCTATGTGTTTTTGTGTGTGAGAGTCTGCCTTTGCGTATCAATAGGAATGCAAAACATACCAAATACGGCTTTACTTGTTTCTGCTCATCCCCCATGATGCTGTCACAGCACAAAGATAATCAGAACTAGAATCTTCACAGATGTTCTTTGGGGCTTAAAACTACATATTTCAGGCTGAACATTACAGAAAAAGTCAGCAATTTCAATTTAATGCTTTGACACTTAATGTGAAACTTATAGGTGCCAGAATTGTAGAGGCCTGAGTACTTTTAGGATCTACTGCATATGCTGTCAACAGTTGTATCTGCACTTTTTAGTGCTGATGACACTTAATGTCATAATGATGATGATGAGCCAGATCTGAAGTGACGCTCATCAGCTGGTGTTAAAAGCCAGAGTTCTCCCGCTGGCCCTGGTCACATCTTTACAGAGGTGGAGCCACTGCAAACTCTTACTTGCATAGAAATGTTTGCCAAGCAACGTATTTTCTTTAAGAACCAGAACGACGAGCGCACAACAACGAGCCCACAGGCTCCGACGGCTATGACAAAGCAGACCGAACCCGGGCCCAGAGACCTGAGATCCAAGGGCCCCCCACACCCTGGAATGGGCCCGACAGAGCCAGGGGGGCCAGGAGTGAGCCTGTACACACCCAAGCACCCAGCCCCAGACACCGAGAACCACCAATGCACCGGTGTGGTGGGCGGAGATGGAGATGGGGGGCCCGAGATGTTCCAAGAGAGGTTGAGTCCAAGACCCAACCTGACACACAGATGTAGACAAAAAGGCACACACAGACACAAGCATGCATGCCCACCCTCATGCACACATATACAAATGCTGAGCACCTGCCCAACGTTTCCATGGGATTAATGAAGACTCAGTCATTTTAGAAACTCCCACCATGCTGTCAGAGAGTATCTGATATTGATGCTTTTAAGCATAACTGTCGTTTGTTGTTTGAGCTAATGAATGGTAGGTCAGAGATATTGTTGCATAGTGGCTGTTTGACATCTAGCCAGGGCCAAGAGGGTATGTTTTAACCATCCTGAGATGAAATGTAGACCACTGGCTAAGAAGTAGTGTTGAAAGTTAGGCACATCTAGTCCTCCTTCATCCTTGGTCCTTTGTAGGCATGTTTCAGCTAATACACGTGGGTTTATCTCTCCATAAGAATTTAGAAATAGACAATTCAGAGCCTGCAAGCTTCAGAGAGAGATTAATACCAAAATAGTTTAGTTTAGTTTATTGAATAATCTGAAACTCTCGAGAAAGAGTCTAGTAATGTAATTACTTCAGAGAGAGTGGTTTGTGAGTGTCTCATGAATGCTTGATGGACTTTTTTGTTGCTATGATCTTTTGTTTGGTCTCATGTTGACCACAGAAAGAGACTTACTGTCACAGTATTGCAACTGAAGGTTAGAAAATGGTTAAAACATTGCAATTCATTCAGATTTTTTGAATTTAAAGTAGAAAAAATATTAATTGGTTGATTTGAATGAGTATACAAGTGCAATTTTACACACTATACAGTTGAAAATAACATTTGTTTATGGAGGTTATTTAAACATATCGTGATATTTATCGTGTATTGTGATTTAGCCCCAAAAATATTGTGATATTAGATTTTCCTCATATCAACCAGCCCTAAAAATAAATGTGAGTATATTACATGTCCAACTGATGCAGGCCAAAAAAAAAAAAAAACTAAACTGAACTTGTACATGGTTCAGTAAACAAGTAACATAATATGTCAATACTTATGAACCTGTTCAGTATGACAGTATTTTAATAACAGACCAAATAGAGAATTTTGAGATCAATAACGGTCGCACAATAATATAACTAACAATCACCTCCATCATCAAACAGCCACCAGACATCCACTGTGCCCTTCCCCTGTTTCTTCTGGAACTGTTGGCTGGCCTCTAGCAGCCTCTGGTCGGACACATTCAGAGGTACTGTCGGGCTCTTCTTGTCTGCGGGGATGCACACCACAACAAAAAACAAAATAAAAGCAAATCTCATTAATAAGGCATAATAAAACTAATAATTTTGTGCTTGGTAGAAGTGTAGCTCAATAGGACGCATACATGTCAGCTATGGACATGTATATAAAGAATATACATGCCCATAGCTGAAAATGAAGTATACAGTAGAATTCTGTTCATTGCTTGTAAGTATAGTGTTACATTTATTAGAAAATAAATTCGTTTAATTTTATTATTTAAAAGTTTTAAGTGATATAGGTACAGAATAAAAAAAACATTACTACTAAAAACCAAACAAATGGAAATGTGAAAACAGGAGAGCAGTTTCCATCCTAAGAAGAAAGCTTAAGGCAAATTAGTCAGCTCCAGAATGTGGCAAGAAAAGCAGGTGAGAGACTGAAGAGAGCTTGGAGAAAACAGAAATGTTGGAACACAGGCGCACACACACACACACACACACACACACACACACACACACACACACACACACACACACACGCCTACCTACAGAAAAACAGACTAAGTTAAAGGCAACATCATATACAGTACAGCTTTAGAGATGGCTCACGCTAGGGACATGAGAAAGAGACATGTTATATCCCACAGCCAAGGACCTAGCAGGCCAGAAAGAAGGAACAGAGGGAAAGGGAGACAGCAGGGTGGCGACAGTATGTTAGTACAAGAGGGATTCAAAATATAGTGCGAAAAAAATGGTGGCAGAAATGAGGGGAGCATAGCAGCAGGAGCTCAGAAAAGATACTAAGATCAAAATGGAAAGAAGGGGAAAGGTTTAAGGCAACTAAATGAAGTGCATCTCCTGCCTTTTTTCAACAGGGGCTGAGTTGTAGCTTTGCCATCGTCTTCATCATCTGGGAATTGAGACAAAAGGAGAGAAAACAAAAATTATAGTTAAGGTAAAATGTTACCTTGACATGCGATGTAGCAAGATGGAGTTAAGTACGTCAGGGGATACCAGAGGAAGAATCTAAAGCTGTTTGAGAGGCAGTTAACTGTGACCTCCCACAGTGGGAGACAAACATACACTGAAATACTCTAGTGACACTAATAAACACAGCTCAACCTTTTCCCCTGAGTTCTAGAAATTCCTAATGTCCAACATGAACAAAACCATCAGCAGTGAGCCGAGACTGTCTGGTTACATCAAAGTGGCTTCGAGTGGCCTTCGGTAAGGAGCCTTCATGAACATACAACATGAATCAGTCCCTATTCTCCAAACTCTCCACTGAAACTGCATCGAATGGAAACTTCCTGCCAGGAGTGGATTACCTTAGGATGGAAATGAAATCTGATGAGAGGAGGGAATTCGCCAAAAACTGTACAAATGACAGCACGGGTTCATGCTTTGGCAGCAAATCAAAGGATTACCCAAAGCAACCTTTACCAGACCAGTGTGTTGTTATTTTGTATACCTCAACAATTTCTAATCCAGTTCCCAAAACACTGTTTATCACTCGGATACTTTAGCAAAATAAAGAGCTGATAAAAGTATTGTTAGACAAAAATCTACCGAACAAAAAATACAACATTTGCTGTATTTTGTTTTCGAATTCCTACAAAAATTTTAATATTGCTCCGAATCTTTAATGAACAATCAATAAGGTAGTAAAAGCTTAATCATGAACTATTACTAATTAGTTCAACTTTATGTTTTTGCTCTATACTACTACCATCATCTAATACTATAATATAGGTCATCTAAGTATCTAATACTTAATATATTTGTGGCAATGAGAACCCAATACCAGTTCAAGGCGCTATACCATATAGCTACAGACTCTCCAGTATTAGAAACAATCTAAACAATTCAACAACCCCCTATGAGAGAGCACTTGGTTGTTGAGGTGGGGCAAAAAAAACAAAACAAAACAAAAAGGAAAAGGCCAAGAGCAGAGCTAGAGTTGGGGGAAAGCAGCCATCTGCCACGACCAGCTGGGGGCTGTGGGGAAAGAGCAAAAGAGCAGACAGATTTTTGTCATCTCTCTACACTTCTTTAAAGAAAACAAACAAACCAAACAGCTTTCATGAAGCCAGGTTGAAAGTAGCCCAGTGCTCAGGCTGCAACTGGGAACGTTCATTACTCCTCCAATCTGGAAACAATTGTATGCCTGTTTGAGCTGAATTAGTCTCTCTCTCATACGCTAACAGGGGACACACGCACACAGGCCAAAACATATGCACAGTGGGGAAGCTGGAGCTGTGGGTCTCAGGGCAGTGCATATGTATGCTTGTGTTTGTGTATGCAGAATAAGGAAGGCCACTGAAAGAAGAAAACTTAAATAGTGACATGAGGAATGTAGAAAAACACAAGGCTTGCAATGCAAAACCAAAAATACAAACGCAGACGTCAATGTAAACACTACCGCACCTGGATTACAGAGAAGGATTTTATGTAGTCATACTGATGATAGCTAACCTTTCTGGACTGCTGGGCTGTTCTGGAGGCTGGTGGCCTTAGAGGATGGCTTAGAGGAATCTGCATCAGAGTCTTTGCTGGTGTCTATGGAAACGATCACGTCTTTCATCCCTGATGGCTTTTCCTGCGAGGACAGCGACTCATCTGGCAGAAAATTAAACGGAAGGGGGAATTAGAAATATACATAACAATATACTAAGCTAGTTCACATACATAATTACTACAACAATGTTATGACCAGGCTTTTTTAATTTGTGGTAAAATCAAATTATTCCAATTCTTTACATTTATTCACTAAGGTTGCCAACCTGCAAATTGTTCTTGAAGCAAAAATGTCAAATATTTGTTTGCAGCCACTCAAAGATGTGGATTTGATGAGTTTTTCTACCACACAATGCATATTGACAGTAAGTATAGACAGTTTATTACACATTGTGTACCACT
This sequence comes from Perissodus microlepis, assembly GCF_051167445.1. Lineage (NCBI taxonomy): Eukaryota > Metazoa > Chordata > Actinopteri > Cichliformes > Cichlidae > Perissodus > Perissodus microlepis. The sequence continues at coordinate 56,224,694 of NC_140467.1, read as the reverse complement.
GTGCTGGGACTTTTCGTCAGACAAAACCAGATGTCACCTCAATCTGTGGAAAACTATCATTTTTTCCACTTGTAAGTTTTCATGCTTAGTATTGTGAATGTGAACATTGGAACCGAACACATCAGTTCATACAAACTGGAACGTCAATCAATGCTTGAAAATATCTTAAGACTGATAAGCAGACTGAAGAAGAAGGAAATATAATGAATGCTTATTCTCCTTCTAAGTTGATTTATGTGATGCTATGTGATAATACTGGAAAAACACTCAGCTATATTTAATTAACCTTTATCTGTATGTAATCTGAGCTGATGCTACATATGTAGTACAACAGTGTTTTTTTAGAATAAGCTCCTCTGCATGTGTTTGATACCTTGCCCTTGGATATGGGAGACATCCAGCCCCTCTTTCAGTCGCAGGATAACAGCACCAAACTGGAAGTCAAAGGCATCACTTCAAAAGAAGGGGGAGAAAAAAAAAGGTTCCCATTAACAGTGGACTGAAGCAATTTGCCCTCAACTAAACAAAGACAGTAAGAAACCCACAGAGTATTTAAGAAAAAAGATAAACAAGCACACAAGAAGACTCAAACATCGTTCTCAATGCCACAGGTTGTAGTATTGTATTGCACTGAGCAACATACAATGGAAAATAAAGGGCAAATTTTTAAGCGTATTAGCTTTGATTTTAATACTATCGGACTGAACAATCTGTGACATTCAGCTCTAATGCTATAATCCTCACATTACAACGAAGAACCCATTCACCTCAAGTCTCACATGACTGCTTTAGAGTTCAACAGGACAACAGATTTCTCATGGACTTATTTTAATCCAAGGGAGATCAAAAAGATCAAAAACATGACAATTACACTCTATCCCATAATGGCTAGCATGTTTCTACTAGAGATGGCACGATACCACTTTATGTCCGATACCGATACCGATATCATAAATTTGGATATCTGCCGATACCGATATGAATCCGATATAGTGTGTTTTTAATCAATAAAACTGTTTTTTTAATATCTTGCTGCATTTTGTATAAATTCATACTCAAGTTTAAATAAACAACAACACTAAAGCTATTCTGTTATACCTGTATGTAAAAAATACACTGCACCCAAAATATTTCATAGTTCAGCAATACTGATCAATCTAATGAACTTAAACCTACTCCATCCTCCCTATTCTGGTATTTTAAAGAGCACTTAGCAGAAATATTAAGCAACCTAACTAATAGGGTTGCAAACTCCCAGCAAAAAAAAAAAAAAAAAAAAAAAAAAAAAAAAAAATAGGGAACCACCCCCCACCCTCCACCTCATGATGCTTAATCGACATAATCAACTTTAATTTGATGCAGTGTGGAAAAAAAATGCACAGAAATAAATTATTTTTCAAGAATAATTAAATAGATTCAACATCTTCCTTCAACAGAATTGCAGACTGCACAGATGGTACCTTCCCAAAGGAAAAAGTACTATAGCTTACGAGGGTATATTAGACTTAACAGTTACTATATACAGTAATGGACTTCTATATATTTTACATAAGATTAAAACTTTGGGTGTAAGATTCAGATAATTATTTATTAAAAGCTAGATATTTTAAATGAGAATAAGTCTTTGTGCCCCCCTTTTCCCTGTTCATGCCCTATCGGCCCCCCTGGCTAAACTTTGCTAGATCCGCCCCTGCACAGTTACCAGCCGTCAGCTACGTAGAAAAAGATCCTGGTGTAGAAAGTAATATTAAATAAATTCTAACAACAGCTTATCAAGGTTAAACGTGCTGCTGTTGTTTATCCACTGGTTTCCTCTTTCTGGCGTGAAGTGGGCCAAAAACAAACAAGAGAGACGGACTCGCGACAGAAAAGCCGATCAGCTGATCATTAAGCAGTTTCACGATTGAAGTAGCAGCAAGAGAGAGAGAGAGAGAGAGAGGCAGTCGCTCCATATATCGGTTGTTAAGCTTAACGCGGGAATGCTTTACAAACATTCAGAGATGAACTTACACACTTGCTTTACTTCTCTCTGGGAAAACTTCCTCGGAGATGAAATGCCAGTTTGGTAGCAAGGCTACAAATACACACAGCCGCTCTATCACGTGACCACACTGCTCCGACGTGCTAGGTTATGACCCGAGTTACGCCATGTCGCAAGTTTTGTGAGGTGCTTTTTTGATATTTAATGGATCGGATTACATTTTTTTATTTCTCTCCGATATCCGATCCAGTAATTTACGTCAGTATCGGACCGATACCGATACGTAATATCAGATCGGTCCATCTCTAGTTTCTACTACTGTTTATGTAAAAAGACGTTTTTGTATACATTGTATTTTAACATATTTGAATAATATCAGTAATATCAAAAACAACCGATTCTGTTTATCTAGAAGCGTTTTCAGTGGGAGAAACATTTTGTCACTCATGCAAATTACTTCTTCAGTCTGAGCTGACTGGAGGTTTCCCAATATTACAAAATGTACATTTGCATAATGACCAAAACTAGCACCACTGACTAACAATGAACCGTGGTCAGGTTCATGATCATTAATATGCAAACTGTCATGAACATTATTCAGTGGCCATTCACAGAGATTTGGGGAATGGCTCCAATCACAAACTTGTAAGAAAGAAAGATGCACCCTGGACATTTGTCAAAGCTGGGAAGACACCTAAAGAATGCTTCAAGCAATCCAGAGAGAAAGACAACTGCTGTATAGAGCACACAGCAGTTGTATATAAACAGTATGAGACAGCTGAGATGCATTTCCTCTAATCATTGAGTCTCTGTGGTTTTAAAACCCAAAAACATGCTGTGACAAAAATGGGTCCATCCCAAGGATGGGGTCAAACTGCATAAACAGAGTAACATAGCGTACGCTGTTAAGTGCCAAAAGGATTGCTATGATTTATACATCGGGGAAACCAAACAACCTAAGGGGATTGGGACAACACAGAGGAGCTAACTCATCAGGCCAGGACTCTGCACTTTATTTACACCTAGACGCTCTCTCAGTGATGAGGATGTACACATCATGGACAGAGATGAACACTGGTGTGAGCGCGGAGTCAAGGAGGCCATTTACGTGAAAAGGGAAAGACTACCTCTGAAACGAGGAGGGGGCCTAGACATCCAGATGAACAGAATCAACTTTTTGGGATTTGAGTTGTTAAGGATATCATTAGTTTTTCTGTTGGTAAGCTGTTTTTGCTGCTGTGAGCTACCGTTAGACTCTGTTAGTTGTTATTAGCTGTTGTTAGTGAAATATGTCTGTGAAGCTTCTCAGTCATCCAGGTCATCGTAGTCTAAGGAGCTTGGAAAGAAAAGCGTCTTAAATTAAATTATTTAACTTAAATTTCTTGAAGACGTTTCACCTCTCATCCGAGAAGCTTCTTTAGTTCTAGGAGCAACTGGTGGAGAGTCCAAGATTTTTAAGTCCTATGGGAGTGTCCCTCTCATGGATCCTCTACCTAATCACACCAGCCAAGGTGTGAAAACTAGAGAAGGCACGATACCACTTCTTTATGTCCGATACAGATACCGATATCATAAATTTGATATGAATCCAATATAGTGCTTTTTTAATCAATAAATCTGTTTTTTTTTAATATCTTGCTGCATTTTGTATAAGTTCATACTCAAGTTTTGAGGAAAAAAAAAAAAAACCAAAAACCAAACAAACACTAAAGCTATTCTGTTATACCTGTATGCAAAAAATACACTGCACCCAAAATATTTCATCGTTCAGCAATACTGATCAATCTAATGAACTTAAACCTACTCCATCCTCCCTATTCTGGTATTTTAAAGAGTACTTAGCGGAAATATTAGGCAACCTAACTAATAGGGTTGCAAACTCCCAGCAAAAAAAAAAAAAAAAAAAAAAAAAAAAAAAAAAAAAAGAAAGAAAGAAAGAAAGAAAGAAAGAAAGATTCCCAAAAGGAAAAAGTACTAGCTTACTAGGGTTTATTACACTTAATAGTTACTATATACAGTAATGGACTTCTATACATAAAACTTTGGGTGTAAGATTCAGATAATTATTTATTAAAAGCTAGACATTTTAAATGAGAATAAGAAAGAAAAGTATTTCTTTGTGCCCCCTTTTCCCTGTTCATGCCCTATAGGCCCCCCTGGCATATCTTTGCTAGACCCGTCCCTGCACAGTTACCAGCCATCAGCTACGTAGAAAAGGATCCTGGTGTAGAAAGTAATATTAAATAAATTCTAAATTCTAACTGATCATTGACCAGTTTCATGATTGAAGTAGCAACAGGAGAGGGAGGGAGAGAGAAAAGGCAGTCGCTCCATCGGTTGTTAAGCTTAATGTGGGAATGCTTTTCAAACATTCAGAGATGAACTTACACACTTGCTTTACTTCTCTCTGGGATAACTTTCTCAGAGATGAAATGCCGGTTTGGTAGCGAGGCTACAAATGCTCAAACAGACCGCCGACAGGTCTCGCACGCCACAGCCGCTCTATCACGTGAGCACACTGCTCCGACGTGCTACGGTTATGAGCAGAGTTACGCCATGTCGCAAGTTTTGTGAGGTGCTTTCATGATATTTAATGGATCGGATTACGTTTTTTATTTCTCTCCGATATCCGATCCAGTAATTTAGGTCAGCATCGGACCAATACCGATACGTAATATCGGATTGGTCCATCTCTAGTGAAAATGGGTGTGGGTCACAATCAGCCAAGGTTTCAGGTGAACCCACTGTGAAACCTAGCCCCACCCTATCATGTGATTTCCTGAGGTGAAACAGCCAAGAATGTGAGTGGGTGTTAGTGAAACTTTCTCTGAAGTGGATCCAACATTGCTGGACTCAGATTCCTAAAGAATGAACCATCATACCCTGTGAAAGTGTAATCAAACTGTTTAAGGAAAAGTGCGATTTTTACGACACTCGAGCCCAAAATTACCTGGCAAAATGTTAGCTTATAACGAGCTGCTCTAATGGCCCTGCTGACAGCTCACGAATGCCTACGAGTTCTCTTGGCCTCCACGTTTGGGGTACTAAGCGTTTGGCGACATGCACAAAACAGGATTAGTTGTAAGAGAGACATCCTTCCCAGCCACTGAATTCAAATATGGTGAGAGAACTTGGCAGCTTCCAGAATGGACCAATTGTACCTTTTATGTTACCTAGAACCTAAACCACTGAAAATTTAATAAATCTGTTAGGGTGAAATATATGAAAAATATAAAACGTACAATAAGCTGTTTGCATGTGTGTGCATACCATTAAACTACGAAATATTAGATTATTAGTGTCAACAACAAAATTGTTGAAGCACCTTTTTGATTTAATCACAGCATTCAGTCTTCTTGGGTACACACCTGCCAACAATTACAGAGACCGATTAGCCCTATGTAACATCCAGCTGTCCTAGTAGGAGTTTCCTGACATTTACCGAGTTGCGTACTAAAGCAAAATTCACGGTTTGTAGAGCGCTTACAAAGCAACAAAGTGAACTCAGTATTGAAAATATTTCTTCACAAGAAGGGTATAAAATTTCCACAGCATCGGATGTACCATCGAACACAGTGAAGACTTGTCGAAAGAAAAGAGTGTTTTTTCTTTTATATAATTCTTTTCTTCTCTTTGGATTATTCTACTTACTGGATCATGCTGATGTAAGTCTCCACATTCATCATGTCCCCATCCCTCCAGTCATTCTTGAAGCCCAGAACAAGGGTGTTTGGCTTGAGGCGGCCAAGACCAGCAGCCTTGATTGGACCAGGAACAAGAATCGCAGATTAATCATTTCTTAAATGTGGCTCATTTCCAAAGAATAAGTAAAACTATGAGTGTGGAGCAGGAAATAAAAACAGTTCAGTCCATACAGTGTTCAGCCTGTCACTTGGGTTATGGGTCCAATCTTAAAGGAGACTCATGTTATCCACTCTTAAGTTGGTTACCGATAGCAAATAATATGTGAATAACTACTTCCAGGCACCTTACTCCTCAGTCCTGAAAATAACCACAGTCTCACTTTCACTACAATAATGCACCTGGGCTACCTTATGCAATTTTATGCCTTTTTACTGCGACACCACATCTCTCAGTTGTGCTGACCTCTCTTCACAAGTGAAGTAATTGTTCCTTTTAATTTCCACTGAATGGATTTGTTCCAGGTTAGCTCTGATCAAGAGCTGTTGCCCCATTCCATACACAATGGGAATTCAAAAGCGATGGAGCACCCACTACTTGACCAACCCCCACTAGATCTCCCTGCCACCACTTACAGTTGTTAATCTCTTTTTTTAGCATCAAATAATCATTAGCTTCAACTCACTGTCTTAATCTTAATAACTTGTTGCTATGCTCTTTTCTGTTTATAGTTTTATCCAGATTTATACTGTAGATCCCAATATACTTTACATAGCTCAACATAATTCACAGGAACACATTTGTTTAAGGAAATGACAGCCTTTTAAAAATCATCTTCCAGTTAGTACTGCTATTTATGTCACAGCGTCTGTGTGAGTCACTCTTCTTAGTATTTAAGCGTTATTTATGACAGTATGTTTGCACTAAGCACCGCAGCAATTTCCTAATGTTGTAAACCTGCTCAACATTTGGCAATAAAACCCTTTCTGATTCTGATTCTGATTCTAGTAAGCATGTGTTCTTCTCATTGTATTTTGGGAATAATAGTTACGGCCTAACATACTAGATAAAAATTATTCCTAGTTTTAATGTTTCAATCATGGATCTGCATGACTGGTCTAGTCATTGTCAGAAATATTAGTTAGTTAAACTTACCAATAATGTACAACATCATTTATCAGTTCAAGTATTATACCCCAACCTCCACTATAGATGGCTCGGCCCAGCAAACACACAAAAAAGCACTTGAACAATGCTTCCGTGCAAAGAGTTAAGAACAAACACACAACTCTGAATAGAATTTAGTTTTCCTACCTGAAGCAAGTACTGACAGCCTTGTTTTAGGTCCTCAGCAAACACTGGCGTGTAGAAGGCTTTGGTCTCGTTCTTCAGCAGCCAGCGTTGGTAGCGTGCCTGATCTGTGGCAAGCTCTTTGAAGTTTGGTCTTCTGTAGCCCTATGGAGACAGAAGGCCAAATTAATCCAACAGCCTTAAATTTATCAGTGTTGGTATTGTAGAACAAATGACCACAAATCTAAGTTTCAAAGATGAAAAGATGCTAAATTCAACAACTTTTGATGTGTGAAAGTTAAACAGAAGAATTTAACTTGCAGAACAATCACCTGCTCTGAATCTCTGCCTGCTTTTGTGCCTTTTACATTCAGTACTCTGCAGTACTTATTTTTAAAATACAAAAGACCAGGCTATTCCAAATCGTTCACTAGCTTTGTGTGCAACGTTAGGGTTGTGCGATATGATGATATATTAAAACGACATATTGTACTCTATCGTTTATTTCATGCTGTCGAAAACTCTTCACTGGAATATGTTTTTCATTGCTTTCTAGAAAAAGGAAAAAAGTCCCCACCACCGTCAAAAACTTAATAAAAGGACAGAGTAAAAAATAGAAATGCACAATGTATCACCAACTGCTGCACCTGCAAGAAAAATAAACATAACACCTGGAACAAACATTGGAAAATGCGCAGGTACATAAATCGATCTTCTATGGTTGTGTGTGTGCATGTGAGGACAGAAAATTGGCATCCTACTAAACATGTGGGGACCAGCATTCACTTATGGGGACAAAATGCCAGTCCTCACGAGTTTGAAGGCGTGTTTGATGCTCAAAATGTGCTTTTAGTGTCAGGGTTAAAATTAGCCTCAACCTTACCATAACCTAAGGGTTACGGTTAGGCATTGGTTTTTTGATGGTTAGAGCAAGGGAACAGGGAAAGCATTATGTCAATTAGATGTCCTCTCCAAGATATGAAAACACCTTATACACATTTCACATTTTTCTCCTGGTTGCCTGTGCCCCACCTGCATTGGCTCCACATCCTACAGTCTAAGAACCACCGATGCAACCAAATCCAGAGGCTCCCACAGCATATCAAAGTCTTCTTTTATATTGCCTGCTAATCAGTGCTATGTGGTTTAAACAGTTTGGTGAAGAACTGGATGAATCTAGCTAAAAACTGACTTTTAAAGAGCAATTTGACAGCTAATTCATCAGTAGCAAAAAACAAAAACAAAAAAACAAGCCAAATGACATCTGCTCACCGTGCGAATATGGCCGCAGATCATCATGCCTACATTCTTGGTGAAACTGTGGACCAGATCCAGAAGGGCAGGACGAGAGTTGGGATAACCAGTCATCACCAAACACTGGGGTCTGCAATAAGACACATATGAGAGAAAACATCCACCAAGTCTGCATCTGCATCATCCTTTACCACATCTATAAAAGCAGAGAAGGGATGCCATATTTTGCCAAGTTTACAGAATTATTTGATTTTATGCTTTATGTGTAGCCACCTTTTCATTTGACCTTGCCAGTAACCTTTAGTCTTCTTAACACACAAACACCCACACCCATATACAGTCAGACACCAGAAGCAGAGCAATGAACATCAAAGCAAATATGTTAGCATGATAGGATTATTGGACACAATACAGAGGCGAGAAAAACTTCAGAGGAACAAAACAAATTCTTGAATTTTGAAGATTCAGCCTTTTAAACTCCTCCTTGGTTTTCTGCCATGAGAAATGTGAAGGAAATCCACAAAACAATTACTGAGCCAATTTGTTACATGTGCAAGCTTTAAGAGAATGAACACATGCACACAACATGAGGCCGCATATATAAATATACTCAATAAATTTCAATACATTTGAAAATTAATCATCTCCCCCTCCACAAAGTCTCTACTTTTTCCCCCATATGATGGTAAATAATTTAAATTGTTTCATGAAACACTAAGGCTAAAGTTATTATCATGTCAAACTTTGTTCTTCTCAGGCTGCAAAAATCCAGAGGTGAACGACTGGCTGAAGAACCACAAAGACTGTGTTGTGCGACACATGGTGCAACGTCAAAATCACTGCATGGCACTCGCAACGATGTGAGCATAAATCGAGCATAGCAGCTGAGCTTAACCTAGCACAACACGAGATAAACAATTGACAGAAGTTTAAAGAGACTTTGGGAATGAAGAAAACCCATCAACTAACATGACGTTGGGGAAAAATAGATTAGAGGATAACATAACCAGATGTCCATAAGCATCCAACCGAGAGCTACCAAGCAATCGCTTTATATGTGGACCGAGCTTGAGTGTTTATCAAGCATGGTGAGTAATAATATTGTGCTTCCATAACTCAGGTGCCATCTACACTCGCAGGTAAGAATGGTTCAGCTCAATCACGTTTGTGTTTGGTACCTGAAATTCTTGATGTGGTCCTCCACTCCGCTAAGGTGCAGAGTGTGGGTCAGGGCCTGGTGGTAGGTCAAAGCCTGGGTCGATGAGCCCCAGTTCACATCTGGAAGGGAGGACACATGCAGGCAGAAACACAGTGGAGTTAGCAAGTGTGTTTATGGGTCAGATTGCTGGACTAAAGGCTACCTGACCCATGTGGTGTTAACGTCAGTGAAAAGGCCTAGTGTATGTGTAGCTGCATGTCAAACTGAGTGTTCTCACAGGTGTGTTTAGAACTGTATAGCCAGCTTTTAGTTTAAAGAGCTGCCCCACTAAGATTATGGATTCAAAACCAGAACCTTCTTGGCTGATATCCCAGAAAGTTGATTCTGTTCATCTGGATGTTTGAGAAACAATTTGCCTTTCTTCTCTCCTGGATCACTTGGAGCATTCTTTAAGTACATTTAACATATATCCAGCTGGGATAGCTACATTTACTCAGGGCCTTTTTGATATGATGTTCTTCAGCTTCCCTCATGGCTGTGTCTGTAGGGATGGGGCTCAGTCTTTACTGTAGCATCTTACAGTGCTGTGATTGCAGCCATTCCCCAACTTCCAACTCTTTGCATATTAATGATCACGAAACTGTCTCACTGTTAGTCAGTGCTGCTAATTTCCATCGTTGTGCAAATGTATAATAATAATTTATAGCCATTAGGGAAATCCGCAGTCGGTCAAGACCGAAGAACTCACTTGGATGAGTGGTAAAACGTTTCTCCCATTGAACACGCAACATCCAGATAAAAAGAATCAATTTTCTGGAATTTCCTTACCTGGATGATTGAGCACAAACCAAGATTCCTTGCTGAAAGGTAAAAACCACTAACCACTACACTACTGTCCACCCGATTTATGAACTTATATTATTTCTGTTTGCAAATTTCACACTAAGGTAAACCATAAACACCTCAACATTTTTGGAAAAAGCCAGAGATATGTACAGGTTCCATAAAAGACTGAGGTGTGCAGGGACTTTTAAATTAACCAATCAATTTAATGCAACATATTCCTTATGCAAATGAATTCAATACAATAAAATTGTATTTATACAGCACAAAATCAAAACAACATTTGCCTCAAGGTGCTTTATATTGTAAATTGAGACCTACATTAATACAAGAATACAAAAAATTACAAAATTCCTATAAGACGCCCTATCAGCAGACACTTGGCGAGAGTGGGAAAGAGAAATTCCTTTTTAAAAAGAAAAATCTTTAACAGAACATGGAGGAGAAACCATAGGCAGTGACAGGTTAGGGCTAAACACCATACTGTGGATAGAACACTCTGCTTATTATCAAAATACTTCACAGCATGTTATCTTAAATCATAGTTAACTGTCATCTTACCTTCTCTCTAGTGTCTTGAGACAACTGTCGTTGTGAACTGGTGCTACATTAATAAAACTCAGTTTAACTAAATGACAACCAATATATAATTCTTATATCATATTGGTACTTGGTAATTATTTTACTCCATAAAAAAAGTGAGGAATTTTTGGCCAAACTTGGCGTGCTCTCCAACTCACCTGGCTTCTTGTGACTGACATAGATATACAGAGCCATAACAATGACATTTGTAAGAAGGGCAGCTGCCCAGTTGATGACAAACATCACCCCACAGCAGAGAATGGCTCCAGCAAGGGAAACCCACATGTTGTAGTATTTGAAGCTAGGTCTCCAGCCTGTAACATCGATGTAAATTAGTCACAAAATAGATTTAAAATGTCACACAAACAGTGCTAGTCACATATAAGGTGCAAACAAAAAGTTCCATAACTGCTCCAGCTGGGTATGAACATGGTCGTGTGATTGAAACAGGACCTTTGGCAATGACAACAAAAGCTTATGTTATTCTTGTTGTGACTATTTGCATTGGTGCATTTGTAATTTATAACATGAGAGCAAAAGAACCATTGTGTTGAATTCTACGCGCATTTACTTTGAAAGCAACTCAAGATTCTTCATCACTGGTAAGAAGAGTTGGGTCTAGTTATGTTAGACCCCAGAGCAGCCCTTAGTGGGTGGATCTGCAGTCAAAACCAAAGAAGGCTCATCGGGCCAAAAGCAATTCTGACATGGTGAAGGAGATCCAGATGGTACCGCTGAGCACTTCACGTAAAGCAGTAGGACTGACTGCATCAGTCACTGTATCAGGGTACAAGGTGACAAGGGCTTTTGCTTTTTATTGGAGCAGTCACAAAACTTTTTGATTTCATTTGATACAGTTTAGGTATTATGTGCAAAAATTAGAACTGAAAACTGAATTAAATTCAGTTAAGGCTGAGTAGAAGTTCTTTTTCAGACACTTCAGCTGGGAACAAATTAAATAAGACCAGCAATGTGGGAGGTTAAAGAACAGGAAACGTTGAGTCAGCCTCCATTTAAAGAAGCTTGTTATAAAACAGTCAATGTTGCTGTTAGAGAGGAGGGATAATGTTTCAGATGGAGCTAGGCATATGTTTGGGTTAAAGAATGAGTTGACAGTCTACTAGAAGTTATACGAGACATTAGGGACCATATTCATTCATTGGACAGTACAGAAACTATAATAGTGGGATTTTAGTGATGGAATACAGTTGGTGTGTGTTTGGTTACACAATGACAGAGTCTTTAAAAAACAGGACATAAAGGGTACATTGACAGTGTCGTTCCTGAGTCTATGAAGGGACTTTAGGAGTCCCAGAAATTAGAAAGTAATTGGCCCTGAACTGAAAGTAATGTTTGTGTTCCAAAGAGAGAAATCTATTACACCATCATACCGTTTCTGTACTCTCTAAATGAGTCATGTACCATTTAGGTCCACGTAATTTTATGACCTGCTGGAGGAATTGGAAAGAGAAAAATAATCTGTACCTGCAGTTCTGCTAAGGCTTTGGTTGGTCTGTGTGTGTGTGTGTGTGTGTGTGTGTGTGTGTGTGTGTGTGTGTGTGTGTGTGTGTGTGTGTGTGTGTGTGTGTGTGTGTGTGAGAGTGAGAGAGAGAGAGAGAGAGGGATGAGGGGGTGTAGAGAGAGGAGGGGGTGTAGAGAGAGGAGGGGGAAAGCAAAGAACTCAATATACGCCATCAATAAATGGTAAATGAACTGATTCGTATATGGAACATTTCTACTCTACATGATCACTAAAAGTGCTTTATACAACTTACCCCCTGTGCTTTTTTCCCCCTATGCAAGTGTTTTCTAACTAACATTCACACACATTCTTATTCCGATGGATACATTGGACAGCAACTTGGAGTTGGTATCTTGCCCAAAAATTGCAGACTGGAGCAGCCAGGGATTGAGCCACTAACCTTCCAGTTAGTAAATGACCTGCTCTAACTCCTGAGCTACAGCCAGCCGCATCACTGAATTTGTCATCAGTCTACAGACAAAGTGTGACTTCACCAAAATTAGTTTAAAAAAAAGAAAGAAAGAAAGAAAGAAAGAAAAAAAGAGAACTTTCCCTTATCAGTAGCTGAATCTATTTGTTCAGTTTTGTATGTGTTTCTGACACTTTAGTCACTAGAATAGAGAGATGGGTACCAAGGGAGCAGGAGACTATCTTATCCCACATAAGATTGATGGTTACTAATCTTAACAGGTAACTACATCAGATATACCACACACTTTTTCCACAAATACTAAGAGACTGCATCATATAGATGGATTACTGTAGAGAAATAAGAAGTAAAAACAAGAGTATCAGCCATTTTTGAAAATCTCCCATTCTGGGCAGTTTGAGATTTTTGACTTTAACTGAGGTTCTTCTTTCAGACAAGTGGAGGTAAATAGTCTAAAAACAACTTTCATTTGGCTAGCCCTTTGTGGTTGACAAAGACTAACATTTGAGGAAACAGATAGACATCACCTACCTTCTTGTGTAACAGTACTGTCCCAATATTGTTACAACATTAACCTCCTAGGACCTGGCGTCCACATATGTGGACATCACATTTTGGGTTATTTAGACCAAAAGACTCAATTTTGCTCTACAAGGGCCTGATATCCACTTACGAGGACATTATACTGCTACTGTTCTATCAAAATTTTAAATGAATATGCTCATATGTGGCTCTCATTTTTCTTAAAAACAAAAATAAGGCAAAAAAAAAAAAAAAAATCTGTTAATTCTTTGTTTTTACATTCATCAGGCCCCAATATGTCCAAATATCAAAGAGAAATTAACAATGCATGCAGTGGAAGAGTTCGGGTCTTAGGAGGTTAATGACAATATGCCTTCTATATTTATGATCAACTGTCCAAATTGAATTTTCTTTGTTTAAGATGCATCAACTTCTAAGCCTAAATGTAACCACGTAACCTCTGGTATGTCATCAGTGTGAATGACTTCTCTTATGAGACACACATCAGGACAGTCTCATTGAAAACCAGTAACTGTTTTTTAAAAAAAATTCATCCAATGAACTGTTAAAACACAACATTATACCTAATGACATGAATGCCTGTTTTTACAGTCTAGATTAGGATTACAATAACTTCCTCTATCGTCTTAATATGTTGATCAAGCACTTTATTATGCTTAGATTCTCCCATTTCTAAATGTACTGATCTTACCTGGTGAGTTAGCCAGTGAGGCATGGAACACGGAGAAGTTGATCAAGGCATATGATGCCAAGAAAAAGTTGGAGATAATGGGTGCAATAGTGTTCAGCTCAGCTGCAAGAAGAAAAGCACCAGTCAACTCAGAAAAGTTAAAAATTTCACCTGTGATTTTATGTCCAGTCAAAAAAACCAAAAACAAGCAAAAAACAAAACCTTTGACCCTTTGAATAAACACTCAAACTCTCAGGATGAAGACAGTGAACATATCGGCTGCTGCTGACTCCAGCATGTGGTCATGCAGTGCGCCATTACTGTAAAATTTTAAAAATTTAGGCATCTAAAAAGGTAAAGTTTTCAACAGCTGTTGTATCAATATCAATTTAGTTCAATAGTCTGTAAAAGTATTTTTATTAGGAGCTTGCAATAAAACAAACAAACAAAAACTACAAACAAGAGTTATTGTCAAATTTTAGACCAGTTGCCATGTTCATAAAACTGACAACACTTTAGGATGAATTTCAGAGGGCAGTAATGATCCTGGTTCTGTATCAGTTCAAGCAAACAAAGAATGAAATGTGGAGCAGAGCAGCTGAATCAGGTGGGTTTCAGGCCTACAGAGGGGGAGGTGCCAATATACAGCTGCAGACTGGGGCTGAGCAGTGTGAGTGCTGGATGAGAGAGGCCCTCCAGGTCCGCTCAAGAGGTTGCAGATGTGGACAAGACGTAAAATGTAACCATTCTACTTTTACAATAATTTATTACACTGTGTTATCATTATGTGTCTTATTCTATTGTTTGCTGGTTCAATCCATTTCACATCAAGCCCTCTGTTTCATTATATTTATTTTAGCATAACTAATACTACACATTATCCAAGGTTCATTTGAAAGTTTTCCATGTTGTTCTTCTTCTACAATAATTACAATATTTAGACATGTCAGGTTTTAAAACCTAAAATCAAATAAAGGGGGTAAAACAAGTATTGAACACATCACCAGTTTTCATTTCTAAAGGTGCTACTGACATGAAATCTCACCAGATATTGGCAACAACCCATCCAATCCAAACATGCAAAGAAGACTGTGTGAAAAGAATGAGCCAAAATCACATCTGAGCAATGCATACGACTAGCTTTCCCATACTGGAGGCATCTTGAAGCTGTCATCACCAACAAAGGCTCGGTTTGAAGTATTAAACAAATTTCAGTAAGCGTATTTAATACTTGGAGATCACACAGGGTTTCTTTGAAAGTGTGGATTGGATGGTTTGTCACCAACACCTGATGAGAACATCATGTCAATAGCACCTTTAGAAATATATTTACTTATTTATCTATTTTACTTGCTGTATTTTAGAAAGCTGACAACATAACTTTTTTAAGAAATGACTTCTTGGCCATTAGTTCTTCTGTGTCAGCATGGGGTCAAAAGTCTCCCTTTGGTATAGAGTATTTTTCTGGGTATAGATATCGTGATTAAAATTCTAGTATCATGACATCATTCTAAATGTCCCTTAGGCAAGGGCACAGGTACAGCATGCACCAACGTGGGTGTTTCCTGTTTAGAACAAACACTGCGTGAAAACACCGGTTCTCACAAAAGAGAACAAGGATTCTGAGAACCACAGTGCTCTTACTTTCCAGCTAATATTTTTGTACGGTTGTATGTGATCAAGTATGAAAAGCAATCAGCAAGCAAGCAATGAGTGAAGCCATACCAATGAGGATAAAGGCCAGACCGATACCGAAGGTCAGGATGTATCCTCGTAGGGGTTCATTGTTCTTGCCGTAGCCTTTGGCAAACATTTGCAGGCCAGGATAGATGTTGTCCTTACACAAAGCCTGCGGAAACAAAAGCCTTTGTGTTGTCTCACTGGAGTTTAAGCTGTTTATAATCAAACGCTATAAGAAAAACTAATTAAATAATTGACATTTTTCCATCATTCAATACTGCAATTTATTATATACAGTACTTTAAAGCTTGGATCTGATCTTACCTGAAAAACTTTAGGTGCACTAACTAAAGAGGCCAGTGCTGAGGATAGAGTGGCAGAGAAGATGCCAGCAGTGATGATGGGCCCAAAACCAGAAACAAGGCTCATAACCTGAACAAAAGATTACATGTAAATTGAAAAGCTACATTAAAAAACCATTAACATTCATCTTCTGATAAAGTTGTTTTTTTAATATTCATATTCTTTTACACTCATTTGATACCTGGAAGTCCCTATGCAGCCCATAGCGGCAGTTATCCTCATTCTTGCAGGTAGAGAAGTCATAGCCAAATTTGCAGGCAGCAGTGGAGCAGTTTGCCATGAGGTGAGAACTGATTGTGTCATTCACATTTCCACTGGCATCTCTCAAAATACAGGAGCCTAGTTTTTAAAAAGTATTATCCACATATTAGATTTTGTATTTAAAAAGGATGTGACAACCTTGCAAAAATGCAGGTACTATACACCACCTGTTGAAATAGCAACACCCAGGTAGACTATCCCTGTGATTAATATGGCTAGAAGGGTCCCTTTGGGGATGGCCATCTGTGGGTCCTGCAACAACCAACCACAACAACATTTTAAGATTACAATATATAACTGGATACAAGGCTTTAAGATGAGTACATCAAATCTTACAGCCAATTCAACGCTATGAGTTCCGTCTCTATTCCAAAGTTTTCAACAGCCTTAATCAGTGGAAGCATAGTCATATTCACCTGCACAGTACAATCTACAAAGTAAACCTTTACTTGGTTTGACACTATATCAACATTTATCACATGGTTGCACATGACTTACAGCAAGGTCTCCTGAAATGTTGGCTCCAGCCAGAATACCAGTGGCGGCGGGGAAAAAGATGGCAAACACAGAGAAGAACGTCTCTCCTCGGAAGTCTGGACCCATGTTCTCCCACATTATTGAAGCTGACAGAAAAAAAGATCAAAGGCCAACTGTGACACAGCAGTGTAAAAGCCAACATGAGCTCTCAGATTTATGAGGCAGTATTAATAAGGTGTTTCTTATATTATTTTTTTAACAAACAAAAACAACAAACGTCCTACCATCATAGCCCAAGAATCCCTTAGCTTCCTTTGACTTCATAGGAATGAAGCTTCCAATAAAATAGTTGAAGATGGCTGTGACAAGGACGACGAGTAAGAAGATCTGGGCCTATAGGAAGCAATTAAAACCAGTGTATTAATGTGTAGTAGTTAAATCGACTACACCTGCAGTATATCTGCAGGGTTGTCAGAGTCTCATGTAAACATTGGTCTGGGATGATTTGGTGTCTTCAGTATTTGGAATTGCGATGTACAGATTACAAGTTACCACAGCTTTCATAGTAAAATTCAATGCAATTCAGTTTTATTTATATAGCACCAACTTACAACAACTCGTGTCTCAAGATACTTTATGTTGTAAGATAAAGACCCTACACAGCAATAACATAAATATAGCAATAAAACCGTTTTTGGCTGCCATGCTTTGAAAAACTCACTCTAAAAGCTTTCCAGCATCAAGCAAAATTAACAACATTGGAACAGAGGCAAGCACACGGGCACATCATGCACCAACATGGGCTTGTTCAGTTTAGAGGGGGAAAAAACCCCAAAGGACAAAAAAACAAAACACCCCATGAAGGCAGTATGAGATCACTAGAGTAAGCAGCAACAGAATTACAAACATTTTCCAGCTTTCTAAGTTGCCAAATTTTGGAGTGTAGTCCTGTATTGGTTTAGCTTGCGAAACTTGCTAACAGCTTGCCAACAAAGTAAACTGAAGCTTTTCGTGTTACCTTCAAATTTTGATTTTTGTGTGCACCCCCCACCTCCCAACACCAACACATGCACACAATAAGACCGAACTTAAGTCTTTACAAAAACAAATTTTACAACCAGTGAGTGTCACTACTTTGGCTACATTCATGTTTTATGTAGTTTCATATAGGTGTAAGTTTCTATGAATTGGGATGTTGTGCATACCTTGGCCTCCCACTCCATTCCTGCTACAGAGATGCCCAGAAGAATGATTATTGTAATGGTGCCAATTATTCTGATATCGTTGACTTCATCTGTCATGACGGCATCCATACCCTGAGATACAATACAAGGACTTGGTAAATTGAATGACAATGATCAGCAAACAGTGTTTTGATATGTGCTTTTCTCTCTCGATGATGCCAGGACAGCCCACTCCTGCTGATCACTGATCAGCTGTAATTATCAACTTTCTTGAATTCAATGTGAAATCCTAATAGACTTACAATCAGAAGTTCCACAACAGTCTCAGCAAAGCCCACCACATACATGGCAACAGCCACTGCATTGGCAAAGGCAAAGATAAGACCAATAGAGCCTCCAAACTCTGGGCCAAGACTTCTTGAAATCAGGTAATATGCTCCACCTGAAAATAGCAGGGAGTGTTAGCAAAAGTTCAGTCATGCAAAGTCAGTCATGCAAAGTCAGTCATTCAGTCAAGTAAAACATACCTCCCCTTACAAATCCATTGGTGGCAATGGCAGAGGTGGAGAGGCCAGTGATGGTTGTCACTACTGTAGCCATGGCGACGATCACACAGGAAAGAGCTGCAGAAGAGACCACATCATGAACTGAGTAAAAAAAATGCATAACAGTTTTTAGCAGCCCTTCCAATCACTCTCATGTCTCTGTAAAAAGTAACAGGACAAGCCAATGCAGCAACGTCTGTCGCACGTCTCACGTTGTGGTGATATTTCACATCAAAGTGGAAAATTATCAACAAGTGCCAGGAGGCTAGGAATATTGGGCTTAGCTGAGTATGAGCTAGCAGAGAAAGAGTGATGAACACAAAAATGTCAATAAACAAGGGGCAATGAGACATATGCACCTTGCTAGGTTTTCTGGAAAGTAATACTTAATAATACCGCCAACCTTGTTTCATTTTTTATTATAACCCTGGTAGATGGAAGCTGCGTTTTTATGTTGGGTTTTTTTTTTTGTTTTTTTTTAAGAACATCTCAGTCATTTTTTTCATTAATCCTTCCTTCAATTACATGAAGTGTGCTAGTGCTATGTGGTGAAAAACAGCCCCAAACCATGATGTTCAATTTTGGTCCCATCTTACCAGACTAGATTCTCCCAAGATTAAACAGACTTGGCTCCATCTTTTTCAGCAAACTTTAAACACACTTCAACATGCTTTTTCCACCATGCAATCAGTGGAGTCTTGCATGGTGAGCAGGCATACGGGCCTTGGTGGTTTAGTGCATTATTGATGGTTTTCTTTGAAACAATTGTAACTATTGATTCTGGCTCTAGTGGTTCTTGGCTCTTGGACAACTCTTCTGATAATTCTTTTCACGCCTCTGTTTGAAATCTTGTGCGGAGCATCTGGTTGTGGCTGGTTTAGGTTGAAATGATGTTCTTTCCACTTTCGCATTTTGGCCTTTAGAAATTCTTCTGGCACGATGCTATCATCACGTTTTACAGTAATAAGGTTACAAACATCTTGAGAGAGCTTATTTTTACCCATCAAAAGATGTTTCTTGTGTGACACCTTGTTTGTTGGAGAGACCTTTACATAGGCCATCTGCGGGGACTGAACCAGCTGACATTAATTTGCACTAAGTGGCAGGATTGCTTTCTAAATCATGCTTATTTGAGCTGGAGTCATGACTTTCTATGCCTTAGAAATACATTTACTTAGATTGGTAATGTGTTCAATGTTTATTTTACCCACTGTCTTTATGGTTTAATTTGTATAGATTTGAGAGACCCATTTCAAAGTTTCCTCCCTGTTTTCATAAAGTGATGATTTGCTCCGATTAGATTTTTCCAAAATATTATTTGATACTAAAATTAATACCTGAAGACACGCAATTGCAACACTATTGATACGAATAATGCAATTTTGACTTCTTGCAGCTTACACACCAGCAGCACTACTGCAGACAGACACACAGCTCCTCCGCTCAATAACAGGTGAAGTAGTTAACATTCATAACACCAAATGACAATGGAAGAATTTCAGTTCTATTCCCTATATAGATATATAGGGCCAAATCACAACAATAGTTGCCTCAAGGCATTTTATATTATAAGGTATTAATACACAGAAAACAGAAACCCCCAACAATCACATGATCCCCTTTGAGATAGGCGCTTTAGTGACAGTGGGAAGGACTCCCAGCAGAACCAGGCTCATGGAGGGGTGGCCATTTGCCCAGCAGGGGTAAGGGGTCAGAAGCCAGTAGTGTCCCGGTATCAATACTGAAGTATTAAAAAGCCATAAATGTTAAATTGGCTAGCACACATTTTAACAATGGCCATTTAACTATTAGCACAAACAATTATTGTTTGTGGCCAATAATATAAAATTACTTTCAGATGTCTGGTCTAGAGTGTGGAGAACTAAAGTGTGAAATCTGGATCAGAGGAGCCAATTCAGACAGGTTTCAGGTTTGAAGAGCAAAGCTGAAGATATAAGGAGTTGCAGACTGTAAACGTGCAGCAGTGTGAATGCTGGATAAGCGAGAAAGAGAGAGGGAGATGTGGCAGATGTGGACGAGAAGAAGAAAAAGAAGAAGAAAAAGAAGAAGAAGAAGAAGAAGAAGAAGAGCTTAAAACTTTCTACTCTTACAATAATTTATTAATTTGTATTCCTTATTTTGCTGTGTGGTCAGTTTTAAAATGCAGGGAGTGACCGGTTCAATCTTTTGCAGTAAGCACTCTGTGTTTTTATACATTCTTTATTTGTGTGTGACTAATACTACACTACTATTCATTTCTCCAAATTAATTTTTAGCTTTTCCATAATACTCTACAATAATTATATAATTTATGTGTTATTTAATCTTTGTTCATTAGTATTTTTTAAAATACATTTTACCTTCTGTAAACCATCTGTACAAATTAAATGACTTAACGTAATTGTAAATACTTATTTTGTTAAACCAAAGTTAGAATTAAAGTTAACATATTCAAGAAATGAAAACGGGTACCAAGTATTTCCTTGGCTACCAGGATCTGGCTTGAAATTCTAGTATCATGCCAACCCTGGCTCTCATTTTAATGCTAATGTGGATGCAAACAGATTCCACATTAAGCGCCTTAAAATGTTAATGACCCAATACCAACACAGGCTTGATTTTGACTGAGCAGTCCCATCAGGTCAGAAAGGAAATGTGTGACGGACGAGCAGCAGTCAGTTATGGTCTCTTAGGCTACCTTCACACTGCAGATCTTAATGCTCAATTCCGATTTTTTGATCAAATCCGATTTTTTTGTCTGCTTGTTCACACTACAACATAGGTGTCAAATTCTGGCCCGCAGCCTAATTACATTTGGCCCGCGAAGCTATACCAAATTATTATTAGAGCTGGCCTACTGGTATTATACAGCTAATATATATATTGTTTAGTATTAAGCTTTGCTTGTTCCATATTCAGTTTTTCAGCAAAACTTGTTTGAGACCATAAGAAGAGATTCATTCTTAAATCTGGAGGAAGATTTTTTTTTCAATAAATATTAATGTTAGCCCGCGACCTTGTTCCAGTTTTGAATTTTGGCCCACTGTGTATTTGAGTTTGACACCCCTGCACTACAAATAAAATCCGACAGCAAACGCGCTCTAGTGTGAACACTCAAAGCGGCCCCATGCGCAAAAGAAGACGTCACACACAACGCGCTCTGTTTAGACCCAGAGCAAACAATATTGTTTGACTGATGGCCCTTAATATAAAGACTTCGGACTTTACGTTTCCCAATTTTTGCTTTAAGTTATTTTGTTATTTACATAATAATGTAAATAACCTAATAATTATCCTTATTGCTGTTTTAGAGGAGCGGTGCTTCAAAGGATAGTTGCAAATTTCTGTCAGAATCTGCAGATTATACAGTACAAATAAAATGTTCACGTTTCTCCAACGCTGTCTTCCCAGCAGTTTCACCAGATGGCCAGGAAGCGTTCACGATGTCTTCTCGGGCGCTGATAATTGGCGTCTGTCTTGTGTCAGTGACGTAAAAGACGGATTTAATGCGACTTGACCATTCAAACAGCAGTCGCTTTCTAAAACATCGGATATGTATCGGATTCAGTACCACAAACGAAAGTGACCCAGATCGGATTTGTGCCGTTCACACTGTCATAGCATGATCGGATATGGGGTATATAAAAAAAAAAAAAAAAAAAAAAAAACGAATTTGATGCGCTTTCGCCTGCAGTGTGAACGTAGCCTTATAACTGAAAAAGATGTAGTGAAACACTTGCACCTCTGACTGTAATCTAGAATAAAAATTATGAAAGATTAGATTAGAAAGATTAAATAACAATAGAATAAGGATAATATAGACTCTTCTACCATCCAACATTTACTTTTGACAGCTGGGGAAAACTGAGCTCAAACCCCTTTTTACAGGTGACCCTCTTTAAGTTGGCCAGCTTTCTACTTACCAATTCCAGACTGGCCCACAATCCAGGACATGCGAATGAAGAGCATTACACCCCAAATGTTCAACATGCAGCGTACCTACAGAGATGAAGAAGTGTTACTGTTGACGCCATTTAAAAAAAACAACAACACATTTGTCAGTCTATATTAAAGTACAGAAAGTTAAATACTAAACATTTTTTTTAACTTAACTAAAATAATAAATCTCCAAACCTGCACTACGTCACAGACAGTCAATCGCTGTCAATAAAACAAATCTAGTTTTCAATGTTTTTTTTTTTTTTTCCTTTTATACAAATAAAACCAAGTAAAAAAAAAAAAAAACAGTCTCTCTCACTCGGGGGAGGGGGGTCGACTACAAACAACTGGATCTAAAACTGATCATATCATGTTCAAGCTGGTACTAATTCATTACTAATGCCATTACATAAGCACTTGTTCACCATTAGTTATTACAGTAACATATAATGTCAAAGAAAAAGATTTTTTTAAAATTTGCATATGGTGCGTAAGGTTGCTCGTTTGTATGCTTGTTGAAATTTGTACTGCAAAGTTCAACAAGCTTGTTCTTATTTACACACAGCAATGAATAAGAGCCCTTTTATTTTCATTAAATATAAATAAACTAAGCTACAAAAAAAAATATTCTGTGAGTTCAAAAACTGAGCAGATAACATTAACGTTGAAGTGAAAACAGATTTCTGTTAACCAAGTCTGTGGAAGTTCTTATTCTGACAATGTGATAAACCAAAGATTTTATCGAACACCAGATCTCTATTCAGTGCTTGTTGCCTGTGACTGCAAAAAACTTCACATTTTGTATACAGAGCTCGCACTGTACGCAGTTTTTACCCCTCTGGCAGAATGTCATTTAAAAACACTTAAAATTCCTCACATAGACTCCATAAGCAACACCCCTCCCCAGTAGGGATCAGCGAGGATCACATTTTACAAAGAAAACGTGAAGACAACACTTGAAAAAAGTTATTAGAAGCCAAGGTTTATATTACAGAGGAAGTAACACTTTCTCATATTAAAACAGAAGTAAGATGACAATATCCAGACACATCAACATGAATAATCCTTTAACCGCTTACTAGATTCAAACATGTCCGTTTTTACCCTCAATGGTTAAAATAACTAGCATAATAATAATAATAATAATAATAATAATAATAATAATAATAATAATAATGGATTGCATTTATATAGTGCTTTTCTAGGCACCCAAAGCGCTTTACAATTCCACTAATCATTCACTTTCACATTCACTCACTGGTGCAGGCAAACCACAGTTGTAGCCACAGCTGCATCGAACCGGTAACCTTCCGGTTACAGATGAGCTTCCCAACCCCCTGAACCACGGCTATGCCACAATTATGCCCAGATAATTATGAATTGCCTGGGCTGGTGAAAGACAATAATAGTAAGTGGACTGCAGATAAAGTAGAGAAACAGAATGGAAAACGCAGTACAGCCAACTGATGCCCATATTGGACTATAGCAGATATATCAATATTAATTTGTGCTATCTGACATAAGAAAACATTTTCTTAAGAACACAATGCAAACTTCAACTATTTTAGAAATATTTTTGGTTTTTACATGGAATTTGTTATTTTTCATCACTGTCTGCAGCACATGCAGACCATTTCCAAACACAAAGCTACATCTCAGACTCTACAGGCTTCAGTTAAAGCCACAATTAAAGACTGAACAAGGCAAGCTTGTTTGGAACAGTTCCTTGGAGAAAGCCTCTTCTGTCTAACAGAACTTGGCAGCTTAGGTTTATAAAGTTGAATTTGCACTAACCACAAGACTCCTTTGGACAACTGTCACTAAAGTGGGCTTTGCACCTTTGTAAAAATAAAAATGGCATATTACCATAAACCTCTCATTTGTACTGCCAGTCAAGGTGTTGAATTGGTCCATTAAAAGTTCAGCTCACTACCTCATTAAATTACTATGGCAGTACCTTAAAAGTAACGTGCATGAACTAAAGCAATATTGTAAAGAAAACTAGGTCCAACTTTCTCCGCAGTTAAAGTCCTGTTCAAACGCATGCATCCTTCCTTCTTTATATTTTGATTTAAAAAAAACTAACAAACTAGGAAATAAGTGAAACATGTAAGCACTTAAGCCTTTTTTACAACTAACAAGACTGAAGGTCAATATTTGGTAGAGAAAAAAACAAACAAACAAACAAAAAACAAATACCCACACACAGCATGAACTTTGTCATTTAACTTAGTCTTCAGGAACAGTTTTGAAGGGCCAGCTGGGTCCTGTGTCAACACTTTGCTGGATTTATTTTCCTATTTCTTAAAGATATGACTTTCAGTTACTTACTGTTCGTCTGTTGAAGATAGTTTTGTAGGGCTGGCACATCTTTTTTGTTATGCACTTTTCCAGTTGCCTCAAATTTTTAAGGGCACACTGCACACCATCAGTAGATATTCCAGATTTTCAGCTAAAGGCTCTTTAGGAATCACCTTGTTTTTATACAACTATTTTATTTTTATTTTTTTGGGGGGGATATATTAAAGTGCAGGCAAAAAAATTCTGGCACAACTTCACCTGCTTCCAAGGTGCGTGGAGAGGATGGGAAGAGGAAAAAAAAAAAGAAAAAAAAAAAGAGGAGGAACAACTTTATTGACTGACCAACGCGTTTCGGCTTGTGGCCTTCATCAGGGTCAGGGTTGACCTTGATGAAGGCCTAAAATTAGAATTTAAAGTTGGTTCTTTGCTTAGTTGTCTGTTATATGTAGACAAAATTCATTCATCCCCTGGATTAGGTGCCTTTTCTGTGCTTGAATGACTTAAAGGTCAGTGTTAACTGGCTTAACAGAATGACATACTTAGTTTTTAAATCACAAGACGGCATATTCCTCACTCTGCACACAAGTAACAAAGCAAAGTAATAATTAAATTTGACTTACCAGCACCCCCTTAATCCAGCCAAACTTGACCACTCCTTTTGACTCAGCTGCTTCTTTAGCAGCGGCCTCCTCCGCTGGTGTAAGTTCATCACCGTTGGCAAAGCCATCCTCAAAGGGTTCCTTAGAAGCACAAAAAATTGAATCAAAGTCAGCAACAAGTAGAAGTAAACGTAATCTAAAGCGAAATGCTGGTGCATTATTTAAATCTGATGTTTAAGCACAAAATGCAAACAAAGCACATGAAAAGTTAAAACTGAGAAAGTGTTTAAAGTTAGGAACATTTGGAACACATAAATAAAACTGAGGCAAGAGTATGTTTCCCACTGTACAGCATGACATTAAACAACACACTACATGCAGTGAGGAACAGAATAGACTAATTGCTGTAATTTAGACAGGAATGTTTACCTGTTCATCCTTGAAATAGAATTTTAGCTGCTCAACAGTTTGTGGCTTCCTTTACATTTCATAATCTGCCAAATGTTTTCAATATGTAACAGACTGACTGCAGGTCACTATTTTTCTTCTCTGTCATTCTGGGATGTGTTCTAATAAAGGTTTTTGTTGTTTTTAAGGTTTGGACTTTCTGAGTGTTTCTGTTCATTCTGAGTGTCCCAGTCTAAAATTTGTTGAAACACACTGTTGGGACCAAATTGAAAATAAATACATGAAAATGAAGATTTCTCAGTTTGAACATTTGTTGTAATTGTACTATTCTTAATCAAACTTAATAGATTTTAGATTTAAAAAAAATGCTGCATTCACACATTTTATACAGCATCAAAAGTGGCTCATTTGCTAATAATAATGCCTCGCAGCAAGACAATCCGAAATTCCAACCCAGACAAGGCCCTTCTTTTGACAGTTTGCAGGCTTCTTTGCAGGACTCTGGTTTCTCCTGCCATCGAAAACATTCTCCAGGACACCCTTGCAAAAACATTCCGAAATAACAAGAGTTTCATTTCCTGCTTAAATCAAAGGCAATTAAAAAAAAGGAACACTGGTTTACAGACACAGGTCACATTCTTTACTTTGTGTAGCCGTTAAAAATACTAGAAGCTCCCTTCTGTGCACAATAGTGTCCCATTGGCATCCTCCCTGGGTATACAGTGTATTATATTAACTGCATTGATTGCCTTCTTATTAACCTGAAGTAGAACAAAGGACATCTGCAAGCCAGCCCTCTGCACGTATACTAGTATTTGGGGTAAATTTGTTTATGATTAACAGGAACGCAGTGGAAAGTAACTATTATTGGGACTGTCTAAATGATTGGTAGGAACTACTACTTCTTCCGCCTGACAGAGTGAGATGCGAAATATGGCTGTATATTGATGATGACAGTCATCACTGATAGATGTCACTTGCGGAGTTCTTTGGTGCTGCAGGACAGGAGCTATTGTTTTTGATTGTTAATTGAATATTTTAAAATGTAGGTAATGACTTTTTAGGTTTTTGATTTCTTATAGGATATTTCTTTATAATTAAACAATAAAAACAATGAGTCTAATGTCTTGTATTCATTATGAAGGTGGAGTTTGAAATACACAACATTTTATTTTGATTTTCCAAACACATCAAGTTTTTGTACAGAGTATCTGGATCTGATCAGTATCACTAATACCAACCTGAATTTTACTTGGTATCATGGCAAAAATGTTATCTGTGGTAACGCACATTACTAACTTATACTAAAGCTTTTACTGCATGTCCCCATTCAGTGTTACTGCAGGCCAAGGTTATGCCATCCAAAGTAAGAATCTGATTACAATATTACCAGATATCTAAGATTTTCAGGACCAAATACAATAACCTCAGTTTTATCTCAATTTAGAAGCAGAAAATTAGAGGTCATCCAGGTCTTTGTGTCTTTAAGACATTCCTGCAGTTTAACTAATTGGTGTGTGTTATCTGGCTTCATGGGTAGATAAAGTTGGTACGATCTCATATCCTTGTGTCAGTGTTGTTCCCATATCATAATAATAAATGTTGTTCCAGGTTCAACATTGCAAGTGACCAATCACATTGTTGTGACGTCATACTTTTGCAACTTCGGGAAAAAAACACCTTAAAAAAAACAAAGCAAGCAATTTGAATTTTTTGCATTTCAGGTTACTGTTCTTTAATAAATGGTAAGCATTATACATATTGTCCTTGCAACATTGGAATTTCATAAATGAATGAATCACTTGGCTTACAAAAGTATGATGTGATTGGTCACTTGCAATGTTGAACCTGGAACAACATTTATTATGATGATGTGGGAACAACACCGACACGAGGATTATCAGATCATCCATAAAGGCACGATCTGATAAAGTTGGGTGTCATCTGCATAGCAGTGAACATGTATGCTATGTCTTCTGATGATACTGCCTAAGTGAAGCATGTATAATGTAAACAGAATTGGTCTTTGCACTGAACCCTGTGGAACTCCATAATCAACCTTAGTGTGTGAAGAGGACTCTCTATTTACATGAACAAATTGGAGTCTATTAGATATGATACAAACCACTGCAGCACAGTACCTGTAATGACAGCATGCTCCAATCACTCTAAAAGGATATGGTCAACAGTATCAAACGCTGCACTGAGGTCTAGCAGGACAAGCACAGAGATGAGTCCACTGTCAGAGGCCATAAGAAGATTGGGTGTAACCGTCACTAAAGTGGTTTCTGTGCTGTAATGAGCTCTGAAACCTGACGGAAACTCTTCAAATAAGCCATTCCTCTGCAGATGATCTTTAAGCTGTTTGGTGACTACTCTTTCAAGAATTCTTGAGATGGAGGAAGGTTGGAGATGAAGGCTGGCCTATAATTAGCTAAGACAGCTGGGTCAAGAGATGGCCTTTTAAGAAACCGTTTAACTACTGACAGCTTGAAGGTCTGTGGTGCATAGCTGATTATTAGAGATAGGTTTGATTTAAGACTGAAGCATTAATTAATGGTAACATTTCTTTGAACAGTCTTGTAGGAATGGGGTCTAAAAGACATGTTGATGGTTTGGAGGAATTAATAACTGAAGTTAACTCAGAAAGATCAATTGGAGAAAAAGACTAAATAAATATCAATGGTACTGAAAGTAGCTGTAGGTAATGGTCTAATAATGGTGATAATGGTGTGTATGTTCCAGGTACATATGTTTTTGGGGGACTACATCTATTAACTTTGTCCTCCTTAAATTGTGAAATTAGGTAAGGAGGAGCCAATGAAGAGAAGCCAGTGGGAGAAGCCAATATGCTCTCTTTCTAGTCCCTGTTAGTACTCTCGCTGCAGTATTTCATTTCATGGAGTTTTTAGGACATCCTGATAATAATGAATTACATTGGCCCAGCCTAGAAGTAACAAATGCTTGAACTAGTATTTCAGTGTCACTCTGAGACAGGATAGTTCCACTTTTAGAGATATTGCAAAAAAAAAAATAAAAGACAGCAGTCCTGCATATTTGCTTAATATGCACAATGAAACACATATTCTGGTAAAAAACAACTCCATCATTCCTCAGTGTTACTGGAGGTCAAGGTAATGCTATCCAGAGTAAAAAATCTGGTTAGACACAGACATTTCTAAGATTTTTAGGGCTTAATACAATGCCCTAAGTTTTATCTGAATTTAGCAGCAGGTAATTAGAGGCCATCCAGATCTTTATGTCTAGAGCTATGCTCCCTCCTCACAGTCACACAGCTATCATGCTTTCCTGGCTGCTTGGGACAATCTGCTGGGGTGAGAGCTAATGGTGGCTATGCTAACAAGAGTCGCACTGAATACAGGAGCCTGGCTATGAGTTTTTCGCAATAGTGCAGAGCTGGGCCTCCAATTCAGTAACCCTGGTCGCCACAGCAGTAAACGGACTAGATTATTACAAGAGTAGCTATACACTGAGCAGAAAGGTGCAGGAAGGACAGGTGAAGAAGCCACGCTGGTTGCGAGTTGGCTACAAGCCAAGCGAGAGACTCCCTACAGCCAAAGTGAATAAATACATTTAGTGTCAGTTTCAGAGGGTGCACCTTGGATAAAGCACGTGAAGATTACACTTCGTTATCTAGACGTCATCTAAAACGTTTTCAGTAAATAGGCTACACAAAAACACCACTGTGCATTGTACCAGGAATATGAAGTGATACTGTACTGCAGAGAACACACGCATGAACAAACGCACAGAGAGAGACGTGTCAGTGGACCCGGTCGGTTACACTGGCTGTATAAATAGGTGTTATAAATTATTCAAGTGAGCTGGGCCTTTGGCACGTGCAGTGCTGAGCTGTGGGAGGGAGGGCCTCAAGATCACTCCACTTGGACCATCTGTCAACATCCCCTCAATGACTCAGCAAAACTGCTACAATCAAGCCATGGCAGCTGGATGGGCTAAAGGCTTCTGATCTGAATTATCATAATTGTATTATATTACCAGAATTATAAAAGTATTAAGATGATGGATCAATCCATTTTAAAATCTGTGAAATGTAGACAGAAATTGCTCTATATACACAATTTCTTGTACAACAAAGTTGAAAAGGGACCCAGGCAAAATGGAACTGTGCTGTGGAGTGACCTATGAGAACTTTGAGATGCATTATGGGAATCATCGATGCTCTGTCTCCAGGCTAAAGAGAAGAGCGAGCATCAGGTTTGTTATCAGCACACAGTTTAAAGGCCAGCATCTGTTAATGGTGAATGATGTCCATTATGAAATGACACTTCATAGTATTTCCAAGTATCTACCTTGAAATCAGTCCAAACAATTATTACCATACCCAGGGGGGAAAAAAAGACAAAACAGGCCATGACAAAGCACCAGCTCTACGTGATCCTTTCATTTGAAGCATTTCTTTTCTTACCTATTGTTCTTTATAACAAATCCCACAGGAATACAGTAACCTTTTCAAACTGCAGTGACGATACGCAGCACTAGCTAATGACGCAAAGTCTGCATTATGTGCCCCAACACATTTGCAATTTAGTAATGCACCTGCGGCTTTTGGACAAGTGGTTGAGGATACCTTTATGTGGCATTAGGACAGCTTAACAGTTCCAAAGGTAAAATAAATCTGCTTCTGGCACATTTTTAAACAGCTGGGCAATATGAAATTGAATTCCTAACTATGGGTGATATCAGGTCATGTTGCTTATGTCATTGTGCTATTACAGACACCATAAATCAGGAGAGCATCTGGTTTGCAGAAAGAGGTCAGACTCTTTCCTGGACACTCTTCATGACGAATGGAAACAAACACTGCCCTTTACTGTTCTACTACAGATTGAAGAAATTCATTTACACTTGTCAAAGTTCAAGAATGCATAACTAGTTATTCAGCATCATATTCATGAATGGTAGACATTTGATAACTGTTCACACATGCAGCCCCATCCCCCTCAATTTGACTCATTTTCTGTGTTTGCACTGGAAAAACGGAATGATTCTTACTATACTGAGTGAAAAACAAAGGTGGAAAAACTATTTCCAGATCGTACTGTATTGACAAGTTCCAGCTGGTTTCACTTATGTTCCCTGCAGACATTTTCTTCTGTTACTTCTTTGTACAAATGAGAGTTTAGCGTTTGTTTATCTCAAACTCATTCTCAGAGTTCCAATCAAACTTGAGCAAAGACAATACTGCATTGTTCAACTGGTAAAAAATAATTCCAAGTACACTTACAGTTAAAACTGTAATTTGTGGAAACCTAGCATGGGTCAGACTATATTTCAGTAAAGATGTTCACCATCTTAGAGATTGCTTAAAAACACAAATCTGGTGTTAAATGTCTCTTAACAAGCTCCACTTCAACCAGACACTTTCAGCAGCCACGAACAAGCTTCTGACATAATTCTGGCTGGACCACTCTTCTTGGAAGAATTGGTAGCGTTTTATTTAATTTGCTTTTTTTCATGGCAGAGAACCAGCCTGTAAACAAAGACCACAAATTTTCAACAGAGTTGAAGTCAGAGCTTTGGGAAGCTCTAAAACTCAGCCTACTTTAGCGATTCCAAAACCACATTTGACGTGCGTTTGGGATTGTTGTCCTGCTGGAACACCAAGTTGTGCAATTTTCAACCGCCTTGTTGTTGTTTTGAGGTGAAGTTAAAGAATCTGGACATACTCTTTCTCAATTATTCTATCCACATAAAAAGACAGAATATAGACTTAAATCAACTTATGTGCTATAATGTCCAGCCTATTTGAAGCCAGAAAGGATGCTAAATGGTAAATGGCCTGTATTTGTATAGTGCTTTACTTAGTCCCTGTGGACCCCAAAACGCTTTGCACTACATTCAGTCATCCACCCATTCAGACACTGGTGATTGCAAGCTACATTGTAGCCACAACTGTCCTTGGGCGCACTGACCGAGGCGAGGCTGCTGGACACTGACGCCACCGGGCCCTCTGACCACCACCAGTAGGCAACAGGTGAAGTGTCTTGCCCAAGGACACAACGACCGAGACTGTCAGAGCCGGGGCTCCAACCGGCAACCTTCCGATTACAAGACGAACTGCCAACTCTTGAGCCACGATCGATCACCCATGCTAGGAAAAAAGCCGACTGGATAAGTTAACAGCCTTCATCAAATCACCACTCTTAAGACTTATGACGTAAGTCCTAAGATGTAAGATTAAATATATAGTCAGAATTCAAAAGTAGGCTTAGTCTACGTTAAAATGTGACATAGGTACCAATTTATTCTGGCCAGAACATGTTTACCAGAGCCCTGCCCTATAGGCAGGTCTAGGGAGGAAGCTTAAGGCAGAGCTGGACTATAAACTGTGCGGCTCAGTCAGGCAAAGCCTAAAAAGGTGACAAGGGCCCATTCAGAGTTAAGGGAGTTAATATAATTTGATATCTTATTCACAAGTGATGGGAAGGTTTACTTGGACAGGTGGATTGGTATGGCATCATGGGTCATGTAGGTATTGTGCCAGACTGTCGTTGTGAAGAGGGAAGTGAGACAAAAGCAAAGCTTTTGATTTTATCAGTCAATCTATGACCATGAACTCTGGGTAATAAGGTCATGAATATGAGTTTCTCAGCCTTAGAGACAGGGCGAGGAGCTCAGAAATCTAGAGGAATTCTGGCTTAGGAAACTGAAGAGGACCTGGAATGTGGCTGGGAAGATAGACATTTGGAAAACCTTGCTTAGCATAGACCCACCACAACCTGACATTAGATGAGAGAAAGACAGTCGATAGTGGATGCAAGGCAACAACAATCTTTTTATGTTTGCTTTATGGAATGTTTTCCCTTTCTGAAAAATTTGCTTTTATTGGATTTTTAAAACTCATTAGATATCAGTTAGGGCTGCCACGATTAGTCGACTAGTCACGACTATCAAAGCTCGATAGCTAGCCGGGGGCAAGGCTCACTAGAGCCCGTGAGAACACCGGACTCCCGGCAAATCGTTTTCAAACCCACCGCAGTCTTTCGCTACTCAGGTTAAACATATATGAGTCACTTAGATAACTTAAAAATGTTATCGTTTGGCATTTTTTTAGTATTTTATTTGTTCCTGAGTAAATCAGTTTGGCTGAGATTAAAGTTATAGTTTTTACACAGCTGAGTAAACGTCAAGCAGACAACTGATTATCAGAAGTGTGAGATGCCCGAGAATATACTCCGGTGTCCCGTTATATTTTAGATAGCAAGGAGTTTATTAAACTTCACCGAAACAATCTGCAAATTTCATTAAAATTTAATAAACTATCATCTTGTCTTTATTTTAGTTAGCACATACCTTAAACGCTTAAAGCTGTAAGCTAATGATAGTTATAGAAGAGCAGATGCATGCTGGTGCAATAAGCTGTACGTTTTACATCCAATGGATGCATGATCTGATTAGTCGATTAATCGCAAAAATAATCGGTGACTAGTCGACTGTCAAAATAATCGTTTGTGGCAGCTCTAAATCAGTATGAGTCTAATAAATCCTACATCAGCTGGGCTCTAAGAGAATTTATGGTCTTTATTTATATAAGCATTTCTTATCTTATATAAGCAGTAAAAGGAAAAACATAGTGTTCATGTGCTCAGTAATGAAAGCTGGAGAAGAAGCTGAAAGCAGTATCACATGCTACGTATTAGGATAGTATGTTGTTGAATTTACTTGCTGGCTCTGTGTTAGGAACAAATTTAATAAGTTTAAGTCACTGCCTTTTAAATTCAGCTCCCCATTCTACTTGCACAAAACAACACAGAATGGGTTAGTGAACATTTTCTACATGACTGAAACATCACAAAGGCCGTCTCTGCACAACAATGACAAAGCATCAAGAGCTTTGGATGTTTTTGAAAACTGTACCATGATGTGCCACAAATGGTAGTTACACAAAATAAAATTAATTAATTTTGCAGTTTAGGTTTTTACAAAACCTAACCTTGGACAAGGACAATGTGCACAGTAAGGTACAGTAAAGTTAAAAAACAAACAAACAAAAAAAAACCTCCTGTGAATCTTGAAGCACACAGGAAAGATCCTTATGTAGCCCTTTGATTGACAATCTGTATCTTAAGGGGGGAAAAAGGCTACTGCATGTTACATTTGTAAATTGACATGTCACATAATTTCCAGTTAACAATGTAGAACTTGTGGTTACTGGCATAACCCAAGTTCTCTGAAAACAATGTGAGGAATCTCCCACCTCTTGTCATGACCAATCATGGAAGGTCCACCACCACCACCTATGTCCAAGACAGACCAATCACTTTAAGTACACAGTGTCCCCCAACCCTTTTATAATACCCCGTAGCCCCACAACAGGGAAGTATTTCTTCCACATGTCCATGAAAGTAGGGGATTGTGCTGTGATAGCTTACTCATATGCCATCACAATAGCCTTTATTACCTGGCTGGTGCGACACAGCTTGCCAGTATTATTAATAATAATAATAATAATAATAATAATAATGGATTGGATTTATATAGCGCTTTTCAAGGCACCCAAAGCACTTTACAATGCCACTATTCATTCACTCTCGCATTCACACACTGGTGGAGGCAAGCTACGGTTGTAGCCACAGCTGCCCTGGGGCAGACTGACAGAAGCGAGGCTGCCATATCGCGCCATCGGCCCCTCTGGCCAACACCAGTAGGCGGTAGGGTAAAGTGTCTTGCCCAAGGACACAACGACCAGGACAGAGAGCCCGGGGATCGAACCGGCGACCTTCCGGTTACAGATACGCTTCCCAATCCCCCGAGCCACGGTATTAGAGGAAGCCCACAAAGAGCTAGTTGCTTCTCATAAACCCCTTAGTGCCGCCTAGATAAATGCGTAACGCAAATTCCCTAATGTTAGGCACAAAGGCAACATTAGGGGGCAGGGTCTTCTTACTATAGTTGGGGAAAAATTGCAGACAGGTAATGTAGAACGATAAAGCATGCAACTCACACATCCTTTTCGCTGATGACAAACCGAGGAACACGACAGTTTTGAGTGAAAGAGCCTTTAAGACAACTCACTCTAAGGCTTGAGTGAGTTGTGTTAAAGGGAACACTTGTAAGACTCTGGGTAAATCCCAGAAGGGATTGGGGGGGGGAAACAACAACCCAAAAAAATGTTCCCCCCTTATCTAGAAAAGAGAACTGATAAGGAATCATATTGCTAGCTGTACACTCTTTTTCAAATACACAACATTTGCCATCATGAAGTGAGCATGTGGCAAGAGTTCTTGCACTCCAAATGCTCTCAATCACTATCAGAGGGAGCCCAGATACCTTTAAATTCAGCCTTTTACGTGCCACTCCAGAGAGCTAAATGCTTTGAATGTACGGCGTTATTTTTGTGCCACTATTCTGAGCGCACGTAAAAAAATAAAATAAAATAAATTTGCAGGTGCAAGTGTTGCATTTTGAGAAGAAATTTATTTTGAGCGAAGAAAAGCTAAATTTGAGTGATCAAAATTCATTGCTGTGTGCAAAAAAAAAAAAAAAAAAAAAAGTATTTCAGTGTTTGCTATCATCCATACACACACACACACACACACACTAGCAGCCCCTCTCACTCAGTTTTTGCATTTGCGCTTGCTCGTAATGTGTTGCTTGCGCTCTCAACATTTCTGCCTGTGCGCGTTCAACTCTTTCTGTACACCGTTATATTTGTGCCACAAAACCAGCCAATCACAGACTTGGATGCTAAAAAATCTGATTGGCTGTTTTGGTCTCAATCAGCTCCAATCTGGCGCAAAGTGGGCGATAAACAAACAAGAGAGATGGGACTTGTGGCAGAAAAGCCGATCAGCTGATCATTGATCAGTTTCATGATTGAAGTGGCAACAGGAGAGGGAGGGAGAGAATGAGAGAAGAGGCAGCTGTGCAGCAAAACCACAGAATGACTCCAGCTTTGTGTCTATTTTTCATTCTAGCTGAAGTCCGGGACAAATCGCGTTCCTTTTCACCTCAATACGGATGTACTGTAATTGGTCCAGCCCAGAGTTGATCATGACCAAGTGGCTAACCCACCACCTTTCATTGTTTATACCAGCGGTCCCCAACCCCCGGGCCTCGGACCGGTACCGGTCCGTGAGTCGTTTGGTACCGGGCCGTGAGAGTTGAGGCTCAGGTGTGAAATGTATAGTTTTCAGGGTTTATCGGTTTTCAGCGTTATTTTGTTATAGTTTTATCGTTAACTCGGTTTTCCTGGGTCTTTTCACGTGTTATGAATAAATTTTCTTTTTTTCGGTACCGGTACTAGTTTTATTTTGTTGTATTTATCCGCGACACCTTAAAGGCCGGTCCGTGAAAATATTGTCTGGCATAAACCGGTCCGTGGCGCAAAAAAGGTTGGAGACCGCTGGTTTATACCATTACAAAAACAAACAAACAAAAGTGAAAAATCACCATCGGCCCGACAGGCAAATGCCCGGTATGCCCAATGGCCAGTCCAGCTATGCGGTCAGCTGGTAGGTAACAGGCATCTCCGAAAACGTTAGAGCACTTATGCAAATATGCGATGTCTTGATAAATCGAGCAGATATTTGAAGTTTACACAGCACCATTCTCGCCTGAAAACATTTTTAAAAGTTTATTTTGTGATCCAGAAAGAGCAATATTTCAAACTCCGCCACTCTGTGTTCCTCCGCCACTGCTTTGTTTGAGTTTTGGACCAAATGGATTCTGGGATATTGCATTTCGTCATTTCGAGCTGATTTGAGACCAAAACAGCCAATCAGATTTTTTTCATCCAAGTCTGTGATTGGTTGGTTTTGTGGCACAAATATAACGGTGTACAGAAAGAGTTGAGCGTGCACAGGCAGAAATGTTGAGAGCGCAAGCAACACATTGCGAGCGAGCGCAAATGCAAAAACTGAGCGAGAGGAGCTGCTATTGTGTGTGTGTGTGTGTGTGTGTGTGTGTGTGTGTGTGTAATAGCAAACACTGAAATACATTTTTTGCACGCAGCAATGAATTTTGTTCACTCAAATTTAGCTTTTTTTCGCTCAAAATAAATTTCTTCTCAAAATGCAACACTTGCACCTGCAATTTTTTTTTTACGTGCGCTCAGAATAGTGGCACAAAAAATAACGCCATATGAATGTGGATGAAAAATCTACCCATGCTACTGAAATATCAGGTCCCTGTGCAAGGGCTCGCTATGGAGCAGATAGGCTAGCCCCGCCATCCATGGCTATGCCAGTAAGGAGATATTAAAATCATAGACCGTCACTGCTCCGTCACTGCTGAAAAGAACAGAGGTCATTGTGATTTTTTTGCATGACATGAACAGATCTGCGGACGCCTGGCCAAACCTCTCCCACAGGTGGTGGACTATTTCTGGATGGAGGTCAACACCCTGTAGTTTCCCCTCAGGAGAGCAGAGCCGAATTGATGTTCAAAACACCGGGAATGTGTGTCCCACTTAATGACATGATATGTGCTATCAGGTTGTGACTTTGCAAAGTCACAGAGCAAGTGGCTCCATGACCATTGATATGTGTTGCCATTGTATTGTCTGTCCAGACCAAGACAGGACAAGTTTTCAAAAGCAGCAGAAAAAAAATATACCTCAAAGCCAGAAAAACTGCAGTCAGCTCCAGGTAATTTATATTTACACATAACGGACCCTAAGGGGCCTGGAGCCTCCCCCATGAAAACAGCCCCCACCCCGTCAACAAACCATCTGTTGTCAGAGTTTTGCCTCGTAATATCTGTACCAAAGGGAACACCAATAATGAACACTGTAGAGTCTCTCCAGTGACTTAGAGCCAGTAAACATTCAGGGAAATTCTCACTATATGGCTGAGTTCACGTCTCAGGGAGGACACCCAACCCTGAAAATCCCACATCCTCAACAGTCCCTGAGCACCTCACTACAGAAAGGCCCGAAAAGAAAGTTTGAGGCCTAGATATTCTATACTCTGAGTGGGAGATTCAATTCAATTCAATTTTATTTATATAGCGCCAAATCACAACAAAAGTCGCCTCAAGGCGCTTCATAGATACAGAGAAAAACCCAACAATCATATGACCCCCTATGAGCAAGCACTTTGGCGACAGTGGGAAGGAAAAACTCCCTTTTAACAGGAAGAAACCTCCGGCAGAACCAGGCTCAGGGAGGGGCGGCCATCTGCTGCGACCGGTTGGGGTGAGAGAAGGAAGACAGGACACGTCTCTCTCTCCTTGAATTGTCCCCACAAAGCATTGAGGGGAGGTGAATAAATTGAAGTGGGGGGCACT
Source organism: Perissodus microlepis (assembly GCF_051167445.1). NCBI lineage: Eukaryota > Metazoa > Chordata > Actinopteri > Cichliformes > Cichlidae > Perissodus > Perissodus microlepis. Next base: position 56,186,748 of record NC_140467.1, on the reverse strand, counting down.
GAAGGAACCTGTGCTTCTCCTTGACTGTGTATATGGGTAGAACAAAGATGGCCATTACACAGCTTAGATTAGAACCTGAGAAAGTGTCTGACTCTCTCCATTTCTTGAGAGAAGAAGGGAACAGTTAATAAGTACTTGGAGAGGTTAGAGGAGTGATCTATGTGAGTGCTGCCTACTAAGACCCTGGCTGCCACTACAATTCCTAAGTTGAACATTTTCCTTGTGGATGGTTGGATTGACGGCTTCAAGCAGCAGCAGGTGTGGCAGCAACAGAAGACTTTTTCCCCCATTGCCTACCAATCTACAGACCCTGCTACTCAGGCAGCTGGGAAGTAGGACCGCTGAAGCCTATATTACACTCCCTTACTGGCATAGCCACAAAGCCCGGGTAGGCAATGGTTGGTGTGGCATGGGTTTATGGGGAAGACAGAGGTCAAAAGCCTTAACCTGCATCTTCCGCCGGTTGTTTTCGCGCTGCATAGCAGTTTTTACCTTCTCAAACGATCCCCTAGGCCATTATGGCTGGTACAGAGAATCAATAATAACCTGCTTATCCTGGCCAGGCAGGCTGGAGAGACTGAGTCACAGAGATCGCTCCCCTGCAATGGCCATGCCCATAACGTGGCCACTGTATTGCACCCCTAGAGACCCGGAAAATGAGATCAGCAGCAATACACATCTCCTCCCAAATCGTGGGACTAGCTAGTTTTATAACATGTGGGTATGCAGCAATGTATCAACTTCTCCAAGAAGAATATATTTCCTCAACAAAAATGTATCATTACAGCATAATAGATATTCCTGAAATCAGGAAAAACCCACATTCGTGGACTACCTTGACAGCTGTGTCAGTAAAATGTCCTGGTCTAGAACCACTGAAGAGCTCTTATGATCTTTGCAAGGAAAAAAAGCAAGAAGGGCCCAGGAGCTATTATAAAGGGGTCACTGGATCCCTGTGTCCTTGGCGTGTTTGTCTGTGTTGGATAGACGTGGTGGTAGTGGAGCTTCCATGATTAGTCATAATGAGATACAAAGTGAGGTTTGAAAGAGAACTGAGGCTACAGTTCAACAACCCAACACAAATCCCTATTCTAATGAGGACAGACATAGGAGCCTTCAGCTTTTACCTATAAATACAAAACCAACAACACAAAACAAAGACGAAAACCAACCTAAAGAGACTTTAAAGTGATAGTTTAGAATTATTGTGGTAATGTGTTAGCATGCTGTCTGTAGAGATGCATGTAGAGACCTGAATTTCTGTTGCAGTATTATGCATCCGTTTCTATTCCGACCACAGTTTGCAATTCATCACCCCAAAACTTGATGCAATTTTTAAAAAAGTAACATCGATATCTGTACAAACTGTGTGCTGGAGGAAGAAAAGATTGACGCAATCTACAGTTTGGATATGGACATTATTTTTAGCTTTATTGCAGGATGACAGCGCAGTGTTTGCCATTGTGCTGTCATCCTGCAATAAAAAGTGGAGACTGCTCCAGGAAAAAGAAAAAAATTATTACACTGTTAACACAACTTCTGGTGTTCGCAAGCACCTGCATGTACAGTATACTGACACTAAGCTAGCAAAGAACTCCGAGTGATGTTAAAGATGAATGAATGCAGACCCCAGCCAAATACAGTGATAAAGAAAGTCGTCATTTGCGGTGAAGCCAGCCGCTGCTGAACTTCAACAGGTAACAAACTGATGTCAGGCTGCAATCGCCGTTTAAAGTCTCATTGTGCTGGTTTTCATCTTTGATTTGCGCTGGTGGCTTTGTGTTCATACCTAAATACTAACAGAAAGATCACATTGCTTGTTAGTCATTTAAGACTTAAGGATATCTCCATACCTCTGTTCACAGGTACGCTCTGTTCCACATACTATACATATTACACAGTGGTAAGCATCTTCTGAGTCTGGTTGATGCTGATGAATGCTCAGGCTGACAGTCCTCCCTGCACAATGATTATTGGCCGAGAGGGCCGATCATATGTCCACTCCCTCAGACATCTCACCATTGTTTGGAGAAACCTCCCACAACTCAGTTCATTATTCTTTTACGGTCCTGAAACGCTCCCAGTGTTGGATTTTCCGCTGTCTGCTGAGGGCCGCTGACGGAATCAAAATGGCCTGGCCTCACAGTGCAGAGACTTTTGTTTTCCCAATTGTGTCAAATTACTATTTAACTCTGGTGTGAGTGTGAAAGAGGTGACGAGTGAGGTAGAGTCCCACAAACAGAGAAGCTTTGATAAGAGCTGCTTAGCAGTTTTGAGTGTAAGTATCGGTATGTTATCCACTAGAAGAGTTATCCACTGGTTGATAGTTAGCTAGTGACCTCGTGAGCGGCTACTGACAAGTCACTTGGTCTGTGCAGGGTTGAGCAATAACAAAGATATGTATTATAAAATAAGATCTCCAGCATACCCAGAGAGAACCCATGGAAACACAGGGAGAACATGTAAACTCCACACAGAAAAGCCCCAGCCAGATGATGGAGTTGAACTCAGGACCTTCTTGCTCTTGCAAACTTCCGATTAGTAGATAACTGCTTGAGCTATAGACACTTGTTCTGTCACTGCTAACCAGTTAGCTGTCCTGGGTAACCAGATCCTTAGTGTTAACATAAAACACTTTTTATATATGCCACATTTTCAAAAGCTGTTCTTTTTGAAACAAAATTATCATTTCACATCACATTTCTTAAACATTCAGACTTGCACATTTTTTCTATATGTGCAGCGCTTTATCAGACATGCACTCACATTCTGAACAATTTTGCTTATTTTTGCACTACTGATGTCTAACTGTCCACCACATGGGCTTTGTGTACATCTGTGCATGGAACTAGGCTACCACGAGTAGTTGAATCTTGCAATAGAATGCTAATTAGTCCAACTGTGGGCACATCCTGCCATACGGCTTGCATGTGCACACACAAGGGACAATTTGTAAACACTTGATATAAAAGGGATGTTTGCCAATTTTCCATGATGCTAACCATGATCAAGGGAATATGATTTTTCTCCTTGTGAAACAAGCTCTAAGTAAGCAAAGGGAGAGGCTGCAAGCACATGAAGTTGACCTCTAAACATCTTTGACCTTTACATCAAATTGTTTCCTTCTGAACAACATGCACATGTCCCCTCTCTAGAAATATGACACGTTAACTCACAAAGCTCTCTTTGTCCAACTGTCCCCAATCCAAGGTGAATGAAAAGCTATGACCCTTGCTGTTTTCTGAGCAGATTATTGAAGAAAACAGGAAGCAGCATTAATTTCCTGTCAGACACAAGACTAACTGGAGATGTAATGTGAGATCAAACAGCAGGGTTGTTCTGATGACAATGATGTCAAAGTACACGGCACCAGCTTGTTTGTCAAGGCATTTTTTTGAAAAATCTAATTTCCCCAATGGATAGATCAGACTAATAATGAATTATTAAGGGATTCATAAAAAATTCAAGTTGCCTTGCTATGGCACATCTCCACATATAACTGATACTTGCAACACAGACGTATCTGGGTGTGCAAATTTGTAATGTGTATGGATTATCAACGAACAGAGGGCTGAATATCAAAGACACCCTGAAAATTGAAGTGAAAAAAAAAATGACGTGGGGGCTAGTCCTTTTTGCTGGAATTTCATTGCAACAACTCAAAAAAAAAAAAAAAAAAAAAAAAAAGGATACTCAATAGTTTCTATGGCGCCCACACACTTGTATGGCATTCCCGACAATGACAGAGCCTTCTAATGAATAATTAAGTGTCTTGAGGTGACTGTTGTTGTGAAATGAATTGAATTAATGAGACGATGAGTAGTCCAGATCAGACCAGGTCACTTAAGTTTTAAGCCTAATATTAAAAGTAGAGAGGATGTCTGTCTCCCGAATCCAAGCTGGGAGCTGGTTCCACAGAAGAGGGGCCTGAAAGCTAAAGTTTCTGCCTACTATAGTGCTTTTAAATATCGTAGGAACCACAAGAAAGCCATCAGTCTGACAGTGAAGTCCTCTACTGTGGCGATACAGTACTATAAGGTCACAAAGATAAGATGGGGCCTGATTATACAAGACTTGGTATGTGAGGAGAATTTTATATTGAGTCTGGATTTAACAGGGAGCCATTTTTCAAACCTTTTCCCAACATTAAAATTCACTTCTCATGCTGCTAGTGAGTCCCCAAATCAAGATGGGGTTTGGGCTTTGTGAAGTGCTAAATTTAGGAGTGCTGGGAGTGGCCAGTCAAGCTGTTGTAATACGCCGAGCAGAAACTGCAGACAACAGGATATGTGGTTATGAAGGTCAATTCTGTTCTGATCCTTGAAGGGAAAAAATTCCACTCCTCTGAAAAGAGGAAAAAGAAAAAAAGAGGAGTGGAATTTTGTTGCACTCCAACAGAGCTGGGGTGATTGAGGTGTCTTAGAAAGTAAACTGGAACCCACATTTTTTGTTAATGTCAAAAAACAATTCATGTCCTGATTGACTAGCTAAACATGGAAATAATGTCTAAACGGACACGAAGAAAACTCTTATTAGTGCGTCTCAGTGTAACGCTACAGTTTCTGTGACAGCACTGTAAAACACATTGGTTGAAACACGAGTATCAACTGACAGGGTGAAGTTACATAATAAATTATTTGCAACCTATAAGGACAATATAAGCAGTATAGAGACTGACAAAAGTTTGAGAGTAATGATAAGAAGTATAGAAGTATATATATAATAGAGATGGCACGATACCACTTTTTTATGTCCGATACCGATATCATAAATTTGGATATCTGCCGATACCGATATGAATCCGATATAGTGTGTTTTTTAATCAATAAAACGTTTTTTTAATATCTTGCTGCATTTTGTATAAGTTTATACTCAAGTTTAAATAAATAACAACACTAAAGCTATTCTGTTATACCTGTATGCAAAAAATACACTGCACCCAAAATATTTCATAGTTCAGCAACACTGATCAATCTAATAAACTTAAACCTACTCCATCCTCCCTATTCTGGTATTTTAAAGAGTACTTAGCAGAAATATTAAGCAACCTAACTAATAGGGTTGCAAACTCCCAGCAAAAAAAAAAAAAAAAAAAAAAAAAAAAAAAAATAGGGAACCACCCCCCACCCTCCACCTCATGATGCTTAATCGATGTAATCAAATTTAATTTGATGCAGTGTGGAAAAAATGCACAGAAATAAATTATTTTTCAAGAATAATTAAATAGATTCAACATCTTTCTTCAACAGAATTGCAGAATTCACAGATGGTACTTTCCCAAAGGAAAAAGTACTATAGCTTACTAGGGTATATTAGACTTAACAGTTACTATATACAGTAATGGACTTCTATATATTTTACATCAGATTAAAACTTTGGGTGTAAGAGTCAGATAATTATCTATTAAAAGCTAGACATTTTAAATGAGAATAAGAAAGAAAAGTATGTCTTTGTGCCCCCTTTTCCCTGTTCATGCCCTATCGGCCCCCCTGGCTAAACTTTGCTAGATCCGCCCCTGCACAGTTACCAGCCGTCAGCTACGTAGAAAAAGATCCTGGTGTAGAAAGTAATCTTAAATAAATTCTAACAACAGTTTATCAAGCTTAATAGTGCTGCTGTTGTTCAGCCGCTGGTTTCCTCTTTCTGGTGAGAAGTGGGCCAAAAACAAAGAAGAGAGACGGACTCACGACAGAAAAGCCGATCAGCTGATCATTAAGCATTTTCACAATTGAAGTAGCAGCAGGAGAGAGAGAGAGAGGGGGGGGGGGGGGCAGTCGCTCCATATATCGGTTGTTAAGCTTAACGTGGGAATGCTTTACAAACATTCAGAGATGAACTTACACACTTGCTTTACTTCTCTCTGGGAAAACTTCCTCGGAGATGAAATGCCGGATTGCTAGCAAGGCTACAAATACACACAGCCGCTCTATCACGTGATGCATACTGCTGCAACGTGCTACGGTTATGAGCCGAGTTACGCCGTGTAGCAAGTTTTGTGAGGTGCTTTTTTGATATTTAATGGATCGGATTATATTTTTTATTTCTCGCCGATATCCGATCCAGTAATTTGGGTCAGTATCGGACCGATACCGATACGTAATATCGGATCGGTCCATCTCTAATATATAATAGGATAGAAGTATCCCATGGTTTTGCAGCGCTTGCTTGTTTTTCAAGGACTGTTTTATCATATCTAAACTAAAGCATCAATAGTTACATATTCTCACAGATACATTACCGCCAAAAAAAAAAATTCAACGGAATACGCACAGCTACTGCTAATACCGCTATTGTTTTACTCTCAGGTTAATTACTGTACTTGCGTCTCACAAGGGGGTGGGGTCATTGTGCTATTTCTGACATCAGGGTCTATGTGACGCACACGGGAATAAGGAAGAAGCCAGGTCCTCTGCAGACAAAAAGCTCTTTCTCTCTCACACAGTTGCCAAAAGGCTCTGTGAGAAAGAGACACAGAGAGGGTGTGCGCGTGTGCGAGCCAGCGAGCGAGATTGTTACTACAGCTGTAAGACCATCATCTATGGCTGATTCTGAGACAAAAGGACTCCACTGCTTGTCAAATGACACACTAAAAGCCCAGGGGGTCCTTCGCTTCCTGTTTCTGCATACAGCCTGTACAATCTGCAGGGCAGTGAGGTACTAGAAACACAGGAGGGATTTGCTTCAAAAGGGGGAAAAAAAGCTTGTAAGACTTAAACAAGGGTTCCATTGTGCAAATCGACCCTGCAACGTCCCCTGAAAGCAGCAGGCACTTTTACGATATGTACCTCTCTACTAGTCAACAACTTACAATCCCACATTTCATATCCATATAGACTGACAAAACAGCAGCACTTAACTGTAACCCCTTAAGCATTTTATCCACCTTAAGAACATGCAAACTCCTCGCAGAAAGCACCCAGCCTATTAGCAAATGGTAACTTGGAACCTTTTTTGTTCTGAATAAACCGTCTTAACCGATGCACTACAATGCCGTCACACTTACCCAATTAACAAGGCCACCGGGCAAACAAGCCTTTAACAGCTATAACAATACTAATCACAAAATACTAAATAATGATTATTTAATTAAATTGAACTGAAAGTTAAAGGCTCTGCCTGCAATTCTACTTCTAAATATCCTGTAAGCAAGCAGTCTGACAGCAGTTTTCGGTGTGTGATATTGTACTAAGAGGTCTTTAAGACCTCACACATACCTACACACACAGTATACTATCATAATATAATTTAATTATAATACAACATCATTATAACATGTACATAATATGCCGAAATTGCAGGATATATTTGAACTTTTGACCTCTACTCTTACTTGGTCTTACTTTGACCTTCTCCGTAGCAACAAATCTGATGATGCAAAATAAGGCTACAATTTTTTTTTAAAGATTATTATAATGAGCTTTAAAAAATAAATTATTTTCAGATATGTTGTGGAAGGTACTGCGACTCAGAATTTGACCCAGTGACACCTTTGCACATCCTCCATTTGTGCATGACATTGTTGAATTATTACTTTTGTTTAGTTGTGTAAACATCTATAAAAAAAAAAAAAAAAATGATATGTGGTCAAGTGATGAAACTAACATATGAATAAACATGTGGATCACATGTTCAATCACTTATTCATATCTGACGTCATCACAAGACGTCAGATCTAACTGATTAACTTTTTAGTGTCACAACATCCCACATCCTGACTTGGCCTATCTCTGAAAAAATTCGGGAAAATCTTTTGAGATTTGATGTGGAACAATCCAGCTGTGCTTTCCAATATAATGGTTTGCATCAAGTGTTCTTTATCTCTCTTTTTTTAACTGTTGTTTTTGGATTCAGCACATTAAAATCCAGGAGCAATAAGAGGACATGAAAGAAACTGTGCACATTTTGCAAGTATTGCAGCAAAAATGCCATTAAGACTCAAGTTAAGACTGAACTCATCCTTAACTACTGTCCCAGCTATTCTAAAAGTATAGAGAGCAATATTTTACGTACAATATTCCAGTCTAATGTCAAACTTTAGCAGCACTGAGTGCGACATCAATATTTAAGCATAGTGTGTTTATGCTCTGCTGCTCTGGACTGAATAAAATCTTTCCTGTCACAGTTTCCCTTCCGGCTCTTCAATATGGACCCATAGCACAGCGCTATTGAAGGTGCTGTTTTGGAGCTCAACATTACAGGACGGCAACACTTACTTACCTGCCTGCCTGTTCCTGATGGCCCATGTCACTAGAGGCTCAAGACTCTCAGTGGAGTTTACTGCCACAGTCAATTACATAAAGACAATGTGTTCAGCTTTCACATAGACACTTTACCAACTTTATAAGAGGACTCATTGATTGCCATGAAAAACAACCAGAAGCAACAATCAATTGGTGGAATTTCCATTCCACATTTCGATCTGGGCGTGCCACACAAACACTGGAAAACACTCAGTGACAGACATGATAAAGTAGTAGCACCAAGGTGACCATGACCTTCAAACTAAAAGAAACCCCATGATATTTAATGTTCAAAGGCTATTTCCAATCTACTGAGCCAAAGAGTGCAGCTTGTATGAATATCAGCCAACCACAGCAGCTAATTAAATTCCATTGTCCATCAGCTGATCACGCATATCTGCTAGCAGCTGTAATTCTGTGGTGTTGAAACATACTTGCCTACTAAATATTTGCCATAAAGTCTCAATATAGCCTGACTGGGGAAGACAATAGAAGCCCTCTTCTAGTTGAAAAAAACAAAACCAGCTTTTCAACACTAACTACTTGATGTTTAGATATATATATGAGAGAGAGAGAAAGAGAGATCATTAGGTGCTTTGCAGATTAAGATTCAGAGAACAGACTTTACTTTTCATCAAGTTTCATAAGGTATACAATCGACTGGAGAGGGCAGTCATTGACAAAGGCGTCCTGCTTTAGTTTTGAATGATATACAGGAAAATCAAGTCTCGTGTCAAGAGACTTGATTTGGTGCCAGTAATTCAGCACCAAGTAACAATACTTGACTTGCAAATGTGATGACACTGGTTTGCGCTGAAAGACAGCATAAAGTTAATGCAATTTTCTTTAGACCACGCCAGTTTATAACAAAAGTTGTCTCGAAACACTCTGTAGTAAATAAAGAACTTCTACACGCAATAAAAGTGTAAGAATTCTTCTGTTTTCCTTTATCGCAACATCCAACAATCTAACCTGACCCAGTACGCAAGGTGACTTCTCACCAGAGCAAAACACAGCATACAAATGTTCTGTTAAGCTAGGACGCAATACAAGATGAGCAATATGGATGAAACTGAAGTGGATATTTTTTTGGAAAAATATATTTAAAACACTGAGAACCTGGGCTTTGTCATGCAAGCAACACTCCGTGTTGGAGTTCATTGTGGTTAGTGAAAATCAGTTTGTCAGGGTACTGCTGCCAACAGTCACTTTGAAGTTTATCAGAATATAACCTTGACAATAACAGGCTACTCCAGGCCAGTAAGAGGAAAAGGGGGGAAACACCACCACGGTTCAGAAATAAAGTTTTTACTTAAAAATGAATTAATACTAGCAACACGAAAGTGCTTTCAGTGTGACTGTCATTTACAAGGGAAACATCTGCCACGTTCTTTAAATATAATGTTTGTTCTTAATAACGTAAACAGTGACACAAACCAGCAAACACAGCGGTAATCTGGGGTCAGTCATTTTTACCTGAACATCTTACAGAGCATCTGTCCGAAGAAGAAAAACAAAAACAAAATAAAAACAAAAAACACACCACAACAACAAAAACAACTTTATCTGACAGGACTGCTGTGACCTAGATGGAGTACACGGGAAAAGCAGAGGTTCCCATCTACCAATAACTCACGTAGAGTGGCATGTGATGGTTTAAAGACAATAAACGGAGATTGTAAAAACATATGGTAAATACATAAGGTGAACACTCTGACAGTTGGGGTTGATTCCAATTATAATAAGAAAAGTTGTAGTCTGATTTCTATATCATTCAACCAGTAGTTTCGGGTCATGTGAGTGGTCTTACCTTGTCCAGCTCATCGTGCAGCTCCGACAGGGTGGGTCTGGTGAGTTTCTCCCCCAGCGGTGCTGCTGTCTGCCGGTAGAAATCGATGTTGGGCACGGCATCGATGGTATTGTGACCAAAAGTTCTCAAGTAATAGGTATTGGTGTGCGTGTCATAGTGATAGTGATGTTGCCCCCCAGTCGACGAATGCAAGCTAGTCTCGCTCATCACCGTGTCTCCGTTCTGCATTCCCTCAGTCGGCGCTGCCTCCGGAGAGGCCACGCTGCCTACCCCAGTCGGATCCGCAAAGTTCACCACCCGAAACCGGCCTTTAGCTTCCTCTCCGCTGACAGCTGGATCGCTACTCGGAGCATCTGGGGCAGCGGCAGAGGCGTCGGAGCTCGGAGTCTTATCATCGGCGGCGCCCGCAGCCTCAGCCACGAGGTCCACTTGGAACCGGCTCTGACTGGGCGTCGGACCGGGTGGCTTCTGCCCCGCATCCGGGGCTAGAAAATCATTGTCCGTCGCAGAGTTCTCCGCCGGAGCGGAAGACGCAGAGGATGGTGCTGACATGGTACAGCAAACAGAGATGAACGTGGAAAGCGTGTGGATCAAACGCTTTACTCGGCCACACAATATAATGGATGCGAGCAAAAACCCGGTTGCCACCCGTTACAAAGCGTCTTCCTATTTACAGGAAAAATCAACTCGCTGCTCTGACTGGTTAGAAAAGGCGCAGGATAGCGGCGAGGAAAGGAGGAGTAGTGAGGGTAGCTTGTTAGCACGGTCGGAACAAGACTACAGATTGTAAACTTTCCGTCGCTCTCCTACTTCTTCTTCCACGGTGATAAATCCCAAAACTCACAATTTATCGTCCCTCGCTCGGGGACACAGCACTAGATCCCAGCCACTTATGGTCCTTCTGCTGCCCTGAAAACGATGCTGATATCGACCTTGCCGTAGCTCCTCCTAGACTCACAGAGATTTCCTTGCTCCTATTATACACACTTCAGACGGCATCGCCAGAGGGCGGACAACGACTAACAAGAACCTCGCGAGGTGTCAGTGATCGCGTTCCTTTTTAAGAGGGAAGGTAATGTCGCGAGAACATATAACAACAGCCAAAGAGTAGGCGTGACGTTGTTTGACCCCTGTGAGATCGGAGAAGAGGGGAGGGGATTTGGGGATGGGCGGGGAAGGACATAACTGCACCACTATATGTGCTGCTGTTTGTCTGTTTGTCCGTTTGTCTTTGTCAAAGCTCCATCTACGACTTCACAAGTATAGGTTTTGTCTGTTGTACATTGCCTATCTCACTGTAGTATGTGGATGGGATAACGTTTGTCCTGTAGCAGTGTATTGTACCCAGCGTGGCCCAAACCCTTCATGTCCCAAAACATTTAGAGTTTTCTCTGCATTTATGCAGAAGCACAGAACTCTCAGTCAATACATAAGCAGTCTGTGGGCCTCCTTCCTTTCTTGTTCCATATCTCTTAAGCTACCTTTGAGGGTTTTTTAAACTATTTGAATAATATTTTATAAGTTATCAGTACATTTTAGATTTATTATTTTAATATACAATAGTCCGTAGTGGTAATTAGGGTAAGAAATAATGAACTCTTCATATAACACATCTGTCTGTGAACATTTCATCACATTTCAACCCTTATGTCTCAACATACATTATTCTACCATTAATTTCTGGTTAAAAACTATTTTGTTTGAAGTGTCAATCATACCAGTGCCTTTTTTCATTTTTATTTATTAGGGCATTAACATAAGTTGCACAGGGCTAATAGCAGTATGTTAAAATGGATTCGATTAAAATTATTATCCCCTCCATGAATTGCTACCGTTTTTGTGGTGAAGGGATTTGTGTGTCCCAGGGATCCTAAATTCATCCTGGGTGAGGGACAAAGAGTGATTCAGAAGATAAACATGAGTGTAACATCAGGGGAGCAGTTCATCCTGCCTGGGATAGGGTTACTGGGGCCCCGCCCTGGATCCAGACCTTGCTCCATCGTGCCCAAGGAAGAGCGCCTGGTGGCCAGGCCCCATGGGTTACCTGAGCACTCAAAGCGCTTTATACAACTTGCCCCATTAATACACCCATTAATATAAGCATTTGTGAACACATAGGTACCCACACAGTGATCTGATTGCTTTTTCTTTAGTGTTTATGCACACAGTGCTTCTGATTCGGCACTGATGTTCTCCAAGCGTCCTCAGCTTTCCAGCTGACTGCCCTCACCTGTCAGGCAGATTTTGCCCCATGGTAGGATCTCTCATGCCAAATTGGTCCTGAGTGAGGGACTAGAGTAAGTATTTCAGAAGACCCTTATGAGTACAAGACCAAGGGAACAGTTCACCCTGCCCAGGATAGGGTTACCAGGGCCCCGTCCTGGAGCCAGGCCCGGGGAGGGCGGCCTAGAGTGAGCACCTGATGGCCATGTCTTAGGCCATGGGGCCTGGCTGGGCACACCCTCCTGTAGGCTCACCAGCCGCCAGAGGCACCGAAGCGGTTAGGTGCAGCGTTTGCTGGGTGGCAGCCAAAGACAGAGACCCTGGCAAACCGATCCCTGGCTACCAAGACTGACAACTGCTACACTGAACATCACCTTTCTGCACCTTTTGGTCAGGGAAGGGGTCCTCACTGTCATCTGCGCTTATGCACAGAATGACAGTTCAGGGTACCTGGCCTTCTTGGAATCTCTGAGATTATTTTAGAGATTTTAACAACAATCCTTTTTGTAATGTCAAGTTAAGTAACATTTTTTATAGCTTCTTATATTTGACTTTAAAAAAAAAAAAGAAAGAAACAAAAGTGTATAGATACTGTTACAGTTATGTAGAACTTGGCCCTTTCAAGACAACATTAATTAATTAAAAAAAAAAAGTCACCTGTAACCCCAGGTAGCTAAAGATAGAACAAACAATACTAACCAGTACTTCATTACCTGTGATCTGTCTGCTGAGTGGTTCGTAGTGATTTAATTAATCACAAATAGTTAAAAACCAGGCAGCCTAAGGCTAAATCTGAGCCTTGGTTTAATGACAGATCTCGTGCTATTAAGAGGGAATGTCATAGCAGAATACTGTCAAAGAGGCAAAAAGGGAATATTTTGCAAGTATTATTTCTTCCAACAGTCATAACCCATGTGTATTATTTAAGACCGTTCACTCTGTTCTTAATACTCCACTGAATGTCTGTTTGGAAGTTTCTCCTGACATGTGCAATAATTTTCCGAGCTTTTTTATTGAAAAGCTTTGTCTCTTTCCCTTGCACTGCTGTTTTTACTGAGTTTGAGCTTGTGACTCTCTCCAATTTAGAGGATGTGATTCGCCATATTAAGCCCGTAGGTTCCCCCCGGGATCCTATCCCTCCACAATTTTTAAAGAAATTTTTCCTAGTATAGGGCAGTCTGTCCTTGCCATTATTAACAGTAGTCTGTCCTCTTGTGTGGTTCCTGCAAACTTGAAACATGCAGTAGTGCAGCCACTGCTTAAGAAACCTGGTCTTGATCACACAGTTTTAGCTAATTATAGGCCTATTTCCAAGCTACCTTTACTTTCCAAGGTTTTAGAGAAAACCGTTTTTTGTCAGCTGAAAGATTTTCTAGATGATAATGGCATCCTTAAGATTTTTCAGTCAGGTTTTAAAACACTTCATAGCACAGAATCTGCATTATTAAGGGTCTTTAACGACATCCTTCTGGCATGTGAGTCTGATAACCACATTGTTCTGGTCTTGCTTGACCTAACTGCTGCCTTTGACACAGTAGACCATAACATCTAATATCTCGATTAGATGATCTAGTGGATATTGGTGGCACTGCACTTAATTGGTTTAGGTCTTATGTGGCAAATAGAACTTTCTCTGACAGCCTTCTCAGTTCCGAATCATCTAATTCTTCAATTTTAGGGCCACTGCTCTTTTTACTGTATTTATTGCCTCTGGGCTCCATCCTTAGAAGGCGTGGGATCTCTTTTCATTGTTATGCTGATGACTGCCAAATGTATTTGCCACTAAAGCAGAAGGTTGGCATCTCCATAAGACCTCTCTTGACATGTCTAGACATTAAAGCTTGGTTGGCTTTAAACCTTTTAAATTTTAATGAAAAGAAAACAGAGGTCTTGGTGTTTAGACCTGATGGTCCCTGTGAGTCCTCCTCTGTTGACTTGGGACCCCTGGAAGTTTATTTTAAACCTGTTATTACTGACCTTGGTTTTAAATTGACAGTGATTTTAAATTGGAAAGAAAATTAGAGCAGTGCAGAAGTCCAGCTTTTATCATTTAAGGCGTCTGGCAAGAGTGAATTCTTTTCTTTCTAGGGAGCACTTTGAAACAGTGCTTTTATTTCTTCCCGTCTGGACTACTGTAACTCACTTTATGTGGGGGTCAGTCAGTTGTTGCTCTCACGTCTGCAGCAGGTTAAAAGCAGGTCGTAAAAGAGAGCATATAACCTCTGTGCTGGCCGGCTGCACTGACTGCCTATGTCTTTTAGAGTTTTTCTTTTCTTTTTTTAGAATTTTAAATTTTTTATGTTTGTTTTTGAATGCTTTCACAATCTTGCCGAGCCTTACCTGTCTGAGCTTCTTCTAAATTATGGAATAACTTGCCCTAGCGCATTAGAGAGGCCCCTTCATTGCCCACTTTTAAAACACGTCTTAAGACCCATTTTTATTCTTTGGCTTTTGTGAGTCATAATAAGTAATTTAATTACAATTACACAGAAACTAACTAACTAATTAATTATTTTATATTTTTTATTTATATCTTATGTAATTTTATTATTTAGTTCCAATGTACAGCACTTTGCATCAGCTGTGGTTGTTTTAAAGTGCTTTATAAATAAAGATGATGATGATAATGATGATGATGATGAACATTTGACATCACAATGGGAACACACAGTGTTATTTAGTATGTAAATAATTCTTATTTGTGTAACAACAAACATCTTCTCTCTGGTTAAGGAGCTATTGTTTCTGTTACAGAGAGGACTGAGGGCAAGTCTGCCGTCACCTTACTTAGTAGCTACTCATGAGTGAGCATTATTATTACATCAACAATCCACAAGCAGCCTATTCTGACGTGGGTGTGCGCAGTGAAACAACTTGTAGTTAAAATAAAAAGTGTTGCAACTTAGTCTCAGTAATATACTTAATTAAATTTCAGTGAAATATAAATCAAGAGAATGAACCAACAGCTTGTGATAATTAATAGTAAAATAATGAGCCATTTCATGTCAGTTCAACCTTTTGAGCTAGATCCTGAAAATGCTTTAGGGTAAATATCTGGTACTATTAATGCACTCTCAGGAGCGTACCTCAAATTAACATATAATAAACTGATGCTTGACTTCCCTAAAATAAAGTCTCAAAGTCTGATCTCAGACAGCAGATTTGGAGGTCTGTGGAAATCACAGGTTTGGTATATTTTTTAAAACAGTCAAACTCAAGTTTCACAGAAACTAGAATATGGGGGAATAATCATCCAACTTGAGTTTGAGATTCTCCATGTATGACATCATATACTAAATCCAAATTAACCATTTTTAAAAGAACACAATTCTCTTCATATTATGTCCAAAATGTGTGATGGCGTTTTCTCTAATTTTGTCCAATACATAATTTATGAAATAGTTGTAAGCAGAGCAAAATGTTCTAATTTAGCAGCTCACTAACGCAAATATCTAATCAGCCAATCACATAATAGCAGTATTTAGGTATGTAGACATAGTTCAGAGTGTTAGATTGAGTTATAAGTAGGAGATGGATGGATAAAATAACTCCAGCAAAACATGCCAATGAAGGTTATTTAAGCAAAAAATAAAAGCATATACAAGACACTGTTCTAGGGTTCAGCCTGACCTTGTTGTAAGCACTAGGAACACTGCAGTTTAGAGGGTCTGCCTGGAGGCCAGTAGCAGAAGCAGAGCAAGTCAGGAGGCTGGCTGGGTGGCCAGCGATGGAAACAAACCAAATCAAGGAGCCAGCTGGGAGGCCATCCGGGAGACTATGGACAGAACTGCCCTGGAGTGGCCAGGAGTTTGAAGGTAAATATGTTGCAAAGTGTGAGAGCTCGTAGAATAAAAAATGAGAATGTGAATAACAATTTGAACTTGTATTTTGAAATTTCCACTTGTAAAAACGTTTCCTTTCATTTTTTTGCTGTTTCCTGTTTTGTTGTGGTAGTTGTTAAGTACTCATTTCCTGTTTTGTTTTACTAAATTCTAATAAAACATTTTACTAAATCTGTATGTTCATCATTATTTGTATTTATGTTGTCTTTCTGTGTCTCTAATCATTTCTTTTCTTTAAAGCCACACCCTGGTGTTCAGAAGAAACAAGAAATGTAATACTTGAAGAGTAATTTGTTTATTTCATCTTCACTGTTTGATGGATGAGTAATGTTATCATAACTTTCAAGCTGGAGTGGTGGAGTATAATATATCATCAGTGTTTGGTTTATTTTGTCTATATTTGTGGCCTTTCAGTTAACAGGGTAGTGTGACGTTCAGTGAGGACAGCCTTACTTTATATGCCAAACACACTCAACTTATTCATGGAAAGGTGACTGTTAAGCCCCGTCATGTATGTATATGTGAATGTCAACATTCTATATAAACATGACATTTTTAAAAATGTCCACAGACTAATGTCATTGTCATGTTAAGTGTAAAATGTCATGTCTAGAGTACATTTTTAGTCTGTTTAGTAGACTAATGTCAACAGACATGTCATGTTTAACATAAATACATGCAATATTTAACTTTTGTAATCTGGGACGTATCATGTCAATAATTTACAGGTTTGAAATGAATGTAGTTCTAGCTGTGGTTAATTAAGTTAGAGCTGGAAATATATTGCGTGGATGGTGAGATAAGCGTAAGCTTGTTTGTATTTGTGTTTGAAATTATTAGACAACAGTTCAAGATGGCTTGTATTTTGCAAACTCGTGTGATATTAGTTAGACATTAGTTAGGGGGTGGGGTCCTTTAAGAGGGTTGTTGATGCACCATTAATCATGTGTGTCAACACATGAGCCAAAGTGTGAAAAGAGGCATGGATCATTACCACCAGAGGTTTTTTGTAAAACCACTGTAATACCTTGCCTCACTCTATTGAGGTCCCCTCTTGCAAGATGTGAGTGGGGGTTGAGGTGCCTGGGAAGAGATCTAAAAACTCCATTGTAGGTGGCTGATAGCTGGTGTCGTAAGCCACCACCTCTGTCCAATAATGTTTATTTGTAATGGCCTGTAAAAGACCACGGCAGACCCGGGTGCAAATTCATGCTTTGCAGCATACTTTATTGACTCACACGGTTGCTGCTCACAATGCTCACAGAGCTGCAGCTCTCCCGCTGCCCGCTCAACATTATCACAACAACAACGCCAACCACAGGACCCAGTACCATATTTAATTCGGCGGGGCATGATTGCGGATGCCGTGCAGGTGCGTCCGCCTCCTCTGCACGGCACCGCAGGCCCCGCCCCGCCACATGGCCTCTTTTACTCCTCTTTCAAACGATCTATCTTTTGGTCCAAAAATGTGACCACTGACATCCTTTAACAAGTGACCTTTATCCTTCAGTTGCAGGATTCACCAATAACGTCTGCAAACTTACGTTGAATCCAGATGAAAGAATAGGGTCATTTCATGTGGTCTCACTCTTTACTTTTATCCCATCAACTAAGGCAGTTTAGAATGTCAGAAATTGACTACAGCAAAACTTCTCCTTATAGAACAGAACCAGCTTCACCCCAAATTAGATTTGGGCATTGTTAGAACTCGGTCTTATCCCCAAGTATTTTACAGCAAGGGTTTCTACAGACAAAAGCATGGCTGTGTCATGTTGTCTCCAGAATTAACCATCATAGCCAAGTAAAACTCTTAGCTCTTTCAAAGGGGTAGCACTTAGTCATTGTTACAGATGTGTGAATAGCACCTGCATCAAAATCACTACAAACCAGTGTTAAAACCTCCCAATTCTTTCGATCTTTGGGCTGAAGGAAGGACAATACTCGGTGTATAAATGCTCAATCAACAATCATTTATTCCATACAATTCAACACTTTATGGGCATAAACCATCCGGATGGGGAGACATGCATGCAGAGGGACACAGCAAATCTCCAACTGGTGGAGGGTTACTCAAGCTCTTATAGCCTCTAGTGGCCCCCACCTAGTTGTAAAAAGCCTAAACTTACATACCCTCTAACTCTCAGTGAGCCTGTGTTATGACCTTGGCTCCCTGCCTATCTGCTTCCAACAAGGGGGTGAAGCTCCTGTGGAATGTGCTTTGTGCTCTCTGCACACAGTATTCTCTTCTTAACTCAGCAGTATGAAATGTCATGAAACAGTGTAACTCACTCACAGTAAATCAACAGTATAGGATAATACAAACCTATCTAATGAATCTAATGATTTTTACATTCTTTTGTAATTCAGAAGCATAATGCAAACTAGAACTACAGCTACAAACTAATTATACTCTCTATAATAAGGAGTATGGTGTGGCTTATAGCAGTATAATGATTCACTCATTTCGATTATAGACATAGGATAACATATGATAAAATAATAATCTCACAATTCCCCCTTTGATCTCTTTTTAAAGAGATCCCCAGTAAATCAGAACTACACTAAACATGAGACGATGTGACCGGTAACATAGAAAAACTAAGGGGTTAAATATGCAGGATGACGAGAGGATGGGCAACAGGTGGAAACGCAGCTGGAACAAATCTGTCTAATGAAACAGGGGAAGCAAAACTAAACATCTACACAGGGTAAGAGACTATCACAATAAAACAGGAAACAGACATCGACGACTCGGGTACCATCACAACTATAGTAAAAAACAAAACAAAACAAATCATTAATAACATTAACACTTCAATGGAAAGTCAGAATTTAAGCCCCGTCCCCCAAATAAATAAATAAATAAAATTAAAAATAGGGTCACGATAGCTGGGGTTTGTTAGTGAAGAAGGTCGAAAAGTTAGGAGTGGGAGTCATTTGGACTGGAACTGGAATTTAGAGTTCCAATTCCAAAAATGCAAATAAAACAAATGTTAGTAAATAAGACATCAATCTGTATTTTATTCACAGTAGAACATGGAAAACATATCAAATGTTTAAACTGAGAAAATAAACAGTTTTAAGAAAAATATTTTCCCGTTTTGAACGCAACACAACAAATCTCAAAAAAAGTTGAGACAGGATCGTGTTTATGAGTGTTTATCATCCCCTCTTCTTTTAATAACACTCCTTAAATGTCTCATAAATGAAGAGGCAAGTCGCTAAACTGTTGATCAAGGAATGCTGTCCGATATAGGATTCATTCTGCTTTTCTGTATTTCTCTTAAATCAGGTTGAGCGGATCGGGGATGATGTGATCAACACTGTAAAATAATGAGATGCAGAAGTTTTGGACTTACTTTATTGTAGTGTTAACTATATGGCCAATTGGGATGCAGTTTGGAGCATGGAGAAATTATTTTAAACATGAGTTGTTTTGGGACTTTATTCTAAAAAAAATTTATTCACAATAAAAAACCCCATTGATTTTTATTTTGGAACAATCTACAAGACTCATTGATCATCCTTCAAGAAAATGGCACTCTGTGTTTCTCTGATATCTAATTAACAAATTCAGCTGCCATTGAGTTTTACCTCTCGCTTTCTGCCCAGATGCTCTGCTACACAAAAAACAAGTGGGTTGCCATTACAAACATCATGAAGGTGAAAATATTTTTCCATACACACTCTGAGCAGATGTAAAACCCAGCATTTGACAGTATACAAGTAACATATCAGAGCTCACTGCATCAACCTGATGGGAAGAACGTGAACATTTATGATGGAAAAAAAGTGTTTTTTCTAACAGTGACAATCTCAAAATGAATAAAATATATATATTTATAATATATTTATACATACATGCTGGCATTGACAGTAGCCATCGCTAGTGATTTTTAATCTGTATTTTTTAAGCACCTTATTGCGCCCCCCCCAAACAAAATAACAAAACAAAAAACAAATACAAAAACAACCCCTTGTCATTCAAGAGCATAAGACAAACTATAGTTGTACAAAACACTGGAATACAGTAATGAAGTGCAATACTAAGAGTGGTTTCCAGTGTCAGGGTGGAAGAAAAACCTGGGCATTAAGTGTCAGTGTGACCTCTCAAAGCGGTGTCAGACTATTAGCACATAGGCACGGCACCAACCACCTTCAAGTCATTCAGTTGTGAAATTTAATAAGTAACACAGTTCAAACAACACATTTTTATCAAAGGATGCCAATGCCTCCATCCTGCACTTCACACTGACACATCTGGATAAAACTAAAGTTCTGGACACTAATCTCTGAACGCTGTTTGTGGACTTCTCATCGTTGTACCATCCAAGCTGATGGCCACACATCTGGGCATCAGCACTTCACTTTGCAACTTAACTCTGGGATTTCCAACCAACAGACTCCAGTCTGTTAGGTTAGATAGCCGGATTTCGTCTGCCTTGATGTTTAGTATGAGGGTACCACAAGGCTGCATAGTCAATTCACTCCTCTAGTCACTGTTCATTTACAACTACATGAATCAAATAAATTGTGAAGTTTTCAAATGACATCAAGGCTTACAGGAAAGAAGTGGAAAATCTAGATTCTTGTTGGGGGACAAAAGAATCTGACCCTTAACAGCAGAAAGATGAAGGAGCTCATTGAATGAAGCTCACTCGTGTGAGCCTCAGTACCGGACTTCTGTATGATTAGTTTTGGGGATAAGCCATGTCTTGCAGATTTCTGACAGTCCACATTGAATATAGTCCGGTTGGTCATGAAGTTGTTCAAAAGTCTGCACTGGTCACACTTGTATTGTTCTAGTGACTGGTTTAACCATGTTAATAACTTGTCTGTATGTTGGAATAAAAAAACAGAGATCTGTTCAAACAGTCCGAGATGGGAGAGAGGTGAAGCCTTGAAACCAGTGTTACTATTATTGTGGTCAAGTGTGTTGTTTCCTTGATGGATATGCTAATAAAATGTGGGCAAGGGAGTTTAAAAAAAAAAAAAAAATTGGCTCTTTTGTCATCACCCATTACAAAAACTGTCGGGATTGGCCCTCTGTTGTTTACTAATAGTATTTAGCAAGTAGTCCAAAGCTGCTGTGATGTTAGCATCCAGGGTTATGTAAGAACAGGAGCATTTATGACAACTGTAAACTCTCATTGCAGATAGAACTGGCAACACGTAACTGTTACATACTCCAGTGACACCAGTTGTTTTTAATATAAACACAGAGCTCCCCTCCTCTGCTCTTACCGGTGTCCGTCATCCTGTCCACTCATTTATGTGCGCTGCACTTGCTGTAACACTGCTTTAGACAGTTAAAAATATTTACTGTACCAAAACTATTCATGAACTAAAAGCTATGTTTGGTGTTGGTTTTCTAGGTTGCTCCAGGTTCATGCATCCCCCGTGTTTTGCAGTCAGTCACATCTCCATGTCTCAGTTTCAAGACTGTCTTTGTGAATGTCTCTTGTTTCCTGTTTTACTTTGATAGTCTTGTGTCCTTTGCTAATGTTTCCAGTTTTGCTTCCTTCCCGTCTCGTTATGTGTAATTTCTCCCAGCCGTGCTCTCCTCCTGTGTCTCATTCCCTTGTTATCCATCTGTGTATTTAAGCCTTTTTGTCTTCCTCTGTTTGTTGCCGGATTATCTGTGTATCACTTGCTGCATTTTTCCGTGTTCCATGTCTCTACTGTTGGCCAAATGGTGCTTTCTGAAGCACTGAAGCTTGTATTAAAAAACGGTTCATTACGCAAAGGTTTTCAACACAGTCATCTTTGGTGACTTCTGGTGGCCAAAAATATGAAGCGCAGCTCGAATCTACAACTTAGAATGAACTGCTTCATTATGATTGCCCACACTGAAGAGCTGAATTGACAGCTTCTGTTTGATATCATGTGACAGTTTTTTCTGATATCGTGTTTTAAAGTTTTTTCCAGTTTAGGTTTTTCTAGTTTAGTCATTCTGTTCTTTGCGTTTGTTTGTATTTTGCTTGGCCGTATTAAAGGCTCACTTTCATTTTAAGTCTGTCACCATCTGTATTTGGGTCCACACTCTCTCCACTCTGCCCAGTTCAACTGAGCCCTTATCTCATGCCTGCCACAAATATTCAAAATATTACCCAGAAGTTACAATAAACCATATTAAATTGTTGCATTATCTAGTTTAGAGAGCTGCTAACTCTCTTAGAGTGGACCAGCTTCCATGAAGGTCTTTCTGTGAGTCATGCAATGTGCTGACATCCAGTGGCTATGGCATGAACTGCATCACAACAAGAAAATGTGAAAGAGCTTATTTGATTGTTTATGCGATCACTTTGCTGAGGTAAGGGAGTGACAGGCTCAGGTTATCACTGCTACACTGTTGTCTAATGAGATCGAAGACAAACAACAACGCTGCACCAGCTTGTAGAGTGTTATTAACTCACTATAATTAAGCATTTCTTTTCGCACATGAACTGCAGCCCTGTTAAGAAAAACATAAATTGACTGTTCATGTTCAGGCCATGACCAGGGGCATCTACAGGTTGATATTTAATCTATACAGAAATGCAGAAGAAATGTGTATGGGCATAGACATAGAGAGACAGGTAACTTCATTGTGTTGATTCTGGAATATTCTGGATTACTGCAATAGGACGGGGCTGCACAGCGTCAACGCGTTAGCGCGGTTAGCTCGTTAACACGTTAACACGTTGACGCCGTCCAGCCCCATGCACGGGGCCATCCGCGGTAACTCGTTAACGTTGGTTTGCCGAGTTAATGCAGTTATGGCGTTAACATCAACTGGCAAAACAAGAGCTGAGGAAATCTAGTATATTTGTCAGTGAGCTTAAAAATCCTATCCATCAAAAAATGTGCTTCCAAAACAATGACAGTAGTCATTTTCTACATTTTATGACAGAAAATCCGGTTGAGGAGTTCCATTAAAAAGAGGGTGCAGTCACAGTGAGATATCATTGGGGAAAATCTGACCAGAATTGCACACAGAATGATGTAAAAAGGTATAATTTATTGTCTGAATTCTTCCAAAATTGCATTTATTATTACTACTAATATCTACAGTGTCATCAAATCCAAAAGATCTGAAGATCTTTTCTAGTTTTCCATTTGAAGTATTTCATTAGGCTTAGTCATTGGATTGCTGTGACATAGTAACACATTCAGGTTCATATTATGTGTCAGATGTTTAATATTCATTAAACATTTTCAAACTCTTGTGCACTATTTAAAACTGTATAGTCACACTCATACTTGTGAGTTCTATAGCTTGTGCTCTCCAGCACTGATGCTCTGGTAGATCATGTCTGTCAGAGGAATGTAGCTCTTTTGCTTGTAGTCCAACACATAGAGAGGATCACTGACTTTTGAGGGGTTGAAACCACTCTGCACCAGATGGAACTTTTGCTGTTTGAAGGTACTTGTCGTTTCCATGACCTCCTGAGAGGAAAAAACAATCTGAGTTACTTCAGAGTAGCAGGATGTTTAAACAGATTTTAGTAACATATTTTACCTGAAGCCTTATGAAAAGTGGACGAGCGTATCCTGGTAGATCCCTCACTACATGCTCAAACAGCTTCTTTCCATCAAATATGAAGCCCGGTCTTACAATGATTGATGCCATTCCTCCTCTGCCCTCGTGTCCTGTGAACAACATGGATAAATGTTAAGGGATACTGTTTTTCACTGATGCCACATGGAGATCCTGCTTGTGTTTAATTGGCTAAGGACAGCAAAAATGTAGCACTTAGCGAAGTAGATATTGTGGATATTTAAAAAAAGAAAACATCTATACTGCAAGTTCTCACAGTCTTAGTAACTGCATTACTAATTAAGCATGCCGACATGATACCTGGTACTTGGACTCCATACACGTTGACTTCTTGGATAAAATCTACCAGCCCAAGAATCTCTGTCACCTCTGTCGTGGCTACATTTTCACCCTTCCACCTGAAATTGGGGGGGAAAAAAATTAATTGGTAGAAGCATAGTCTGTGTCAGACCAGGCTTTACACAGGTATGGTAACAACCTGTGTTACTGCTGGCATCTGTCCTTTTTAATTTTTTTAATTTTTTGTTTAATCCTTATTAAGTGTGGGCCTTTGGTAAGTCTCTCCCAAGGGTAAACAGATCTCTTGTTTTTCCTTGCTTCGTAGGAGTTGCCAGGGCCTTGTCACTGATTCTGTTCATATTTTTTTTTAAAAAGGTAGCCAAATAGTGGATGATTTACACTCTGTTCTCAAAATCTCACATCTGCTTTTTTCTCATAATGTGGTTCTGGTGGCTTCATCAAATGACCTACAGCTTGCCTTCAAGTCTTAACTAGAAAAGAAGTGGACTGACCACACTGGCCAATGAAAAGTTACTGCCCCAAGCAGAGGAGTTCAAGTTCACGAGTGAACAAGAAAACCAAGCCTACCTCATGATAGAAGCAAGAGAGAGAGATAACTGAAGCCATAGTGGCTCAGACGTCACCTGGATTGATAAGGTCCGCGTCACAAATTGAGGAACCAGGACACACAGATAAGTAGTGGGCTACTGGAAAAAGCAGGTACAAGTGAGCAAGGGATGAGAACAGAGCCTGTTAAATGGACTTCTTATATAGCTCTTATCTACTCTAAGCACTCAAAGCTTTTTACACAACTTACCTCATTCACTAATTCACACAAGCACTTTTTTCTAAGCTGTTAGAACGCTACTATGCAAGTAACCCCAGCAAAAGTGGTTACATGAAGAGGATGTGGGACCTATGGAATCCTCAATACCCAACATCTAGACTGACGGCAAAAGAACTGGTAGCTCAGTGTTCCGACATTCAGAAGCAACTGGTATCACAACTGGACAATGATGAGGTACGACACAAATGCTATGAGAAGAGGGAGCCAGGACATTTGTTTTGGCTGTAGTACTCAAGATTGGGCACCAAGCCCAAAAGTACATCTGGTGTGTTGAAGGCACTGAGTGCGAGAACAGCTGACCTGAGCAATAGGATCACGGCTAAGCTGGAAAACTTAACCCCTAGTGGCCAAATACCAGAACTATGTGAAGAACCCTTTGAAGGTCTACTAGAAGATGTGCATGCAGCATCCAACAGTCCCTGCTGCGACCATCACTGAAACCAGCAGCTGATCTACATTATGGCAGCAGTGATCACTGAGATGGAAAAGCTGACTGCAGTCACTGAGCATCTGGCTAACTGAAGGCCTGACTGTCCTGTTCGAGGATATACCATCATCAGATAGACCAAGTGGCTGATATCCAGAAATCCTACCAGTGGCTGGACAAAGCTGGACTGAAAGACACTAATCGTGGCAGCGCAGGAACAAGCTTTGAGCACACGATCCATACAGGCTGGGGTCTACCACACCCGGGAAGACTGCAGTTGCAAGCTGTGCAAAGACTCCACTGATGCCACAATCTAGCACCTAACAGCAGGGTGCAAGATGCTAGCAGACAGGGCATACATGGAATGCCATAACCAGGTGGCTTGCATAATACACAGGAACATCTGCGCCTAGTAAGTCCCAAGGCTAAATGGGACATGCCCCCATTCAGAATGACTGAGCTAAGATCCTGTGGGACTTCCAGACAGATTCCAGACAGACAAACTGATGATGACTAACCAACACTGAAACGGTGAAGGAAGATGGCTGTAGTGATAGATGTAGCTATACAGAGTAATAAGCTAGCTACACTTTCGAGAGGCGCAAGAAGTGTCAAGGGCTGAGAGAGAAACTCAAGAAGAGGTGGAACGTGAAGGCCACTGTGGCAATCAGAGCACTTAATGGCAGTGACCCCCAAGCTGGGCAAGTGGCTTCAACAGATCCCAGGACCAACATCCAAGATCTCTGTCCAGAAGAGCGTAGTCGTAGAAGCAACAAAGATACTGTACAGGACCCTCAAGCTCCCAGGCCTCTGGTAGAAGACCCGAGCTCGAAGGACACGAGCTTGAAGGATCAAGAGCATATGGTCTTGATCCTTCAAGCTCAGGTCTTTTACCAGAGGCTACATAGAAGTCTATATAGAAAATGTATGCAAATCAAATCTAAGAACATCTTAAACATCTTATCTAAGTACCTGAATGTGTCTCCGACTCGGTCTCTAAAGAAAATGAAGCCCTCATGGTCTTCCGCCATGAGATCGCCTGTGTTAAAGTAGGCATCACCCTTGACAAACACATTTCTCATCAGCTTCTTTTCAGTCAGTTCCTTGCTTCCAGCGTAGCCAAAGAATGGGCTAATAGCGCTGACCTTGGAAAGTAAAAGCCCCATCTCACCTGAGAATAACAGAAGTTCAAAATCAATACAAATACTTGTTCAAAACGTTCACGTTTAAAAGGGAAGAATAAGAAATGAATTTGTATTCCAACCTTACCCTTGTCCACTCGCCGGCAGAAACCATACTGATCTTTCACTGGTTCATCTTTCACAATGTCATACTTCACCAAATCATACTTAAACAGGAGCTACACAAAATGTCAAAAGAAAATAGTGTTATGGTGGGTAACTGATGAACAGAGTAATCAACTACGAGGACTGGAACACCATGTGGATTGAGAGAAGTATCTAAGCAGCTTTAAAGTCCTGAAAAAAAAAAAATCAATACCTTTTGTAGTCACTGTCAAAAAAACCAAACAAAAAAACTTTATACATAATTTCTACATCTTAGCAGATGGCATTAACTCACTGTAGTAATGTGCTAGTTTCAATAAGAATAGCTAATTAGCCCACAGATTTGCTTAATGCTAAATGTCTTTAAGGGCATTTAAACATATACATTTACATTAATATGTAAAGCCAGCACACACCACTTCTAAACAATAGTGCAACAGTGGAAATGGTCTGTAGCACCAAGTTCCTGGAAGTACAGAAAACAGACACTCAGTGATGCAGATCAGAGCTCTTCCTAAGAGAGTTCTGCATCGCCTGCACTTCTTTGCAGCGGTTGAGGAGAGCTCACCCACCCTCTCCTATCCTTAACACTTTCTATGTGCATATCTGTTTGCTTGGGAGCTCGCAGTGCCACAAACTGGAAATCTGTAGAGAGTGGTGGGGACAGCAGAGAAGATCAATGTGTTCACTTTCCCCCATCCAGGACATTCTGCAGAAACGCTATCTGACCAGAGCAAACAAAATCCTACAGAAACCCTCTCATCCCCAACATGGTCTGTTCTCTCTCCTGACATCTCTGAAGAGGTTCTGCAGCATTTGTACCAGAACAGCAAGATTCTGCAGCTTGTACCTTTCCAGCTGTATTCAGAGCCAGGCAGGTATTTTTGTTGTAATGTACAGTGTTGGTGTATAGAAGGAATGACAAAAGTCAGTCAGTCAGTCAAGCTTTTGTTAACCAATAAGTAATGAAACTAAATGCTAAATAATTAATGGATTGGTTCTTACAATTTAGCCCAATGATTTTCACAACTACAGAGGAAATGCTCACATACAAATTATAAACAATATGGAAAACTAGATACAAAGAAACTATGAAAAATGTATGAATAAACCCTTGTTTCTTCATATGTTGTTTTTAAGGAGCCAGACTAACATATAACAACCAGTGTTGTGTCTACACTTACACATCCTCAAGAGTAATTAGCTGAAAATTTGAAAACTATTACAAGAAATTTCAAGAAAGCTTGCCTAAGAGATTTCAGATGTGTTGACGAACAATAGTGTTGATGCCGACTATTGACCTTCAGGTCCATTAGAATTGTAAAAACTCTGCTTTGCTTTGTACATTGTATTTACATGTTTGTATATGTTTCAGTTGACAACTGGACACATTTAGCATTTTCCTAGCAAAATATAAAGAAACTAGAGAATGCATTTACTAAAGAAAATGCAGTGTGAATTGCTAAAAGCTGAATGACTTGAGCTGAATTGTTGAAATATTTGGGAAAATTGCTGAAGCTGCTAAAACACTGAATCATTTTCCTGAAAGCCAAAGTGCAGAACTGTTGAAAGCTGAATCACACAAAGATGCAGAAGTGTCACATTTAATCTGCATGCCAGCAAAACATGATGACGTACGTGCTCAGCCCAAAGATTAAGGAGAATGATAATACGGAATGTTTTAGGACAAATTAAAATGTGTGTAAAACATTTTGAGTATCTATAAAATAAACAGAAACAAAATGACTAATATAAGAAAAGCAGATTTATGGTCAGAAGAATTCAGAATAAATAACAAAGCTCACATACTCTGAATCACTTCAAGACCTCAATCATGTTTTTTAAATGTCTAAACTCAAGAATATCACATCAAAAGGTTTAATATTTACTGAGCAAATGTAAGCTGCTCTGTGTGCGTGCGTGCGTGTGTCAGGGAGGGTGAGGATGCGACAGAAAAGCGACAGAAAATAATGATTGACTATTGAATTGACCTCAAATGTATCTAAATGGATTAAATGGATTGAATTGGAATTAACAGATTTTCATATTCTGGTTTTGCATTTGTTCTCTGTATTAGTTAGCCTTAAGTTTTGTTTTCTAGCGCTATCTTGTTTGTCCTAGTTTCTCACTGATAAAAAGTGGCTTCAGGCTTTGCACAGAACAGGTATGATACATAAATATATAAACTACTCCCCACTTTTAGATAAATAACTGAAGATACTATTAATAATTTCAATAGAATATTTACTTTTATAGATGGGTCTAAAAGTACATGAGTCTTTGTTTTTGTTTAATACAAGACATCTGATTAACAAGTTATGTGATCAGATGGACATCTATGCCACCTACAAAGACTTACTTTCAAGACTTATATTTTTCAAAGTATATTAAATTAATAAAAAAACAAATATGGTTATTTGCCTTTTATATATACTCATACTACAGCCACTTCATTAGACACATCTGTTCAGCTGCTTATTAACACACATACAGTATGTTAAATGGACAAGTTCCTGGGATAGTGCTTTTCTATCCCACCTGAGAACTCAAAGTGCTTATCTAATCAGCCAATCACATGCCAACAACTCAGTGTATTTATGTTTTTAGGTATAATCAAGATGACAAACTAAAGCTGAAATTGAGCACCAGAATAGTTAAGAAAGGGGATTTAAGTCACTTTTAATGTAGCATGGTTGTTAGTGCCAACAACACAAAAGAGACAACTCGTCAGGCCAGGACTCTACAGTCCATCTACACCTACAGTGTACTCTTACAACGATGAGGATGTACACATGGGACATGGAGGGAAGCTGGTTTGAGTGGGGACAGATGAAAAGGGAAAGACCATCTCTCAACATCTTACAATGCTGTGATTGCAGCCATTCCCTAACCTTCTGTGAATGGTACTCATGGCCTTGATCAATGGTCAAGGTTATTCGCATTTTAGTGATCTAGAAACTGAATGTAATTAGGGAAGTTATAAAATGTATAAGGAAGGTCCAATCTAATACACTTTATATTAATAGACACTCATTATTCCATAACGTTTTTATAATTGTACACAAACAAAAGAAATCTAAACAATGCATTTTAACTGCATGTTACAGAACTGACACTACTTTTAACCATATGTTTTATAACTTCACTTTTACAACTTCTTTTATAACATTGTGGGTCAAATGAAAAGTCAGCTGGACACATCTAAGAATAGCTGAAGTCAGAGATTAGAGCCAAATGCATGGATCCACTCTTATGTAAGTCCACTGATTAACAACAGCCAGCATTAATACCTACCAAAGCCACAGTAAAGCAACTTCACTAGTCATTCTTCTCCACAGTCACAACAGACTTACAGTACAACTATAACTATGTAAGAAGTTGTTTAATAATCTGACATTAGTATTACATGTATGATATATTCAATGTATGACAAGTTTTTAGTTTGTGTAATAACACCTATCAGGCTCTTGGCCTCAGACATGCTGCCTTTGATCCTGCAAGCTGTGTATTCTACTGGGTTGAGATGATGCGACAGACTTGACACTGAATAATATCCCATATCCTAAATATATCCTTGGGCTACCTTTGCAATACAGTGTTGGTCATTATTTATTAGCACTGTGAAGTGCTGTCCAATCAGTTTTGAATCTGAACCTGAGCAGGTTCTAAACTACTTGCACAAAGGCGGTTGTTTGATTGTTGGGTTTTTCTCTTTATTATTGTAGTCTTTCCTTTATAATATGACTTTGTAAATAAAGCTGAATTAAATCAGTAAATACTAGCGGCAGTCATGGGTAATCCAGTATGTTAAAGATCATGAAGTAGTTCTCTCCACGCCCGTACTTTTATGTTCCTCTCAAATTGTTAAGTTCATCTTGGTTTCATCAGGCCTTGAGAGAGGACTTTCAGACCTTGAAAATGTATCTTTTCAAGAGTTCTTAAGTTAGATGGTGCAAAGCTGCTTTTCTTAATCACAGAAATAATTATACCATCATGCACTTTAGATTTAGACTTACATTTTGCACTGGAATAATAGTGGCAATTGATTCAGTGAGCTGTTAAAAATGTCCATCAACTGTGCTGGTTTGCCCTGTGCTGGATGGAGCTATGCTGTCCTCCTGGTGGGCTCAGTACTGTCCCCTGCATCTGGACCTCTGGGTTGAAATGGGTCCTTCTGCTCTGTCTGTGGGTGCCAGGGGTGGTGGGTATTCAGTTCAATTTAGTTTTACTTACATAGCTCCAACTGTAGATGGGGCTGATGAAACTACCTGTGAGCCCATTATCTACATTTTTGAACCTCTAAAAATGTATGTAAATGGCTGTGACTCCTAAAAAGTTAATGCAGTACTTCTGTAAAGCTCCTTGAATGAAAGCTGTCTGAACATTAATCACGTATTGACTGTTTGCTTTAAAATCATCTTAAGTGGTTTAGAAAGGCAATATTATTAAAATGATCTTTGCCCAACAAATAATAGAGCTAATTGTATTCATGAATGGGCGGAAGTGTGGTAAAGCAACAGGGTTATGTGGAGAACATTGTTAAGAAATGTTAACATCCGCTCGCTTACCAAAAAGGGACATTTCGTCCAGAATCTCCTCACAGGCCATAAGTTTGACTTTTTCTGTTTGACTGAGACGTGGCAACAGCCCAATGACTTTTCGCAGCTCAATAACTCCACTCCTCCTGGGTTTGTTTACACCTGCCAACCTCGTGAGTCCAGCCGTGGTGGAGGTATCGCGGTAATCTATCGCGAGAACTGGAAAGTCTCGTCGTTGTCTGTACCTGTCTACAGTTCCTTTGAATCCGTTGTTTGTCAGCTTTCAGGACCTGTTCCAACAGTTATTGCTGTTATTTACTGCCCTCCAAAGTCTAATTCCGTCTTTATAAGTGACTTTGCTGATTGGCTGACTCACATGGCTACTGTTTCCCCTAATATAATACTCCTGGAACACAATAATATTCATATGGACAACAGTGATCATCCTCTCACCAAAGACTTTTCATCCTGCCTCGATAGTTTTGGCTTTAAACAACGTATAAACTTTCCTACTCATACTAAGGGCCATACGTTGGACCTAGTTTGTTGCTCTGGACTTACTCCTTTCAACTGCAAAGCTGATGAACTGCTAATTTCTGATCACTTGCTTCTTTCTTTCAATGTCAAAATGACCTTTTCTATGCCCAAGAACCCTCATACCATTTCTTTTCGGAATTTTAAGAAAATCCATCCTGATACCCTTTCTTTTGCTTCCTCTACTTATTTGCATTTTCATAACCTGCTCACCCAAGAGGACTTGGTTTCCTATTATAACTCTAGTCTCAATAATATTCTAAACTCTGTTGCCACACTCAAAACCAAATCTGTATCATTCCCTCAATCAGCACCCTGCTGAGAGAGTTTACAGCTGAACTCAGGCTTCTGAAAGCAAAAGGCCGACGGCTTGAACGCCTCTATAATAAGAAAACTGGTCTTACTATTCATAAGGAAATGTTTAATAATCATGTTTTGTATTATAAAGAGTGTATTAATCAAACAAAATCTGCTTATTACTCCACCATGGTCTGTGCAAATGATGATTCAACCAAGACACCATTTTCACTGTTCAACTCTTCTTTCAGGTCACCAGATTTTTTTACCTGCTCATCCAAGACCTGGTTTGTTCCATGTAGCTCTTCCTTTGCAATTCCACTCCCATCGCACTGTTTTTCTGCTTTCCAACTTCCCTCTGTCACTGATATTTCAGATCTCATCCGTAAGTCAAAACCTGGTCAAGGCCTGTTTACCCTCTTTGCTTCCCCTCATATCTGCAATCATTTATTCTTCACTTACTACTGGAACTGTTCCTGCTTCCTTCAAAGTTGCTGCCATCACCCCAATATTGAAAAACAAACAAAAAACAAACCCAGAACAAAACAAAGTCTAGATCCCAATAACTTTGATAATTTTTGTCCTATTTCCGATCTACCATTCCTCTCAAAAATTCTTGAGAAGATAGTTGCCACACAACTCCACTCATACTTAACTAATAATAATCTGTATGAACAGTTCCAGTCTGGTTTTCGCCCCTCCCATAGCACTGAAACAACGCTTATAAAAATAACCAATGATCTTCTTATGGCAGCTGACTACGGTTTACTTTCCATTCTTATTCTCCTCGATCTGAGTGCTGCTTTTGACACCATCTCTCACTCCATTCTCCTTAGTAGGTTAGTCTCCATCGGTCTCTCCCATACTCCACTAGCCTGGTTGTGGAGTATGTCTCATCGCACTCAGTTTATTCGACTCAAATCCTTCACCTCTCAGCCGTTTCCTCTGGTCACTGGCATATCAAAGCAACCTGGAATCGGCAGTTTTTACCTCCTGGAGCCATTGCTCGTTGATGCAGTAATTAATGCTAAATTAGCCCCTGCCAAGCACTGAGGTTATAAATGAATATATTGTTTACACATTTCAGAACTTTAGTGTTAGCCAGCAACATTGGTGCAGTTTCCATCTGTCTGCCAATCCAGTACTTTACTCCACACTGAAATATTTCTACAACAACTCTAAGCAACTTTCAGGTGCTCCCTTATTCACAAAGAGGTGCAAATGTGGGTAGCACTGAATGTTTGATTTTGCAGATTTTATACACTGGATACCTTTTCTAATACAACCCCAAAAAGATTTGTGTCTTTTTTTTAGGATTGAAGCAAAGTTTTTATATTATATGAAAGGAGCTGTACAACACACTTTTAATTTTTTCAATACAGTGTCCTACGATGTCAAACTAATGCCATAACAGGCTGACATCAGCATTTTGTAATATAAAACATCAAAATTTAAGTATAGCCATTTCCCTTTAATGGGAGTTACACACTCTGAGTGCTCTTTTTCTTAGGCAAATGTATAAATCACTACACATTTGGAGTAAATACTAAAATAAAAATCAGGCTTTGGTTTATGTGTACAAATGTGTGCAGCAAGAAGAAGAATTTTATATTTGCCTTGAGGCTTAACAACACAAAAAATTAGATTTACTTAGGTCCGACTTAGGCCACTACACGCAATAGTTACTATGACAATAATAACATATGAATAATAAAACTCACATGTTTTAGCTCCAGTTACACAAGAATCGTGGACAAATTCCAAAGCAGAATCTGTCTTTAGTCTTGCATTAAACAAAAATGTTTTTAATCATTTTATTTGATGTTTCAGTGTCTTAAGACCAGCAAGTAAGACTTTAGACTTATTTAAGAGCTTGATGTCATTAGAAATGCAGCTTCCCTTAATGAGCATTCCTTATAAAGAAATTATTTTGTTATGATGGTGAAGTGAATCTGTGCAGTTCTACTGACATGTCAAATTACTTGACATTATAACATGATTTATTACAATCATTTACTTTTGTCTACCTTCTCTTATGAAAGCACACACCAAGGTAGTGCTCGTTTACTACAGAGTAGAGTGTAGGCTTGGTCACACACACATGGAATAGCTTATTTCCATGCACTTACCCTGTAAAAGAAGTTGGAGCGGCCTACTGATCCAATCTTGCCAATGTGGTTCATGAAACACAGGTTTCCTTCAGTGGAGCCATATACTTCACACATTTTGATTTTCCCAAAGCGACTTTGGAACTCCTGCCACACATCCTGATGCAGCCCATTTCCCACTCCCATCCGCACCTTATGAAATTTATCAAGCTCTGTCTGATGGAGAGAAAAATACAAATACATCAGCACAAGATTTCTGGAAAGGATTACGAAATCATTTATTTAAAAAAACTGTTTAGTGGGAAATAATTTCCACTCAATAAATGTCTCTGATTATTACACTGACAGGGTGGCATATAAATAGGAAAAGGCTATGTTATGTAATGTGTTTTAAAGAAATGTTTAAGTGCATGTTCAGTTTATTTCATGTTATTTATACAGCGCCAAATCACAACAACAGTGAGAAGGAAAAACACCCTTTTAACAGGAAGAAACCTCCGGGGAGGGGCAGCCATCTGCCCATCTGCCCAGGGAATCTCCCAGCAGCCTATACCTATTGCAGCATAACTAAGGGAGGATTCAGGGTCACCTGATCCAGCCCTAACTACATGCTTTAGCAAGAAGGAATGTTTTAAGCCTAATTTTAAAAGTAGAGATAGTGTCGGTCTCCTGAATCCAAACTGGAAGCTGGTTCCACAGAAGAGGGGCCTGAAAACTGAAGGCTCTCCCTCCCATTCTACTTTTAAATACTCGAGGAACAACAAGCCCGCAGTGCGAGAGTGAAGTGCTCTAAAGGGGTGATGTGGTACTACAAGGTCATTAAGATAAGACGGGGCCTGATTATTGATATATGAAGGGAAGCCAATATAGGAGAAATATGCTCTCTCGTTCTAGTCCCTGTCAGTACTCTTGCTGCAGCATTTTGGATTAACTGAAGGTTTTTCAGGGAGTTTTTAGGACAACCTAATAATAATGAATTACACTAGTCCAGCCTAGAAGTAATAAATCCATGAACTAGTTTTTCAGCCACTCTGAGACAGGATATTTCTAATTGTAGAGATATTGCGCAAATGGAAGAAAGCAGTCCTACATATTTTTTTAAGGAGGAAGTAATTACTGAAGTTAACTCAGAAAGCTCAATTGAAGAAAAAGACTAAATGAATATCAATGGTACTGAAAGCAGCTGTAGATAATGGTCTAATAATGATGGTGCATATGTTCCAGGTACTTATGTTTTGGGGGACTATATCTATTAACTTTGTCCTCCTTACTTAAAATGTGCATTTCTAGGGCATGTTGCAAGGTTTATAATTTACACTGTGTAGAAACACAGTGTAAGTGTCACAAATATGACCACCATAAATAATTAAGAATTGTATAAATAGGATATACAAATAGGGATATAGCTAACTGGTCCTAGTCTAGAGTCCTAGTCTCTATGGAATTTGGAGCCAAATATCCCGTGCGATATGATGACATCTATGGTATTTGCTTAGCTGGTGGTATTTGCTTTGCATAATCAAAGTGCAGAACAGGACATTGAGTAATTAGTATCCATCCTTGTCAGCACATATTTTGTGAAAAGGTTCTTGTGTCTTGTGTACGCACGTTTCATTTACCAATCACTGATGAGGACAGTGGCGGCCAACCTTTCACCCACACAGCCAAATGACACAGAACATGGACAAAGAGGACTTTGAATTCATGAACGGATGAGCTTGGCCCTGACACTGTGTGTGTGCGCATTTCTACATGATGTAAGGAGGGCAGGAACAGTAAACAATGGTCCTGCTTATTTTTCTGTCACAGTTGTGAACAGTATTACTTGAATGACTCAGTGGAGCAGTTACAATGATAACTTCCATTAAAAATAATAAAAGAAAAATACTTATATTATCTAGAGCTGTTAAAAAGTTTGAATTTCAAATGACGATGGTTTTACACCATAATGTAACAAGAATAAACTAATTTAGGGTAGTGAGTGGGTCCAGCCAGCAACAGGTTACCTTTGTCTGGTTGCAGAGGTACCTGCAGAGTTCACCAATATACTGGAAAATAGTAACATCATGTTTTCTGCAGTCATTCCAGAACTGAGAGGCTGAGAACTTCTTCTTCAAGACTAAGGTTGCACCTATGGTAGAATAGACAACAATGCAGTTAATAACACTGTAATGGGATGAAATTAGAATGATTCCTATTTTTAATACATCTGTTAAGCTCTGTTTTATTATACTGGCCCACAGAAAGACAAGGACAAAACATAATTTGTGGCATGCAGTAGTGACACGCAAACTGGAAGCTCCATTCAAACTGGGAGCTGCCTGAGAGCTGAAGTCTCTGCATTCCATTGTACTTTCCACAAGAAAGCCTACATTATGACAGTCAAGTGTTCAGTGGGTATAATATGATACTATGAGGTTTTTAAAATAACAGAGTTCCTGATCGTTCTTGATTGGATTTAACATGGAGGCGGCTAAGAGAAGCTAACGTAAGAGACATTAAAGTTCTATTTCTAGTCCCTGTTAGTATTCTCATAGCATTTTGGACCCTCTGAAGGTTGGTACTAGAGGCCAAGGTAATGCCATCAAGATTAAGGATATACTAACCTGATTTTTGGATTGGCTATAGGCCCAACCCTTACCCCCCAAAAATCAGATATCACTGTCAATTCTTTGCTTGGTTAGAAAAAAAACAAAAACAAACACAACAACAAAAAAACCCAGCCTTCACAACATCTAGCCAACCCAATAACACTTTTGAGGACTTCAGTATAAAAGTCTACAATCAACAGACCCCATCATAATTGATTTTAAGAAAGTTTGCAAAAGGTGCAAACCACTGATTCCACTCAATAACAGAAAAACCAGAGCAGATTTTGACCTATAATTTCCTTCTTTGTACTTGGCCCTAAAAATCTTAGACATATGGGATCTAACCCAATGCTTAGTCTGCATGGCATTACCTTGACCTCCAGTAATGCTGTGAGGAACCTTGGAGTTGACTTTGATCAGGATATGTGCATATTAACTATCAGGGCATTAGCTTTACCAAGGATTGTTTTCAGAACTTGTCAAGATGTTGATCTCAGCCTGTGAAGGATTCAGCATCACTAACTTTGGCATAGATGGAACAGATCCGCAAAGCAGTTAATCATCAACACTATGAAACAACAATCGAGATTACTCCATAAGCAGAAGAGAATGGACCGACTGATGAATTCAAAAACATACGAGATTACTTTTATGTTCAAACTGCAGAAACAGTTTTCAGTGTACTTAACAACAATAATATTCCCATCTAAGAATCTTGCAGCATAAAATAAAGCTGCTTGTTAAAGTGAAACATGAGGTCTTCAAAGAGGTTACATAGTTTGGTAGTTACATTGTGCTGAGTAGACAATGTCTGCAGCTCTGAAAAACAGCCAATATTCAATATTCAATGCCAATAGAATTAACTCTCTGAAGGATGGAACTTAAATCATAAAAGCAGCAAAAGCAAGTTGCTGGGTGTCATAAGAACACGTCTCTGTGTAATCTTATCATCTTGAATTATAAAACAGTCCAAGATAAATCTTGCTTACATCCTTAAACAATAATGTCAATAGGGCTCATTTACTAATATTTGCATGGAAACATCTTAACCTGTGCAAAAAAATTAGTTCACATGCAAAATTACCATCGATTACCATATCTTTTTTCCTCACAGCTATACTTACTACAGCAAGTATAGCTATACTGTCAGACCCTAATCATGAAGGGATTAGCAATGCAGAGATATTTGTAGACCTACCTAGCTCTATAGTTCCACCTACACCAATCAGGGATGCTGCGCTGTGATAGAGTGGCAAGGTGACATAAATTACATCATCTTCAGTTGCCCCAAATGCCCAAAAACCTGCTGCTGCCTTCAGGCTCTGGAGGTGAGAGATCACTGCAGCCTTAGGAAGACCTGTGGGGAAATAACCGCATAACGTTATATTTGGGACGCTACATTTACAAAATACCAAATAGCATGCTTTTGATTGAATAAGCGGCCATCTGAAGAACAATTCAAGCTTGAATTCTGCATAAATGAAGTGAACACCTTTTAGGGATACGAAGCTCTCGGTCCAATAATGAAAGAGGAGGGTATACCATAGATGCAATAATGCCAGTCACCAACCTTTCAACCTTTCCCACTCTGTGCTGTCCCTGTTTTAAAAGCCCATCCCTACCTCTGACCTTGAAGTCGAGGTTTCTGAGATTTGAACTGTCTGAGTAAGTAAATGCATCTATGCCGTCAAGTTGAAAATCCTACATTGCCTAGTTCTCGAGTTATGGCACTCACAAACTCGGGTGTCCATGCCACCTGCGTGTCCCGCCAGGGTGGCAGCAATACCTCAACTTTTATGGCTTAAGGGATAAAAATCATTGTTCCCACTGTATAGATGGGACAAACCCTGTGTTGAACCAGTTTCTGTGTTCATGTGACACAGAAAAACACAACATGACAAAACTAGACATAGATAGTTGTACTTTATTAAGCAAACTGTGTAACCTTTCATAGTGCAGGCTGGTAAAAGTAAATTAATGTTAAACTTAGTAACTAGTAAAAACATCCATCAGGCAGTTTGAGCAATGAGAAGGAAATTTGTCCTTCAAAATCTTTTCAGTTCACCAGTATTGCTGGCCTAATTTAAACACAAGCAGCAGTTTATTCTTCAGTATCACATTTATGTTAAGA
This sequence comes from Perissodus microlepis, assembly GCF_051167445.1. Taxonomy (NCBI): domain Eukaryota; kingdom Metazoa; phylum Chordata; class Actinopteri; order Cichliformes; family Cichlidae; genus Perissodus; species Perissodus microlepis. The sequence continues at coordinate 56,148,055 of NC_140467.1, read as the reverse complement.
CCATTACTCTGACTCAGCCATTCCAATAAGCCAATCTCTTTTAAACATCAGTATATGGATATCCCCAAATTATTATGTTCCCCTGACCATCCTTCACACATGGGATGATGGAATGATGAGTCTGGTGTGTGGTGTGCACCGGCTTTCTTGCTCCAAACATTTCAATGTTTTCACTAACTTGTTGTGCAACTTTAGATCATGTAAATCACAAATACAGTTCCCATGTCAAATACTGTAGAATGTGTGAATGAGTAATTTAAACTGTATTAAAAATGAAAACAGAATTTTATCATTTCCAAAGCCTCTGGTATGGACAGCCTGCTTCTTAGGCACCTTCTTCTGCAGATTCGATAGTTAGCTAACCTCCCTCTGTGCTACCTTAAACTTGGCCTCTAGTCTCCTTCTCCAGGTAGGGTACTGCTTCTCATGGCTGTTCAACTTGTAGTCAAGAATCTCACTGCTGTAGTGTACATCAGATGGTTAGCTTCGCCATGATCCTATCTCTCAGGTCAGTTCCTCTCGCACTCAACGATCCTCCTTCCAGCGCGCTTGGGGCTTGGTACCCAATCTTGGATGCGAGATTGGGTACCAAGCCCCCCCATGACCTGTCGTCCTGGCTCCCCCTTGCTGTAGCATTTGTGTTGTACCTTGTCAATCTCTAACCATATATATACTCACCAGTTGTTCCTGACGTAAAGATGTAGAGTGTAGGAGTTTTGAGGGAGGTGGCAGCATGCAGTGCTGCTGGTACAGGCTTCTCAGATGCAGATTCAAGCTTATCCAGCAGAGAGTGCACGTCCGTGTGTTTGGTCCAGCTCCTCATTGCCCACACCTGGATGTTGTCCAGCAGCAGACTGTTTAGGATGCCATCCAGGTCTTCCACTAAGTCTAAGACATAGAGACACTTATATCATAAAAGGTTACCTTGACTTTGCTTACTCCTGTAAACTAAATTTATCCTAAAACTGAAATGTAGGTTTATGAAGGTTTGATCGCAAATGTACATGTACAAATGTGTTTTCTCAGTGAGATGTAGAAGCATCTTGCAAACAGGAAGCCAATTATATACCATGACACTTAATCTCACAGAATAAAACGTTTAATTGTAGTTTATGGATTATTATGTGCCTTTTTTTTTTTTACCTACAGTGCAAGTAGTGACTGTAGGTGAAAATGGAACTGCATCAGTGTTTGCAAATATCTTTCTGTATGACCAACCTTAAAATTCCTGCAGGAAGTTTTTGTCAGGTACCTGAACGGAAAGGACTTAAGTCACACATGTAATGGTTTCTTCACAGTGAAGCTGTCTATGTATTCCATTATTCAGAAGACAGAATTATAGAAAACGTAGAAGCAAAACAATATTTCTAATAATTGCAAACATAATTTGTAATTATGTTAGCATAGCAGCCATTTCTTCAGCATAAGAGAAAGTTGGTAATTTTTTTTTTTTAACCTATACACTACGTGTCATGAATTTAAAAAAAGAAAGAAAGAAAAAGGAATCCTTGGACACTGCTCGCATAATAGACAGGTTTTTGACGGGGCTCCCACACAAATGCAAAGCAGATGGTGAAGCATCGCCAAATATGCTTCCAATAAGAAGATTTTACTGTAAAAACAAAGGCGGGGCCTAGCAAAAAAAAGTCTGGGTTCACAATTTAAAGCTGTTCTATGGCAATGGAGGTTGATCAAGCCTTGAAAGCTGGTGCTACTGGATTACTAACAACTCCCTCTGTCTGTATAAAAGAAGTGTTGGAACCCACTGTGTGGTACCGTACCCGAGTGAGCATCAGCTGAACAGTACTTTACAGCAGAAAGTAGTGTGTTGCTACAAACATGCCGAGATTGTAGAAAGCATGCCAAGGGTGTGCTCAGCTGTTATATCTGCCACAAGGTGGCTACTTTGATGTGTCAAAGGTTTAGAATACATTTTGGTATATAAATGATTCTCTGATTTCTTTTTTTAACTCCAACTACTTATTTGTATTATGCTTTCATTTCAGAATCCAATGAGACATTAAACTGCACAATTTTCAATAAAAAACTTGAAAAACTGGGGTGTGTAAACTCTAAAAACTAACCACGGTTGTAGTGAGGACAGCATTTCTGACAACATCATGTTTGTCTGGTTGAGCAATCTGTCACATGATTACAACATGGTGAATCCAATTAAATGTACAAACAGGAAACTTTCAGTGAAACTTAATTTGTATTAAACATATATTTGCTTATCACCAATTTTTTTGATCCATCCATTGAATTTCTGAATAAATTCCATCCCAAAGCAGATTTGTGGATTTGTGGAATGGTCTATACTTAAATTGCAGCTAACATTACACAAACTAATAATAATCTTACAAGGGATCAGCAAGTTACAAGATTTTAATGAGGAGCTATTAAGTTCATCAAATTTTATTTTGTCGTCTATTATTCATGTGTTAGTCACAGGTGTTGGTTCACTTGTGAGTTCAGGGAAGTAACTAAGTACACTGAGTCAAGTAATATGCATAAGTAGCATTAAGTACATATGATTTTCATTTAAGGCTACTTAAGGGAAAAGTTAATTAATCATGACATCCCTAAGTGAAAGTAAGCCAGGTTTGATACCTGCAGTTCAGAACATGAAAGTTGTCAAAGATGTGCCTGACTATCAGAACTGGGAAAAGTTACAATTACACTAAAACTGCATGCACGTTTTAAAACTTATATCTGCCATTAATAAATCCGCACTTTAGTGTTGCGGCTTCATTACTTGGCCAATTAAACTTTAAAGAGGCCTAATATGAAACATTATTCGCAGTACTTGAGAGGTGAAATCCTCATGTGTTTTACACTGCTTAACAAATTCATTAGCTCACCTGTCGTAAAAACAAAGAAAAGGAAACAAATATTTTACAAATTTGTCAAAACTTGAAACTGAATTCATGTTTTTATACCAAAATTTGAGTAGTCAGAAATGAATCAAACATAACTTCAGGTGCTATTTTTATGTTCAGAAATGCAAGTATATAAATGAAATGTAAAATTCATGAACAATAACAATAATTATATTTTTGCATAAACTATATCATATAATGACTTTTCTTGTGACTGTTTTTGATTTCAGTCCGTTTTTACAGGGAATACATTGTAAAGACAGACAAAGCTCTGGTGGAGGGTACCAGGTTACTTGTGGCTGGTGGTATAGCCAGTCAGGAGAAGATAGCCAAGACTGCCCAGTCCCCAGTGTCCACCCTTACCTAACTGGAAAATGTGGTAAAACTGGTAACAGCCAGCCTGGGTTCTGAAGATGCAGAAACCCAGGTATGGACAGCATACCCGTTTGTTTCTATACTGGCAAATATCTGCTACTTTATTTGTGTAAATTTGCTTCTTATGTAAATCTGCAGTGCTTAAAAAATGTATTAGACCACTTCTCCTAATAAGAAGAAAACAAATATTTTGGAAATATGTCAAACACGTGTTTAAAACAAACTCACAACAAATTCACATTTTAGATCCGAATTTCAGTCTGCAGAAATTAGTCAAGCATTACAGTCAACCACTAAAACGTTTTTTCCCTGTTCAGGAAAGCAAGTAAATAATAATAATAATAATAAATAATAATAATAATAATAAATAGTAATAAAATGTAAATAAAATACCATTTAAAACTAATGGACGATAGAAATTATGTTTTAGCATTAATATATCATTTTGAACTTGTACCTACTAGTGGATTAACTTAATTATAGAAACACACACAAAGCTTACTGGCAGAATAAGCTCCTGTGCTACATTGCAAGGATAAATTTGAGACAAAAATAAAAGATATTGCGTAATATATAGAGAGAAAACTATCAATACACAATGTTAAAATATCGAGAAAGAATGTTGAATGCTGTACATGAAGATAAAACTGTTTCTAGAGCCACTGTGGTGTATACCACTTCAGTGAAATGAGACTTTTACCTGAACCAACTATTAGAGTTTTAGCTCCACAGGAGTTAAAGCAGTGCAACAGAGACTTGGACTTGATGTTAGTGTTGAGGAAAGCAACCGAGCAGCCGACCTTCGCTAACCCGAACCAAACGCACAAAAAGTCGGGCTCGTTGTTCATGAGCAAGGCAACGCAGTCTCCTTTCCTCAAGTTGGCTTTCTCCAGGAACACATTTGCCAGTCTATTGCTACGCCGATCAATGTCCCGGTAGGTGTGGACGTTCCCGTCGTAGATTACAAACGGTTTGTCGGGGATGCGCTGTACCTGCTGGAGGAACCTGTCCAGGACCGTACGCACGCTGGAAGTCAGCTTGAATACCTCCAGTTTCACACCGTATCTGACGACTTTCTGCAGAAAAAGAAGATCTCTCCAAAAGTATGGGAAGCAGAGTTTTTGCAGAACATAAACTGATAAAGCAAGAGCCACGAGAACGGACAGACATCCCAGACACAGAGTCATGCTCACTGCTAAGGACCACGAGAGGAGAGGAATGTCACACTGAAAGGTAGCCACTGCGCGCCCTGCAATGTCCCAGGTAATAAACACGGTGTGGCAAGTGGCGTAACAGGGACCGTCCAGAAATGTCAATTTACGCAACATAAGAGTAGAAGATCACAAATGCTGCCTTCAAAATAAAAGGTGATCGTTTGACCTAATATTAACTTACAAAACATCACCTGTGGCGGTTTGCTTTTTCAAATGATCTCTCACGCATGCATGCTGTTAGATGGAAAGAAATTAAGATGCATGTGAAGATTGTGAGACAGGAAGCCCTGAATGCATGTGTACGACCTTGGTGTCAGCAGATATTTTATATTAAAGCACTCTGTTCACAAGTGGCATCCCCATCTTTAATCAGGATTTGTGAACTTCCATCTAAATTCATACCGCCAATAACCAGGATAACTGTTATTTAAATAACTAAAGCTACTGTGCAGTACAAAAGGAAAATATGATCAAGACAAATGTGTTTAGCCTGAAATTGTTCAAGACAGAAGCCCCGAATCACATTTTATTTTGAAGGGCAAACTTAAATATTTCCTGTTTGACTGCCTACTAAAATCAACATGACCGCGTGTTTGTAGAAGTGAAATCATGTGACAGTTGTTGTGGAGAGGAGTGGGAGGGCATGCTGAGCCTCACCCCTTATTTAAAAAGATAATAGAATGACTGTATTCTGGAAGTAAATAGTGAGAAGCGGCTGGTACATTCTGTCTGCAATGATATAGCACAGCTGAAAGTAGTAGGGAAGTAAGAAAACCAAAGACAATGAGTTATTTTGACCTTCCGCTGCAAATAGCCTCATGTGTCTCAACTCCACAATATTGAACAAAACATCATTTATTTGGTATATTAAGTAAGACCACTTTTAAAAGATATCACTAAATTTAACTACTGTAATCGTCTCCGTGAGAGGTGGATAAAAGAGGCTATGTTAACAGCCTCTCTGATCTATAACTGCATAGCTCAATAGGGAAATTGAGTAGAAAGCCACACTAATGGCCAAATTATCTGTTCAAACTGTAAGAAGACAGAGCTCAGTATTAAGGTAAGCGGCTTAAGCAAATTTTGTCACTCTGTTTATTTAAAATAACCAGAAATAATTATATGATAGGGTGTTTTTTTGTTTTTTTTCGTTTTTGTGTGTGCTGCTCCATCTTGATGATTGCACTGTCCTTGTTAGGTTCACCTCTGTTATTAACTGATAATTTCCATATGTTTTTTTTGAATTAATCTACATCCTTTGTAACTTGTCATGTGTCCTGTGTATTCCTAGGATTCAGTTCTGTACCATTTCTTTTCTGGAATTTCTCCTTCTGTTGGTTTCAATCTACTTTAAATTGGGCTAGTAACTAGTAGTGGTGTGATGTTACTATGTGGAGTGGTATATTCTGATTGTAAATTTGTTGTTTGGTTTGGGTTAGGACCGGAGATAAATGTTAATATTAGTTTGTTCCCTGATTTTTGGTGCCCACTTGTAATATAATGTGACCCGTGGTAGGTACCCATTTAAAATAGGACAGAGCCGTAGGCGCACAGTCAGTTAAGAGTTTAATCTTTAATACAAAATAAAAGTAACAGTGTAACAGCGGCACCTAAAAACAATTAAAAAGCTTTACCTTATTAAAAACGATAAAACTGTGTGATTGCCCGTGAGACAGGACAAGCGCTGCGGGGAACCGTTTAAGGACAAATCGACATAGCACACAGGTTAAAAAGGGACGGCAACTCACACATGACCCCAAATGGGCAAAACACTATAGAAAAAAACAAAATCTTCAGTGCCGTCTTCACTCAGGCCCACCGCTGTGCATGCAAACGCGGCAAGACAAAAAAAGGATTTGTTTTCCCTGCAGCGCCTTCACCGTTCGCGACAATATATATATAAAAAAGGAGTTTAAATACTAAAAGAATCAATATCTGTGGTGCCTACTGATACAGAAAAAATTAAAACAAAAAACAAAACAATCGACAGCCGCAGCAGTCAGTCTGTCGACTTACACCAGTTTAAAACACACTGATGTGTCGGGTCCTTTGCCCGCAGCCAGAAATCCACCTGGCAAAGCAGCAGCTCGGTACTCTGTGAATAAAAGGCAGGAGATCACTTAGCTGGACAGTAAAACACAGGAATATTCCTCAACTGAATTGGTTTTGTTACCTGTCCACAAGTTCGTGTCACACCCTAATAAATGTGGGTCAGTGGCGATGAAGTCCACTATACCGTTCTCACGGGAGCAATGTTTCCCACGTACAAGACTTGTGTCAAGCCAGCCTCCAATTAGAGACTTGCAGTCAAGCCAGCCTCCAGTTTGTTTTACGTTCCCTGTGTATTCAAAGTAGTACGGGAATGGATGTGGAAACCGGATTTCAAAATAAAAGCCAACTTCGAGTGAATTAACAGATATGTTAAGAACATAATAACAAATAATTTAGGCTTTTTTTTATTTTTTATTTTACAAACTCTAATGTTAGATCTATATGACACAGCCTTGTACCCTAATTGTGCCCTGTCACTATCAAGGCCATCTTATTTTGGATTTCAAAGTAAAAGCCCTGTGAATCTTCATTTTTGAACTACTCTTTCAATGACTTCATAATGCTCTTAAAAGCAAAATTCGTATTTCCAAATACTATTTGAACTTTATATCAACACTTTCCAACCACAGTCTTTTTCACAGTAATACCATATCAATATCAAGTCAGTCTGATTTTGCCTTTCATAGTAATGGCCCTTTGAAATTGCCGATATTTGACTTAATCTTCTAACGATTCAAAATGCTCTAAAATGAAAAATTCTTGTTTCCACAGGGTAATTCCACTTTAGATCAACAGTATACAACCCCACAGTGATACCATATTAATATCAAATCAGTCTGATTATGCCTTCCAAAGTAAAAGCATTTTAAAACTGCCCATATCTGACTTGCTCCTGGAACAATTTCAAAATGCTCTAAAATGGAAAATTCCTGTTTCCACAGGGTAATTCCACTCCAGATCAACAGTATACAGCCCCACAGTGATACCATATCAATATCAAGTCAGTCTGATTTTGCTTTTCAAAATAAAGGCCTTGTCAAATTGCCCATATATGACTTACTCTTGGAGCGAATTCAAAATGATCTAAAATGGAAAATTGCTGTTTCCACAGCATAATTCCACTTTAGATCAACAGTATACAACCCCACAGTGATACCATATTAATATCAAATCAGTCTGATTTTGCCTTCCAAAATAAAAGACTTTTCAAATTGCCAAGATACGACCTACTCTTTTAAAGATTTCACAATGCTCTAAAAATGAAAATTGCTGTTTCCACAGGATAATTTCACTTTAGATCAACAGTATACAACCTCACGATGTTACCATATCAATTTAAAGTAATTCTGATTTTGCCTTCCAAAATAATGGCCTGTTGAAAATGCCCATAATTTACCTAACTTTCAGTGATTTCAGAATGCTCTAAACAGGAAATTTTCTGTTTCCACAGGGTAATTCCACTTTAGATCAACAGCATACAAGCTCACGATGTTACCATGTCAATTTCAAGTCATTCTGATTTTGCCTTCCAAAATAAAAGCCTTTTCAAATTGCCCATATACGACCTACTCTTTTAACGGTTTCAAAATGCTCTAAAAAGGAAGATTTCAGTTTCCACAGGGTAATTCCACTTTACATCAACAGTATACAACCTCACGATGTTACCATATCAATTTTGAGTCAGGCTGATTTTGCTTTCCAGTATAAAAGACTTTTCAAATTGACCATAAAAGATATACTCTTTTAACGATTTCAAAATGCTCTTAAATTGAAAGATGCAGTTTCCACAGGATAATTCCACTTTAGATCAACAGTATCCAACCCGACAGTAAAACCATGTAAATTTCAAGTTGGTCTGATTTTGCCTTTCAAATTAATGGCCCGTCGAATTTGTCCATATGTGATATACTCTTTCAATTTTTTCAGAATGTTTTAAAAATGAAAATTGCTGTTTCCACGGGATAATTTCACTCAAGATCGACAGTGCACACTATCACGGTGATATCAAGTCAATTTGCCTTTCAAAGTAATGGTCCGTTGAAATTGTCCATGTATGACCCACTCTTTCACTGACTTCAGAATCCCATTAAAAGCAAAGTTGCTGTTTCCACAAGATCATTTCACTCTACATTGACAGTATACAACCCCACAGTTTTATCACGTCAGTATCGGCATTATAATTGTTCATTTGGTACTTTTAATAATTAAACGCGGATGCTGTTAACAGGACAATTACTGTTTCCACTAAGTAATTGGAGTTCATGCAAACCATACACAACCTCTACAGTGGTAACATCTCAATCTCAAATCAATCTCGTTTTGCATTTCAGAGTAAAAGCCTTTTGACTTTGTTTATAGGAGCTTCTCTTTCCACAACTTCAGAATGGCATTAAATGGAAAGTTCCAGCTTCTATGAATTAATACCAGTTTGTGCCAACACATATCATTGCATATAATCTAACAGTGGAGTTGGTGACCATACTTTTCGGTGACATTAGAATGCTGTTAAATAGGAAAATCCCTGTTCCCATGCAATATTTTTTCTCTAAATCAATAATATACTCCCTCAAAGTTGTACACTGTCTTTCTTATTTTGGATTTAAAAATAATCACCCTGGAAATGGTTTGCAAGCTGTTTTGTAATTTCTTTATTTAGAATGACATCTTTCCACAGACTTGAAATATGAACGTACTATCAATTACAACTTACTAGCAATTTCAGCTTCCTTTTACATCATCTTTATGATTCAATTCTGTCATAATCAATTGAGTCTAATTTTGCTTTTCAAAATGAAAACCCAATATGTTTAGTATCAAAAGTACTCAGGTAGTGTGACTGGGAAAACTGAGGATCAAGGATATTAAAGGGTAAAGGCACTGATATTCAATAACTAATACAATATTAGTGCCTGGAGCTCAAATGTCAGTAAAAAAGCATGACGGATGCGTAGGAATTAATAAAGATCATTACTGGGATTAAGGGGACAGGCAACCAGTCAGCAGCATTAATATACAGTATATGAGGTTTATAAAATTCTCAAAAGGATTCAGTTTGCAGCTCTCCATTTCCTCTTCCACACCAAGCAATGGCCTCCAAACATCACTACGCCTTTGATTATTTAATCATGTGTTGATCCTTTTCCTTGACTGTATTTTGTGGCTTTAAACCTGACAAACACCCCCAACTTGACTATGACTTCTGGCCTGGTTATGCTACATACAACTTGAGAAACTAGACCAGGGCAAGGAAGGTTACAGGTTATGGTGGTATCAGCCAGTGTTCTCAGGACTAGCCCAGTAAAATCCACAATCTGTTTCTGAAGCCAGACGAGATGCTTGTGTTATGGAACTTGTTTTGTCTGGCTCCTGGATTGATGAAGTCAACACCATCACAGTTTAAGAACTATCTGTCAAATGCCATCATGCGAGATGAAAGTGCCAGGGAGCCAAATTCTCATTTATCTGAGACTGCAATTTAAAACATCTACTGACCCACACCAGGGCCAAGGCAATGTTGTTCTCATCAAGTATCTGGTTAGACACCATGTTTCGAAGGCCTTTGGTAATTGTGTTATGTTTGAATTTTGAAGCCGAATATTACAGGTCACCATGGCATTATGACTTTAGTTTAGCTAATTGATTCGTGTGATCTAGCGTCATAGATAAGTATATAGATAAAAGATATATAGTAATAGCAATGGACTGCAATAAAATCTTCAGGGAAACATGTATAAAATGAAAATGTTGAAAAGGTCCTTAAAAAGAAGTCTAATATTAATTTCTGCAACTGAAGAGTTTTATAAATACTGTAGAATCAGTTAGCTTCATCCATCCATTCACTTCCAGTTATACTATCCAGGGTCATCGGGGGTCCTGGAGCATATCCCAGGGATAGGCAGGGTACATACAGCGAGAGGCAAGGTACACCCTGGACAGGTCGCCAGTCTGTTGCAGGGCTAACACACAGAGACAGACAATCATTTGCGCTCACAGGAAAATGGAGAGAAAAATGAAAACCAACGCAAACACGAGGAGAACATGCAAACTTCACACAGAAAGAATTGAACTCAGGACCTTCTTGCTGTGAGGCAACGGTGCTAACCAAGCACATGGTAAAGTAAAATTTTTAGCTATTAAATCAGCTCTAGTGCATATGATCACAAAGTTAAAATTTGAATATAGAGAAAACAGAGTTGGTTCAACAGAAAACACAACTTTGTCAGGTTGGGGAACAGCATTTCTGGAACATTACTGAGCAGCATGGGGGCTCTAGAGGGATTGTCCTGGCTCCACTTTTTTCATATTGTATACAGCAGACTTCAAATATATATCTTTAGTCTTGCCAAATCCAGAAATACTCAGGTGACACTGCAATTGTAACGTGTCTCAGGAATGGGCAGGAATCTAAAGACTGGGACCTTTTCTTGCCTTGAGCAACTGGATTCAGATAATTATATGCAGGCTTTTCAATTCTAATACAAATGGCAGATGAGCTAGGAATTTTTGTCTGTGATCAGAAAAATTATTGTTTTTGTACGAAAGGCATTGTCTGGCACCTCTGTTTTTTTTTTTTTTATAAAAACTGTTCCAAACTCCACTGTTAGATTATATGCAATGATATGTGTTGGCACAAACTGGTATTAATTCATAGAAGCTGTAACTTTCCATTTAATGCCATTCTGAAGTTGTGGAAAGAGAAGCTCCTATAAACAAAGTCAAAAGGCTTTTACTCTGAAATGCAAAACGAGATTGATTTGAGATTGAGATGTTACCACTGTAGAGCTTGTGTATGGTTTGCATGAACTCCAATTACTTAGTGGAAACAGTAATTGTCCTGTTAACAGCATCCGCGTTTAATTATTAAAAGTACCAAATGAACAATTATAATGCCGATACTGACGTGATAAAACTGTGGGGTTGTATACTGTCAATGTAGAGTGAAATGATCTTGTGGAAACAGCAACTTTGCTTTTAATGGGATTCTGAAGTCAGTGAAAGAGTGGGTCATACATGGACAATTTCAACGGACCATTACTTTGAAAGGCAAATTGACTTGATATCACCGTGATAGTGTGCACTGTCGATCTTGAGTGAAATTATCCCGTGGAAACAGCAATTTTCATTTTTAAAACATTCTGAAAAAATTGAAAGAGTATATCACATATGGACAAATTCGACGGGCCATTAATTTGAAAGGCAAAATCAGACCAACTTGAAATTTACATGGTTTTACTGTCGGGTTGGATACTGTTGATCTAAAGTGGAATTATCCTGTGGAAACTGCATCTTTCAATTTAAGAGCATTTTGAAATCGTTAAAAGAGTATATCTTTTATGGTCAATTTGAAAAGTCTTTTATACTGGAAAGCAAAATCAGCCTGACTCAAAATTGATATGGTAACATCGTGAGGTTGTATACTGTTGATGTAAAGTGGAATTACCCTGTGGAAACTGAAATCTTCCTTTTTAGAGCATTTTGAAACCGTTAAAAGAGTAGGTCGTATATGGGCAATTTGAAAAGGCTTTTATTTTGGAAGGCAAAATCAGAATGACTTGAAATTGACATGGTAACATCGTGAGCTTGTATGCTGTTGATCTAAAGTGGAATTACCCTGTGGAAACAGAAAATTTCCTGTTTAGAGCATTCTGAAATCACTGAAAGTTAGGTAAATTATGGGCATTTTCAACAGGCCATTATTTTGGAAGGCAAAATCAGAATTACTTTAAATTGATATGGTAACATCGTGAGGTTGTATACTGTTGATCTAAAGTGAAATTATCCTGTGGAAACAGCAATTTTCATTTTTAGAGCATTGTGAAATCTTTAAAAGAGTAGGTCGTATCTTGGCAATTTGAAAAGTCTTTTATTTTGGAAGGCAAAATCAGACTGATTTGATATTAATATGGTATCACTGTGGGGTTGTATACTGTTGATCTAAAGTGGAATTATGCTGTGGAAACAGCAATTTTCCATTTTAGATCATTTTGAATTCGCTCCAAGAGTAAGTCATATATGGGCAATTTGACAAGGCCTTTATTTTGAAAAGCAAAATCAGACTGACTTGATATTGATATGGTATCACTGTGGGGCTGTATACTGTTGATCTGGAGTGGAATTACCCTGTGGAAACAGGAATTTTCCATTTTAGAGCATTTTGAAATTGTTCCAGGAGCAAGTCAGATATGGGCAGTTTTAAAATGCTTTTACTTTGGAAGGCATAATCAGACTGATTTGATATTAATATGGTATCACTGTGGGGTTGTATACTGTTGATCTAAAGTGGAATTACCCTGTGGAAACAGAAAATTTCCTGTTTAGAGCATTCTGAAATCACTGAAAGTTAGGTCAATTATGGGCATTTTCAACAGGCCATTATTTTGGAAGGCAAAATCAGAATTACTTTAAATTGATATGGTAACATCGTGAGGTTGTATACTGTTGATCTAAAGTGGAATTATGCTGTGGAAACAGCAATTTTCCATTTTAGATCATTTTGAATTCGCTCCAAGAGTAAGTCATATATGGGCAATTTGACAAGGCCTTTATTTTGAAAAGCAAAATCAGACTGACTTGATATTGATATGGTATCACTGTGGGGCTGTATACTGTTGATCTGGAGTGGAATTACCCTGTGGAAACAGGAATTTTCCATTTTAGAGCATTTTGAATCGTTAGAAGATTAAGTCAAATATCGGCAATTTCAAAGGGCCATTACTATGAAAGGCAAAATCAGACTGACTTGATATTGATATGGTATTACTGTGAAAAAGACTGTGGTTGGAAAGTGTTGATATAAAGTTCAAATAGTATTTGGAAATACGAATTTTGCTTTTAAGAGCATTATGAAGTCATTGAAAGAGTAGTTCAAAAATGAAGATTCACAGGGCTTTTACTTTGAAATCCAAAATAAGATGGCCTTGATAGTGACAGGGCACAATTAGGGTACAAGGCTGTGTCATATAGATCTAACATTAGAGTTTGTAAAAAATAAAAAATAAAATAAAAAAAAGCCTAAATTATTTGTTATTATGTTCTTAACATATCTGTTAATTCACTCGAAGTTGGCTTTTATTTTGAAATCCGGTTTCCACATCCATTCCCGTACTACTTTGAATACACAGGGAACGTAAAACAAACTGGAGGCTGGCTTGACTGCAAGTCTCTAATTGGAGGCTGGCTTGACACCAGTCCTACACTGGTGCAAATAACTGTAAACCTCTGCCAACAGCCAGAGCTCAAGTGGTACATTTTTGTGTAACCTACCGTTCTAACAGAAGTTTAGGGGAGGACCCATATCAGACTTTCATAGACAGAAGTTAAGAAACACCAACTTGCCCAACTTGTACCAAGCACTCGCAGCTTCAGGTTTGCAGAGGAATACCCAATTGCCCACACCTGCGCTTATGAAAGGAGCAAAGACCAGCTCCGCCCACCAGGGGCGGTCCCAAGTCTCCAGGTCTCACCTGTCACATTAAGTTGGATTGTAGATAGGGGGCAGGGTTTAATAAGAATATTTTCTTCTTCCTGCTCCTTTTCACACATGGTTGTAATGCTTTATTGATAGAAAGTGTGGTTTGTTTGTTTGATCTGTTGTACCAAGTGTGAAATAAATAAATAAATAAATAAAATGTGCTGTGCCGAGGCTTTCAAAGCGTGTGTTGAGAAATCCAGGAAGTCTTTTATGTAACGTACAACAAGGATTGCTTCCTTTATAAAAGCGCCCCCAAGCCAGTAGAAGCAGGACAGAATACACTTGTCTGGATAATAGGGAGACAGGTGGAGAAGTGAATTTTCAAAGAGTAAAGATAGTGAAAGTAAATAAGTTTAAATGCCTGAGGTCAGCCATCCAAAACAACACACATTGTACAAGAGAGTAAAGGCATTTTGGAGTGGGTGGAGATTACTGTCAGGGGTAATATGGAAAAGTGGTAGTAACAAAACACAGGAGGCACAGCAGGAGGTAGAAGGGTAGAGGATGTTAAGATTTTCATTGGTACTGAACAAGGATGGATGTGATTAGAAATCAGTATATAACAAGAATAGTAAATATATTGGAGAAAGGATGTTGAATATGAAGCTGCAGGCAGGAGGAAAAGAGGAAGACCTCAGAGTAGGTTCATGGATGTAGTGAAGCAGTACCTGCAGATTGTTGGTAAGCTGGCACCACTGATGTGACACCGAATTTCTTCAGGAAATATAACCAGAGGGTGACTCTGGAGGCCAAGGCCACTCAGGTCAAGAGTGGTGTTAGTTTATGGTTACTATGCAGAAATTATCTTCTGTTTAACTTTTGCTATGGTAAAAATCATATTTATTGTTGTTTGATAGAGCTCTGGGTTTTCCCCAGGAGGCAACCTCTTTAAAGGTTCACCAGCAGTCACATTAAATTAAAATTTCTGTAGCTTAGAAGAATACGAATGACACAGAGACCAGAGACCTACTTATACAGGGAGTGCAGAATTATTAGGCAAATGAGTATTTTGTCCACATCATCCTCTTCATGCATGTTGTCTTACTCCAAGCTGTATAGGCTCGAAAGCCTACTACCAATTAAGCATATTAGGTGATGTGCATCTCTGTAATGAGAAGGGGTGTGGTCTAATGACATCAACACCCTATATCAGGTGTGCATATTTATTAGGCAACGTCCTTTCCTTTGGCAAAATGGGTCAAAAGAAGGACTTGACAGGCTCAGAAAAGTCAAAAATAGTGAGATATCTTGCAGAGGGATGCAGCAGTCTCAAAATTGCAAAGCTTCTGAAGCGTGATCATCGAACAATCAAGCGTTTCATTCAAAATAGTCAACAGGGTCGCAAGAAGCGTGTGGAAAAACCAAGGCACAAAATAACTGCCCATGAACTGAGAAAAGTCAAGCGTGCAGCTGCCAAGATGCCACTTGCCACCAGTTTGGCCATATTTCAGAGCTGCAACATCACTGGAGTGCCCAAAAGCACAAGTTGTGCAATACTCAGAGACATGGCCAAGGTAAGAAAGGCTGAAAGACGACCACCACTGAACAAGACACACAAGCTGAAACGTCAAGACTGGGCCAAGAAATATCTCAAGACTGATTTTTCTAAGGTTTTATGGACTGATGAAATGAGAGTGAGTCTTGATGGGCCAGATGGATGGGCCCGTGGCTGGATTGGTAAAGGGCAGAGAGCTCCAGTCCGACTCAGTCGCCAGCAAGGTGGAGGTGGAGTACTGGTTTGGGCTGGTATCATCAAAGATGAGCTTGTGGGGCCTTTTCGGGTTGAGGATGGAGTCAAGCTCAACTCCCAGTCCTACTGCAGTTTCTGGAAGACACCTTCTTCAAGCAGTGGTACAGGAAGAAGTCTGCATCCTTCAAGAAAAACATGATTTTCATGCAGGACAATGCTCCATCACACGCGTCCAAGTACTCCACAGCGTGGCTGGCAAGAAAGGGTATAAAAGAAGAAAAACTAATGACATGGCCACCTTGTTCACCTGATCTGAACCCCATTGAGAACCTGTGGTCCATCATCAAATGTGAGATTTACAAGGAGGGAAAACAGTACACCTCTCTGAACAGTGTCTGGGAGGCTGTGGTTGCTGCTGCACGCAATGTTGATGGTGAACAGATCAAAACACTGACAGAATCCATGGATGGCAGGCTTTTGAGTGTCCTTGCAAAGAAAGGTGGCTATATTGGTCGCTGATTTGTTTTTGTTTTGTTTTTGAATGTCAGAAATGTATATTTGTGAATGTGGAGATGTTATATTGGTTTCACTGGTAAAAATAAATAATTGAAATGGGTATATATTTGTTTTTTGTTAAGTTGCCTAATAATTATGCACAGTAATAGTCACCTGCACACACAGATATCCCCCTAAAACAGCTAAAACTGAAAACAAACTAAAAACTACTTCCAAAAACATTCAGCTTTGATATTAATGAGTTTTTTGGGTTCATTGAGAACATGGTTGTTGTTCAATAATAAAATTATTCCTCAAAAATACAACTTGCCTAATAATTCTGCACTCCCTGTATACATAAAAACATAGATATAGTCCATACATTACTACAAACATACATACATTTAGTGGTCGCCAAGATTTATCAAAATCTTTCAAAGTTGGTTTTTGGACACTGGCTACTTTATAAATCTATTTTAGTCTAGTCCTTGTGCAGAAGAAAGGTTTTTGTTTGTTTATTGAGTCACTTAACAATGAGCTATGAAACATTCAAAAATGACACCTAACAACAGGTTTTATAAATGTTGAACCCAAATAGAGGTCAGTAGAGAGACAACAGGGAGTGTCTACAGCCATCAATAAAAACAGTGGAAGATCTGTCATGGATTGGAGGTCCATTTGTTGTTATATTGGAAACTGAAGCAGTGATTGTGATCATCAATGGAGATATCGAAAGGCAGCCAACATTCAAACGAGAGCTTTAGATATCCTTCGGAAGCCTGGAGAACTACTTCCTGAAGACTACAACTACAAGAAGAAGAATTACAAGAAAGCTATAGTTCAGGCTGTGTTGGAGAAAAAAGGTGGTAATGCCAATGATTGATTTTCAATATCTGTTTTAACCATGCAAATTAAAGTGTATTAGACCATTATTAACCTGATGGATATGGCTGGGCATGTAAGTCAGATCTGCAAATGGGCGACAGGACTGAGCACGACTAGCTTAGACTAGTATACAAATTGTCATGGGCCGGGGTGTGCGGCTGGAATTTTCCATCAGGGTCCTGAGCCTACCTGGAATCCACCCCTGGCCAGTTCCTCTCCCCTGGAGCTGAACCCATGTTGGTAGCTGGTTTTCATATTTCAAGCTCTCTTTGTGATTTTCCTTGCTGACCATAATTTTTTTGTGCTACAGTTCCTGGATTCACCTTGTCTCAACCCTCTGGCTTACGCTCCTCTCTCAGACTCAGGATACCAAACCACCATTTTTGGAAATCACCAGATCTCAGGTCAGCCTTTCACACCACTCAGCTCCCCCCCGGATTCACATTTCTCCTCCGGCAAGTAATAGCAGCTACATAATACACTTACTATCTTCAGAGCTCCACTACACTGCTTCTATAACTCTGTACTCTCTCCTCAGTGTGACTGCTAACTACTCTGTTCCAGTCTGCATCTCAGGCCCTATTTCCCCTCTCTAGATCCACGTCCCCCTAGCCATGTTACCCAGGTCACGCCACTTCACGCCACTTCACGCCACATCAAGTTTGTTTCGTTGCGTTTTGTCCGTGCCTCTTAGTCTAACCAATGAATATATTGTAAAACCACCTGCTGTCTCTGTTCTGGGTTTCTGCACCTGAGTCCAGTTTTGGTACTGACCACTCTGTCCTGTGAAAAAAATTCCCTAAATTTAAGGTTTTCCTACTTAATTTTCAGTTTTTGTTCAGTTTTTTTCTTTTTTAACTGACAGTTTCTCTTGAGAGTACGTGCTCTAACAATTGCCCCAAAAGTTCACTCTTGCTTATCTTTACTAAGATAACAAGAGTGAAATGCACTACAAAACAGCATTAACCTATATTAACCTCTCCAGGCTTCTGAAGGATATCTAAAGATCTCGTTTGAATGTTGTCTGCCTTTCAATGTCTCCATTCGTTATAGTCATAAAATTCTACCTTGTAATTAAGTTGGGCATCATCTGGGAAGTTTATGTACAGGCAAATTGTCGTAAGCCTCATGTCTTATTTAAGACTATTGACATGGTCCTTCATGCTCCACAGACTGTTGGTGTCGAGTCCTCTCAGGAAATTTGTGAAAACTTCCTACACTTTTTTATTGATAAAGTGCTATCTGTCAAAGCGCAGACTTCCCAGTCTGTTCTCGACCCTTCTACCCCTGTCCCTAGTTCTGCTGTCTTTGACAGGTTCGAGCCAGTTTCCTTGCTCTGCCTGCAGGAGTTGGTTGCTCACATGAAGCCCTCAGGTTCCCCTTATGATGCTCTCCCTCCTCGATTTTTCAAAGAGGTTTTTCTCACTATAGCATCAGCTGTACAATCCATTGTAAATAGTAGTCTGTCCTCTGGTGTTGTACCTGCCAATCTCAAACATGCAGTGATTCAGCCTCTACTCAAGAAACCTGCTCTTGATCCTGATATTATTGCAAATTACAGACCTATTTCCAAACTGCCTTTTATCTCAAAGATTCTTGAAAAGGTAGTTTACAAGCAATTAATGTCCTTCCTAGAAGAACACGGTATTTTAGAAGTTTTCCAATCTGGTTTTAAAGCTTTACATAGTACCGAATCTGCCCTTTTAAGAGTTTTTAATGATGTGTTTTTGGCAAATGACTCAGGTGACTGTGTTATTATCGTGCTGTTAGATTTAACTGCTGCTTTTGATACAGTGGATCATAATATTTTAATTTCCCGTTTAGAGCAGTTGGTGGGTATTAGGAGTACCGCACTGCAGTGGTTCAGATCCTATTTGGCAGAGCGAACTTTCTCTGTGAAACTCGGGGAGTTTGTATCCTCTGCTGCTTCTCTTCAATGTGGGGTCCCACAGGGTTCAGTTTTAGGCCCGCTTCTTTTCTCTCTATATCTCCTACCCCTTGGGTCTATTTTCAGGAAACATGGGATTTCTTTCCACTGCTATGCCGATGACTCCCAGATTTATTTCCCACTTAAAAAGATAAATGGCTTCTCAGTAGACCCGCTGCTTAGATGCCTTGATGAAATAAGGGCCTGGATGGCTTTGAACTTTTTACATTTTAATGAACAGAAAACAGAAGTGATGGTTTTTGGTGGCGCTTCTGAGGCCACTATTATAGATCTTGGTTCGCTGGCACAGTATGTTAAACCAGTCATCACTAATCTGGGAGTTAAAATAGAGGCAAATCTTAAACTTGAAAGCCAGGTCAGAGCTGTTGTAAGATCTAGCTTTTTTCATTTGAGGGAATTAGCCAAAATAAAGCCTATCTTATCGAAACAGCATTTTGAGACAGTAATCCATGCCTTTGTTACTTCTAGGCTGGATTATTGTAACACACTTTATTTTGGGGTTAGTGATGCGTCCATTAGGCGCCTGCAGGTTGTGCAAAATGCTGCAGCACGTCTTTTAACTGGAACAAAAAAGTCTGAGCACATTACCCCAATTTTAATTTCACTCCACTGGCTACCTGTACATTTTAGGATTGTTTTTAAAATTCTCTTATTTGCTTTTAAATCTCTTAATGGCCTGCCCCCCCCCCCCCCCCCCTACCTCTCGGAGCTACTACAACCATATACACCTGCCTGTTCCCTTAGGTCCACCAATCAGCAGCTCCTTAAGGTACCGAAAACTAAGTATAAATTTAAAGGTGATCGTGCTTTTGCTGTAGTTGCTCCAAAGTTGTGGAATGATCTACCCTTGCATGTTAGGCAGGCCTCTTCTCTTTCTGAATTTAAAAGTCTTCTTAAAACATATTTATTCGCTGAAGCCTTTGGCGTTGATTAGAGGGGTTGACTCAATTTGTTTTAACATGTTTCAATTTATTTTAGTTTTTTAGTTATTTATTTTATCTTATCTTATCTCATTTTAATTTTCTTTACTTATGCTATTAGCATGTACAGCACTTTGTGAACTCTGGTTTTATGTTAAAGTGCTTTATAAATAAAGGTGGTATGGTATGGTACTGTCTTCTCAATACACAAATGGCCTTGCATACTCTGTGAAAGACTTTACACGCTGTTGGGTCACTGACCCCACATAAATCCCCAGTTTCTCAGTGAAAGGTGCCACATGCCAAAAAACACAAGGTTATGAGCACCTGCAGACTTTTGGAACAGGCAGTCCTCTTTGGTTAACAGATGAAAGACTGGGTTCCAAAAGGGAAATGATCCCCCCAGCATTTACTTTATGCATTCAAAAACAATCTCAAACTGATGTTTTGTAGTGGGTCACTTCTGTCAGCAAGAATTTGTCTAGCAGGTGGTATTCGGTGACCATCACTGAGATACTCCAAGTAATCCATGTGTCTTCTTCAGCAAACAGCACTAATGTAAAGTTAGACCTGCCTGCTGGGAGCTTTTATTTAAACCTCAATTTATGCCTGTATTAGCTCTAATCCTCCTTCAGGAAACAAGTTTGTTTAGTTAGGAAAAGGCTTAGTCTAGTACTGTTTTATACTTTGACTGAGGAAACAGATTTCTGTTAGTCTGGTTGTTTAAATCTAGGACTAACTTTAATCTCTGTCTGGGAAACTCTCCCTTATTGATTAAATTTATACCCGATTATGTTCTGATCAGTATGAATTATGGTTCTGTGTCTATTACAACATTTAATACCATTTCTCTTGTTCTGAATCAGAGAGAGTTTATTAATCCCAGAGGGAAATTGAGTTGTCATAGCAGCAAATATACAACAAACATCAAGCACTCATATAAAATGAGTGTAGAAACAGAGATTTTGATAGATAAATATTAAGATAAATAGATAAACAGATATAGGTATAAATATACATATAAATTTAAGTATGTATGCAAATATATGTTGTGGTGTATAAAAGTGACAGAGCATTGATGTGTGATTAATTCTGTTCCACATGTGTGAACCTGACCCAAGTGGATGAATTAAAGAGTGTGATAGCAGATTCTTCATATCATGTGTTTGTGTACACACTTGTATTTACATATTGGAAAATATAGGGCATTAAAGAAATAATATTATATTTTAAATATGCCAAAGCATGGTGATCAAGTCAGTTATCTCTTTAGCTGAAATTTGATTTTGAAGTGGTTTACAGAGTCACATGTGGATTTGCTAATATGTTGGTCAGTCTCTTCAGTCATGCACCAAATGTGTAACTGAAATTCACCCTGCCTTTCTACACAACTTATTTCATTCTGATTGGATCTTGTGTCAAGGGCGGGGTCTGTGTCCCAGCAGTTTGAGTTTATTTTGTAGTTTTGTTCCTTTTGTTATATTGAAATATGTTAAGTTCATGTGGTATTATTCTTAGTTAGGGTTTAGTTGAAGTTTAGTCTAGTTGTGTTATCACCTCTGTGTTTGTGAGGCTTTTCCTGTCTTGTGTGTTAGTCTAACATATGTTTCTTGTCTGTTTCATGTTGTCAAGCTTGTGCTATCATGTCTACGTCTACCAATTTTTCCATTTTTATTTTGAAAGGCTTGTGTTTCCTTGTTCATTGTGGTTAGTTATACTTTTTTAATGTGGCATCATGTTCATTTGTGTCAGCTGTGTCTCCCCAGGTGTTTCCACGTCCCTCATTACCCTCTTGTGTATTTAACCAAACAAGGCCCAGTATGAGGAGGGATGTAGTCTATCAGAATAAAAACTAACAAAAATGAACAACTGTCAACAACTGGAGCTTTTATTCTTTCAAGGGAGTGAAAACATCAAATACAAGGTTTCATGCAAGTTCCTCGAACGGTGAACATAATCAAAATAAAGCATGACACAACACACATTACAGATAAAAGTATATATACATATAGAGTCATTTAATCAAGGCTAAGTTGTGTCTCTTCTGATTTTCAGTGTGCTCGTCCTAAGTGCTTTACACTTCAGCTACTGCCTTTATGCCTTCATAATCTCTGTTCTCCAGCTCATGATAACACTGGTCCATGTGTGGATTTGGTGATAGGTACGTCTTCGCCACAGCAGTCTCTATCAGTCTTTGGGCCCGTTTTTATTATGTTTTATCAATCCCACCCTCCTTTGTCTTAAAACTGTCACACAATGACACATTTCCTTCTATTGGCTTCTCAAAAAACAGTGATGAGTCTTTGGGCCGGTCCCCTCAGACACGGGATGCAACAGCACCTGCAACTGCTACAGAGACTAACACAGAACAGATTAGAGTGCTCCATCTCGTCTAATGGATTAGACGACCGCCCCCTGAGTTTTCAGCTCCTCTGTTAGTGTAGTTAATCCCACCAATGCTCTTGTCACAGATCCATCAGGAGTAGTATTGCTAGGTATGACAGTTCAACAGCTAGAGCTGAACATTTTACTTACTCTATTAGCATATCTAATGCCATTCTGTTTTGCCATGTTATCAGAGAGGTTGCTTGCAGCTGTTCTGAAAACCCCTCTACTGTGATTCAAGGATCTTTGTTGATTATAATGAGGTAATTTATCCAATCAACATTTTTATTAATAGTCACCCACCAAAATATAGATTTGAAACCCCGTCGCTATCTGCTTACATGCTTTAAACTCATCTGGGACTCATCTTGGAACGTCTATAGTGTATATATATTCCTCCTGATTCAAATGTAGCCAGTTATTTTCTATGGAATGTGTGGGAACGTTTACTTTCTGATGCCAGAGTTTTTACCTTTAGGCCCGGAAGCACTGTAAAAGGCATAACAAGATAAGCTAGGGCACATGTACCTTTCCACTCCGCAGGTAGTTTAGCACGCAGCTTCTTATTCCCACACAGTCACCAAATATCTGCTCTGCCAGTGGCATAGTTTAAAAACCAGCATGCCTTATAGAAATTGGCGTCAGAAGTTATGTTTATGGCACTGTTGCACCACTCTAGCTTACCAAGTTCCTACCTTCACCAGCCCTTGTGAAGGAAGTCTAGTTTCCAGACTACATGAGTGCATCAGGAGGGACCTGCGGTTTAACTGCAGGAAATAAATAGTGGTGAGTGTGACAAGCAGTGTCATTAGGCAGTGAGGAGTTTGGGAACAGCTGCAGAACATACTTTAGGCTTTTTGGGTTGTTATTTCTATTAAGTCTAAATGGCACATTGCCGAGGTGTGGTCTTGCTGGAACACAGGGCACACAGTCTGAAACCACAGATTGCTGGGCTGTCTAGAACATCCAATCTTGCCATACATTCTTATCAGTGTAACCAGTTTCTATTTCTAATACTTTCTCTGGATCTTGTTTTTGTTTTGTTTTACCTGCCTCAGAGTTTTCTGTAGTGTGGTTAGTAGGGATGGGTATCGTTTAGGTTTTATCCGATACCAGTACCAAACCGGTACTTTTGAAACGGTGCCGGTACTTAAACGGTGCTTGAACCGGTGCTTAAAGAATGAAGAACACAAACTTTGTCCAAAAACCTCTCATGTTTAGCTGTTTTTTTTGTAAAAAGATAACAATGTTTTCTGCAGTTATAGGGGATTTCTGGTATCACTCTTGGCTGGAAGCAGTGCTTAATCAATGGAAAAAACACAAACTTTATCCAAAAACCTCTCATGTTTAGCTGTTTCCCACTTTTTCTTTGGTCATTTTAGCCTTTTTGGCCAGGGTGAAGGGAGCATCTGCCATCAAACAAGAAGACAGCCGCATGTAACTACGACGGTGTTTGCTAGTTCACCTTACATGCATTAATTTAATAATGTGGTTAGCCCACTCAGCGTAAATTACACACGAACAACATTAAGCTACTGATCCAGAGAAGAACAGCTGCTGCTGCCATCATCATCCGTCATCATTTCTGCTACACTGGCAGGGCTAGGGGCCAGGACTCTGCTCTTCAGGTTTTTGGGGGATGTTGCTAACTCTGGGTCCAATAACAGGCAACCCACCCGCAGTAGATGTGCTCGATGTGAGGTCTCGCAGCAAGCTATCAAATACGGTGCATTTCTCGGCTTTTAAAAAAACGCTATGCGTCACCAGGTGTTTCATCAGATTCGAGGAGTTACCTCCTTTGACAGTATCACAGTATCAGCTTAAAGCACTTGTTGCAGGCTGCTGAGTTTGCATCTTTTGCTGTGAAGTACAGCCAGACTTTTGACTGCTTCGCCTTGGGCGTTTTTAATCTGTAGCTCTGCTCTAAAAGAACATACGTACCTGGGCCCGCCTACTATGCTTGCAAAGGTAAAATGATTGGCTAGAATCCAAAGTGCATGACATCTCAGTAAAAAAAAAGCACCGAAATGAAGCACCGAAATGTGCGCTGCTTTTCGGTCTGGTTACTACCGTTTATGTCAGAACCGGTGCCATAATGGCACCGGATACCGGTACCCATCCCTAGTGGTTAGTGGTTAGTTAGTAGTCATGTTTTGGTTAGTGTCAGTAATCTGTGTATTTGTTTCTGAAGCTTCAGGGGGGAGATCAATACTGCTGCTACAGAAAAGAAACCATTAGTTAAGTCTATCACTGAAAAGCATTCAGATTCTGGTAGAGATAATTTAACAGGGTGTCTGGGTCCAGCACACAGGAGAGTATTGTTTAGTGGTTGGAGGCCCTGCACTGGCTGCCATCTGTGTGATGGGGGTGCTTTCTTTACAGGAAACAAAGGTGTATTGCACAGGGAATCTGGACACTCTCTTTTTAACCCTGCCTTCCTTAAACCTTCAACTATTGGTTTTATACCTTCTTTTATAAGCTTCTTTTTTTTAGTGGGTACTGTCTTTGGTGAGGCCAATAAAATGCTTTGGGGTATGGCTTGAATGATTATTTTTACTGGTTCATTTGTATGGCCTAGGGTCCGTTCAAATCCGATTGATTCAAATATACAGAAAGCAGCATTCAGGAAACCAAAAATCAAAAACTGGATCATATAAAAGCCAACGGTGAGGTAAATATGATGATTTGGTGAATTTGAGTAAATTAAATAAAGTCTATAACTTCGTCAAATTTTCTGTTAAATCTTATGGCTTGTGTTAATTTGTCTGTTTTCTCAGTCATGACTCTGTTTATTCCCTCTCTATCTTATGTTTGTTTTTCCCTCTGTTCATGTCTGCCTCTGTTGCTCTCTCCCTGTCCCTCGCTCTAGCTTTCTGTCTCTTGGTTCTGTCTGACACGCGTCTTTCTACGCCAAGTTGTATGACTTAGTCTCAGTGTGTTTTTCTCATACTTCCTGTTTTATTCTGATAGTCACTTGTCCTGTGTGCATCATGTTCAGATTTGCTTCCCTGTCTCAATTAGATTATGTATATATAATGTCTGCATTTCCTCCTGTTCCTCATCGTGATTTTTCTCTAGCTGTGTGTTCCACCTGTTTGTATATCTGGGGTCCTGCCAGTGAAGTTACAGTGGTCCCTCGCTATAACGCGATTCATCTTTCACGGCCTTTGAGCAATTTTACATGCTTTTTTTTTTCTTTACAGTGAATTGTATTCTGTGTCGTGATTGGCTGTAGACCATTGTCAATCAATCTCGTGCTACGGTCCTGTACAGTACAGAATGCGTAAAGCTTGTCAACGTTACATAAATCTTCGATCGCTAGCAGTGTGACTCTGAAGGGCTGTACTGTATGTGTGTAAGTTTTCTCCCCAACAAACTCAACAATGTTGATGAAACGTTTTTCACAGTCAAAGGCATCTGCGGGTGCCTTTGGTTTCATTCTGTAATACTGGACTTATTTTTCTACGAAGGTTTGAACTTTGAGAGTTTGAGAGAGTCATGCCTGTCTGAGAAAAGTGTATAAAGTGTGTAAAGTTGGCTACTTTGCAGATTTAACCTATCGCAGGTTATTTTTAGAATGTAACTACCGCGATAAACGAGGGACCACTGTATTCATATTTATCAGCAAAATAAAGCTGTTTTGAGCTCAGTCCTGTCTCTGAGTCTCCATATTGGGTCCGCAACTCTGCCTGCCATACACAGCATAACCTAACAGGTGATTTAACTTACTATATTTCTGTCCGTCACTATGCTTTGAAGTCAGGGAAGGAAAAGACAAATTCATTTTCATTAACATCAAGTAATCCACTGGTATTTGCCTATAAATGATTTGTTCTAAAAGAAACTGCTAATAGCTCAGGGCCAGAGTCAGGATCATTTTATGATTAGTTTGCCAAAATATAATAAAATTTTAATTTTTTATGCTGGTAACTATGTCCTATAGGAATAAAACTGCTTGCCACAATTTCACATTTCTGAATAAAAATGGCAAACAAAGCATTTACCTTAATTGTCTTCTACCAGTATAATTTCACTCAACATGTATCTCTTTGAATGAAGCATATTTAACAGGGTAGATTTTACTGTACTTACCTGTTTAATGAAGTGCTGCTGTCCAGCAGCTTTATGACTCCCTTCATATGTCGTGTCCACTGTAGTGTCCACTGTAGTGTCCACTGTAGTGTCCACTGGTATACTTCAAGGTGGTTCTAGATCCCAAGCTGTTTGCTGAGTAGAGCCAAACCATATCTAGCTCAACCTCATGCACTAGCTCAGTTTCCTTCTGTGGTGGCAGATTTCTTTTCTCATGTATTAATCACATATTTTAATCATATCACTTTAGTATAGCAAGAGCACTCCTGTCACTTAGTTGTATACATGTGCACTACAAGTGGGCCTTATGCTCTACACACACAGTGAGGCCATTGTAATGGGAGACGTAAAACAGAAAGTGAGACGCCTTCTACTTATCAGGGATTTAAATCCTTAGGTGATGGCTAAGCAGAAAACAAGGTCATAATTCTCTCTCTGAGGGAGAAGGTTTTAAGGATGGGACTGAAGATATAGAGATATATGATATGCTGTGGAATGCTGTTTGTTTGAGAGTGTTCTGGAAAGGTATAAAAGAGTTCAGGGCGGTGTCCATCCTCATACAAATGTTTGGCGTTTGATCTGAACGATTTCTCCAAATTGCAATGTGTTAAAAGTAAAAAATAAAGTATACATTATTATTATTATTATTATTATTATTATTACTGGGTCAGTTGCAGGTTATTGTTAAAATTTCCACAACACTTCCTCGCCAGAAAGGTGTAGTTCCATGTCTCAAGAGCTAATTTCAGCAGCCAAGGATTGGATCAGCAGGGCTACTACCTTTGACTGCCGCCTGACTCACAATTTTGTAAACCAGTTTTACACTGTGGACATGTATGTCACTAATGCTTTTTATAACAAGATGTTCCTGCTAGGGATAAATATAAATAAATAAATAAATAAATACAAATAATTAACTGAATCTTCAGAAACCTTGAAAGCTTTTAAGAGTGACTAGAAATCCATTACTACAGCTTTAACTGCTGGAACAGATGGAAAGAATGTCTCCACCACAGAAGTGTCTGAGGTTTAGGGCTTCTAGTGGATAGTGACATGTAGGCACACTGCCTCTTTTCAGACTTCTCTGGGTGTGACAGACACCTCCAAGCAGCAGAAAATGAAGCTGGTCCACAAAGGCTTTAATCCAGATAATCTTAGATGTCTTTCAGAAAGACTATACTTCCTTAACATTAGCTCTGTATTGGGACATTGTATCTGGAAAGATCAGTTTATAAACTGGGATAGTCTCTGTATGCACACAGAATGATTTTCTCTATACCATATTGAAACACATGTCAAAATACAGTTATTAATGTGAATCTGTTTGTGTGTCAGACTTTAATATCTAACTGCACCCTCACATAGTTTACACAAATTCATAACTGTCACATCGGGCACTCGGTGAGAGGACTCTGAGGCTGGGCTTACAAAAACAGTTCAAAGGTTTATTTAGAGTAGAAGTTTCAAGGTAGACGCATAGACTAGTAAGGGGGGCATCCAGGAGGGGCAAGGGTCCAGACATGAGGGGAATCCACATGATCCACCGCTCTCTCTCTTTCACTCCAAACACAGCAGAACAGGGTATCCAACACCACCTGCACACAGAGAGGGCAAAGGCACTAAGAGGTTGCGACAGGGAAACTTGCGAATCAAAGTGACTTGCAGGGGCCAGGGTTTCACTACCAAAGTGGATCAATGTTCCATCGACGACTGGTAGTCCTCCTGTGCCTTAAGTAGCTCCAGATTGCTTATCTTCCACCGGTGGGGAACAAGCCGCAGATGAGTTGGGTGGTGACTCAGGAGCCATGACCTGGAACGCAAGCAGAGAGAATGAGAGAGAGGGAAAAGAGTCCACTGGGGAGCCCGGGTCCTGACAATAACAGACAACTTCACCCTTATAGAAAACTAATTCTTTTTCAGCCTCCTCTCAACTATTATGCTGTTTTTAGAGAGAAATTGCTATAACCTACATTTATACTGTATTATTACAATTTAGATAAATTAATATGTATTTTTAATATTTCAAATGAACTTTTGAGTAGTTCAATTTGATTTGCAGAGCTCCTATTATTGCCCTAACAATAAGAGACAATAATAGGAGCTCTTATTATGGCTCTATAAAAATGTTCTAATAGGATGGCGATCTCTTTTGAGATTCATCATGTGAAGCTACCTGCTGTGGTGACTCCTTGTGTGTAAGGGGTCAGCCAAAAGTAACCTTTTCACTGTGACAGCACAATGATGTATTAGTTAGCACTTCACAGCAAGAAGGTTCTGAATTCAAAAAGTCTTTTTATGTAGACTTGGTTGCATGTTTTCCTTGTGCCTGTATGAATTATTTCCAGGTACTCTGACTTCCTCCTAGGAGCCGAAGGACACACATGAATGTTTCATTCTTTGTCAGGAGTGCCATGCTGGTGACTTGTCCACACGGTGACTGCTCCAGCTCACTGACTGAAAGTGCAGATGTATTGTTATAATGTAGATGACATTTTGTAAGGTATAAAAATTAGGGATGTCCGAGTTTGGTAGATTTGCCAAATAATCATTTCTATTGGCACCAGTTGGTACCAGATGTACTAATACTAATCTAATTGTTTTACATTTTAATTGATACCCAATGTTTTTTAAATAATTTTGTCCTAACCAGATGGAGCGTGGCTGGTGAAAAAGCAACATAAATTCGTTAATCTTGGCCTGATCTTTTTATTGACATTGTTATTGCTAGTTCTTTTAAAGGCTAAAAAATTTAGCTTTCTCTAAAAGTTGCATGGACTTTCCCTTAGCAATAGGGTGAAGAGTTCCGTCACTCAGGACGGACTCTGAGTAGAGTCAAAAGGAGCCAGTACAGGCAGACACCTCAAGGTTTGGCAAGGTGTCCCAACCAATCATGTCCTATTGTAGTGTAAAGTGCTTTGGGGTCCTTAGGGACTAAGTAAAGCGCTATACAAATACAGGCCATTTACCGTTGGCAGGAGGCCCTGGCACAGACCTGGGACTCACTGGAGAGAATATATCTAGCCTTCATGTTTCCCCAGATAATCTGAAGGAGGTGGCGAGGGCGGTCTGGGCTTCCCTGCTTAGGCTGCTGCCCCAACAACCCGAGGTCAGGTAAGCAGAAGAAAACGGATGGATGATTAATCATTTTGTAATATTAGATTTTTATCTTTTATTGAAGTGGATGTCATGAATTTTCAACCAGCGTGCATCATTAACATTGCACAGCGCAACGCATCACACTTTTCAGTCGCAGTTTATTTGTTTTTCGGATGTTAACTTGTCACATTTTAATAATACTTTAACATCTTTTGTAGTAATATGTTTTCGTATTGTATTTAAGATCCGTTTATTTCAGGCATTTTTCTTTCACTGTAACACGTAATGTTGTTAATGCATGATGTGAAGTGCCGTACAGTTAAATGCCATGATCCATTATTGAAGAATCCGATTAATGGTTTAAAATGCCTTTGTTTAGTGAGCTTTTGACATTGAATGGTTTTTGAATTTAGCTTGCAACCTGAGTGTTTAGTTTTAGACTAGTCAGTTAGTCAAATTTATTTTGAAGAAATAAAAGCATGAATAATCATGAAGATGTCAAAAATCTGTTGTATATACAGGGAGTGCAGAATTATTAGGCAAGTTGTATTTTTGAGGAATAATTTTATTATTGAACAACAACCATGTTCTCAATGAACCCAAAAAACTCATTAATATCAAAGCTGAATGTTTTTGTAAGTAGTTTTTAGTTTGTTTTTAGTTTTAGCTATTTTAGGGGGATATCTGTGTGTGCAGGTGACTATTACTGTGCATAATTATTAGGCAACTTAACAAAAAACAAATATATACCCATTTCAATTATTTATTTTTACCAGTGAAACCAATATAACATCTCCACATTCACAAATATACATTTCTGACATTCAAAAACAAAACAAAAACAAATCAGCGACCAATATAGCCACCTTTCTTTGCAAGGACACTCAAAAGCCTGCCATCCATGGATTCTGTCAGTGTTTTGATCTGTTCACCATCAACATTGCGTGCAGCAGCAACCACAGCCTCCCAGACACTGTTCAGAGAGGTGTACTGTTTTCCCTCCTTGTAAATCTCACATTTGATGATGGACCACAGGTTCTCAATGGGGTTCAGATCAGGTGAACAAGGAGGCCATGTCATTAGTTTTTCTTCTTTTATACCCTTTCTTGCCAGCCACGCTGTGGAGTACTTGGACGCGTGTGATGGAGCATTGTCCTGCATGAAAATCATGTTTTTCTTGAAGGATGCAGACTTCTTCCTGTACCACTGCTTGAAGAAGGTGTCTTCCAGAAACTGGCAGTAGGACTGGGAGTTGAGCTTGACTCCATCCTCAACCCGAAAAGGCCCCACAAGCTCATCTTTGATGATACCAGCCCAAACCAGTACTCCACCTCCACCTTGCTGGCGACTGAGTCGGACTGGAGCTCTCTGCCCTTTACCAATCCAGCCACGGGCCCATCCATCTGGCCCATCAAGACTCACTCTCATTTCATCAGTCCATAAAACCTTAGAAAAACCAGTCTTGAGATATTTCTTGGCCCAGTCTTGACGTTTCAGCTTGTGTGTCTTGTTCAGTGGTGGTCGTCTTTCAGCCTTTCTTACCTTGGCCATGTCTCTGAGTATTGCACACCTTGTGCTTTTGGGCACTCCAGTGATGTTGCAGCTCTGAAATATGGCCAAACTGGTGGCAAGTGGCATCTTGGCAGCTGCACGCTTGACTTTTCTCAGTTCATGGGCAGTTATTTTGCGCCTTGGTTTTTCCACACGCTTCTTGCGACCCTGTTGACTATTTTGAATGAAACGCTTGATTGTTCGATGATCACGCTTCAGAAGCTTTGCAATTTTGAGACTGCTGCATCCCTCTGCAAGATATCTCACTATTTTTGACTTTTCTGAGCCTGTCAAGTCCTTCTTTTGACCCATTTTGCCAAAGGAAAGGACGTTGCCTAATAATTATGCACACCTGATATAGGGTGTTGATGTCATTAGACCACACCCCTTCTCATTACAGAGATGCACATCACCTAATATGCTTAATTGGTAGTAGGCTTTCGAGCCTATACAGCTTGGGGTAAGACAACATGCATGAAGAGGATGATGTGGACAAAATACTCATTTGCCTAATAATTCTGCACGCCCTGTATTTTGTATATATTTAGCTTGCATATTCTAGCATGCTAAAAAAAAGAGCAAAAGAAGGCCAAGGGAAAAGAAAAATGTAATTATTGCCTCAACAACAGCATTAGTCCTCAAGTCTTTAACAATTAAAATGTGTTTATTTTTCAGCTTGTACAGTTTTGTAGTTTATGATTAACAGCAGTAGAAGGACACTATATATCACAGAGATCGTCTAAATTATTGGTATAACTATGTCTTCTTTCACCTATCATAGTGATGTGCAAACGGGTGTAAAACTGCATCAACACAAACATGTGTTTGCTCACTCAGTTGATGATCAGACAGCCAAGACGTGGTTTGTGACACATCATACACAAGCAAAAGTACATTAAAACACAGAATATGATGATGAGTTTATCATGAGGTGAGCTGAAGGAGGAGTACAGCCTGCTGCTAGGGCAAGACAAACGTCAATCGCAGAGTCCTTTGGTGTTGCAGGCAGAGGGAGAAAATGTGGAGCTGTTGGCGAGGTGTAGTACGGTTGCAGGATTTTGGAAAGTGACTTATGTCTAGACTTAGGTTTTTGTGTCTATGTTTAAATGACGAGAATTCACCACATCCTTAGAATTACAGAATCCCATTTGTTCACATTTTAGCGCACCTAAAGTGGATTATATAGACTATCCTGTATCTTTAAACATATACAGCATACTTACAGTAAAACAGCAACAGCAAGGGGTTATATAAAAATAATAAAATGACAACGCCACCTAGGGGAATTTCACCCTCAAGAACTATAAAGTCTTCTTAAAAACCAGAAAAGGTCGCACAGGTTTAGGGATGCACAACTGAGGCAGATTGGGTCCAATATTGATATGTCTGTAATTAAGCTTATAAAAATAAAAAAAGAATAAGACAATAAAAGTTGACTGTGGTATAGCTTATTCTATAACAGTGTCCTGGATTACATAAAACCATACACTGAACTGGACTTAGGAAGGCCTGAGAATTGCTGGGAACATGTAGTGGCCACCAGCTGCGTAACGACACCAGGTATCCGTACGGCTCGTGGGCCGCACACCTTGACGGTACCTACAGGGTCCTCTGGCACTTGGTCAGCAGACTGGTGACACTGATGCAGGGCCTCCAAAACTGGCCCTGGTGCCTGGGACACAGAAGGTGAATTAAACAAAGACCCACCATAAGCATCAAACAGCTCTTGATAAGAGCGGTCACATTCATCCCTAAAATGCCAAGAACAGAGGGCATGGCACCAGGAGTGTCAACAAGAGGACATTTCCTTACCACACAGGAGTACACTGAGCTCTAAATAACCAATATAACGAATGGAGAGCCCATTGGCAGCCCAAAGCTGCAACCAATGGCGTGAATGAAGGCATTCTTGTCCTCAAGGTGCAAAATGTGTCAAAAAGAAACTCTCTGTGATGGTGGAAACCATAGACCCAGTATCCACCAAGCATGGGACAGTCACCCCATTTATCAAAACATCAATCTCAACAGACAGCAACTTAGGGACTTGGTAGGGACTGCACTACCAAGCAGAGATGGGCAGTAACGCGTTACTTGTAACGCGTTACTGTAATCTGATTACTTTTTCAAGTAACGAGTAAAGTAAGGGATTACTATTGCAAAAACGGTAATTAGATTACCGTTACTTTCCTGTAGGAACGCTGCGTTACTGCGTTACTAAAACCGTGATTTTTTTGTGAGAATGTCTCATGACAGTGACATAAGCGAGTGCGACGTTCGTGACAACAGCTGTGTGCAGATTAACAATGGATAATATATCGAGTGCGGGAGAGAGGGTGTGTGCGTGCAGCGTTTAAAGCATGGAAGTACTGACCTTATTTTGAGTTTGATTCCATAAAAAGTGACAAAAACATTAACATCCATTGTGCGTGGGAAGAAAACTTCTTTTTACAGCGAAAAAAACCCTAAACAAGCACCGAGTGCGCAACGGCGTAATGGGAAATTCACAGAGAAGCTGCCGTATCCTTTCACTGACCGCTGCGGCACACCTGCACCAGAGCACACCTCCGTCTACCCCACTCCTGCTTTACATGTGAAAATAGAGCAACAGGACTGCTGAGTCTTTGATTTTATTTATTTTCTGCTGTGTTTTACTTGCATCTATTTGAAAGACTGAGTGTAAACACAAAAAAATATTTTATTTTATGTGCTGGAATGTGCAGAAAATAGGTTTAAATGTTAAACTAATTTCTTCAAGTCAGAGAATGTTGCATATAATTTAATTTTTGTTTGATGCATAAAGTTAAAAGATTAAAACTGATAAAACAAGTTAAAAAAAAAAGAGACTTTTCCATTTGATTACATTTTGTATGATGGATTATGCAGAAAAAGTAGAATTGGGCTGACAGATCTATTGCTTTATCACCTATTCAGGTTGTAAATCGTGTTTTTAAAAGTAACTAAGTAACTAAGTAATTAATTACTTTTGAAAATAAGTAATCAGTAAAGTAACGGGATTACTTTTTTGGGGAAGTAATCAGTAATTAGTTACTGATTACTTTTTTCAAGTAACTTGACCAACACTGCTACCAAGTCCCTAAGTTGCTGAAGTTCTTCCTCCATAGTGATGGATTTAGACCGGAAGAAAAGAGAAAAAAACAAACAAACACTAAAACAATAAGGTGCTAATATCTTATTGCTCTTCCTTCTAAATGTGGATACTGCTGTCTTATCTACAATCAAAACACTCTGAAATCTGCAAAGAAAAGCGTCTGGACTTCTTTTAAGTTACTTGAAGACGTTTCACCTCTCATCCGAGAACCTTCTTCAGTTCTAAGGTCAAATGGTGGGGAGTCCCAGATTTAAACCTAGTGGGAGTATCCCCCCGCAGAGGGACAAAAGGACCCCCTGATGATCCTCTAATCACCTGAGCCAAGGTGTGAAACTGGGTGTGGGTCCCAATCAGCCAGGGTTTCGGGTGAGCTCATTGTGAAACCTGGCCCCACCTTATCATGCGAATTGGGAGGTCAGATGGCCCAGGATGTGAGTGGGCATTAAGGCGTCTGGGGAGGGAACTCAAAACTGGATTATAGATGGCAGACAGTTGGTGTCGTAAACCACCACCTCTGTTCAAAGATGGTCGCTCACAGTGGACATAGATGGCTTCTTTCACTCCTCTTTCAAACCATCTGTCCTCTCTGTCCAAAATGTGAACATTGGCATCCTCGAAAGAGTGACCTTTGTCCTTAAGATGCAGATGGACTGCTGAGTCTTGTCCTGTGGATGTGGCTCTGACTGAGAACCTTCACAGACACTCTGAAATCTTCAAATCTTCAAATGGGGACCCAGATGCAGGACTCTTAATGATGAGCGGTGCGTTTATTTACAGTGATGTAAACAGTTTACACAAAGCCCATGTTCTCCCCTGACTCCCGTGCCGTGTCTTCTTCCCAATTGCCTCGTGCTCTCCCCTCTGTGTGTCAGCACTCCCAATGTTTGCTGCTCTCGGGCTTCCCATGCTCCTCCTGGGGGGAAACAATAGACGCAGCCTTCAAGACACACAACCCCTGTGGGCGTACACTAACTTTGACTTGCTCTCAAAACACTGACATGGAGTCTCACTCAATCATCCCGCGTCGGTGGAGGCTTCACCACACCATTAAGTAGCTCCCTCCACCGACGCTGATCCGCTGCAGGTGTGTGGCATCCTCCTGGGGCGTGGCCAGCCATCCTCAGGCCTGACGGTGCCTGTAGCCCGGCCTCCTGGCTTACAGCCACACCCACACACACACACCTCCCTATACATACACACATGGAAACCCCCCCCCCCCCCCCCCCCCCCCCCCCCCAGACAGCAGAACAGTGTTCCAGAGTTCCACATCTTCACAAAATATAAAAAGGTCCACAACTGCTGAGGGACCCTGGGTCACTCAAGGCCAGGTCCCTGACAAAAGTGGATTATTATCTCAGTCAGAGCAAAACAATTAATCATGAAACCAAACCTCTACCTCAAGTGTGCATCCTGTCGTCAAACGCCAAGAATGTGTCGAAGTGGTCAAAAGGGGTTATATAAAAATAATAAAATGACAACGTCATCTAGGGGAATTTCATCCCCGGGAACTATAAAGTCTTCTTAAAAACCAGAAGAGGTCGCACAGGTTCAAGGATGCACAACTGAGGCAGATTGGGTCCAATATTGATATGTCTAACCCTAACCCTTTTATAAATTTATAAAAATAAAAAAAGAATAAAACAATAAAAGCTGAGTGTGGTATAGCCTATTCTATAACAGTGTCCTGGATTACATAAAACCATACATTGATCTGGACTTAGGAAGTGTGGACAATAACCCACCACCAAAGGTTCCACGGCTACTGGTGTGTCCTCGGTTCACTGTAATAAAAACAAAACACAAAAAGTCAAAGAAAAACTCTAAAAGGGCACCGAGCACCAAGTTCGTGGCGCACAGTCAGGAGACAGTGTACATTTTATTAAAACAAGAAACCAGTCACACGCACAACCCTTTAAAACAAAATACAGAATACACAGACTGAATAGCTTGCACCACACGAGTAAATAGTGGCCTGTACTGGTTATGGTAATTAGGACATTGATCGTGGCCCCTCACAATAACCAGCACAACGCACGGGCAGAGGATCACTCCCGCCTGGCTACGTGGGTACAAGTATGAACAATAATACAAAGTGAGAGAGAGCAGTGGCGAGTAGGTCATCCGGGTACAGAGACAACTAAAATGTTTCTCAGCTTTGTTATAATTTTCAATTCAGTCACATTTTAAATGCAGGTATTAAATTTTCAGTTTTTTTTTATTCCTTGTATGATCACTCTTCATAAGTAAGAAGTCTGATGGCTTGTATACATGATTAAGGTATAGTTTGAAATACACTACTTGTGATTTAAAATTTCCAAACACACAGTATCACACAGCCGATTCCAGACTGAATTTTACTTGGAATCAGATCAGAAAGGGAAATCAGTAGCCTCTCACATCACTAGTTTCGTAAGCCACGTAAGACGGCGGCAGGCGTCACGCTGGAGCAGACGTGGCAAAGCACCACGTCATCACTGTGGGTCGGCGCTTTATTGTTATTTATGGGTGTATTGTGTTAGTACCGCCAGCAGGTGAGTAGTTAAGTTACTTGTTCTGTAGAGATTATCATAATAGTGGCACATGTCATGCTGAGTCTTTTTTAGAGAATTAGATAAAGATGTGTATCGTACTTTGTCCGTTTTGTTGTTTTTCTTTGGGGTTGTGAGGCACGTGTAAGTTGTGAACAGTCTTAAAAAACGCTACACTGCATTCATTTGGATCTCCTGTCGTTCTGTGGCGTGGCAGACACGGAACAAACCTTAAATGTGTCCGCGTCAGACGATATAGATCCGCTTTGTTTCAGAGCACAGCGCTTGCCTCTTCGCGTGCGAAAGGGACTTAACTTAAGGTTTAACCCTGGGTTTTTGTACTACGAAGGTGGTTCACGTCTTACTGGGGTAAATCGCTGTAGTAAGTTGTGCTGCAAAGCCTGACCCACAGCAGTCTAGATTCCAGATTAGAAATGACCAGGTGTGAATTCATGGTCTGCTGATCAATCAGAAAATATGATCACGCTTCCTGGAAGACCTCTGTGGAGACAGTAAGAGGGTCTTCTGTTTGTTTCTGTTGGGATCAAACAGTTTTATTACTATATGCTCCTAAAACAGCTGATAACCTGCTCCCAGCAGGTTATCTTCTGAGTTTTGGATTAAAATGCGTTGCAATATAGATTATTTTCTGTGGGAATATGTTTTACATGCGCAGCTTAATGCCCAAGTTTAACAGGAAATCTATGTGGGAACCTATGACGTCACTGTAAACTCCTAACGTACCATGTAACCTGAGGCGCACCTCCCGAGAATGTAATTACACAGTGGGTCAGTGCAGACTGCAACTGTTATGATTGGTTTGTTCAACAGGCTTGATTCCTTATTTGCATTTCTGGCTACTTTTTCACCACAGTTGTTTTTTTGTTGTTTTTATTTAACAATAAGATAAAATCACTGCCTCAGAATGATCCATCTAAGGACTCACAAATCTACAAAACCAGTCAAAACTTTGGACACACCCTCTCATTTAATATTTTTTAAAATTTATTTTCATGACTATTTGCATTGTAGATTCTCACTGAAGGCACCAAAATATAAATGGACACATATGGAATTATGTAGTAAACAAAAACTTGTTTCAGGCTCTTCAAAATAGCCTCCCTTTGCTTTGATTACTGCTTTGCACACGCTTGGCGTTCTCTCGATGAGCTTCGTGAGGTCGTCACCTGAAATGGTTTTCCAACAGTCTCGAAGGAGTTCAGAGATACTGAGCACTTGTTGGCCCTTTTGGCTTCACTCTGTGGTCCATCTCAATTTGGAATGGTTGTAATTAGGTTTAGGTCAGGTGATTGTGGAGGCCAGGCCATCTGATGCAGCACTCCATCACTCTCCTTCTTGATCAACTAGCCCTTACACAGGCTGGAGGTGTGTTTGGGGTCATTGTCATGTTGGAAAAATAAATGATGGTCCAACTAAATCCATTGGGATGGCGTTTTGCTGCAGTATGCATACTAACATAGGAGGGTGCAGCCATGCTGATTCTGTGTGCACTACACACAGGCATAAATGTGGGCAACAACACTTTTCTTTTCATAGGCTCCTCGAATCCTCGAAGGTTCTCTGCAGAAGTCTAAATCAGGCACGTCTACCTTACTTAAGCCAATAAATGAGGCTCAAACTGTGCGATGCATTGTCACAGGAAGGTGCATGTATCAATTTGTTGATTAAGAAAACCAAGGATACCTGTTCAATCAATAAAAAGAAGTTCACAATAATCTGCACTGGACGGCAGGCAGGCCAGTTCAGCACCCTTACTCTTTTAATACAAAGACATGCTCTTGTAATAGATGCAGTATGTGATTCAGCATTGTCTTGCTTAAATATGCAAGGTCTCGACATCATCTGAATGGGAGCATACGTTTCCTTAAAATCTGTATATACCTTTTAGTATTGATTGAGCTGGTATACCTGCAAACAACCATGGCATCACCAGTGCAATACTTTAGTTTATATCCACTAACTTACGGTAAAGCTGAAAGTCAGTACTAAAATCAATCACATCTTTATTGTTTAATAGAAAATACACATTGGTAGTGTGCAAAATAAAAAAAATAGAAAATTGTGTCTGTGTTCATATACTTATAGATTTAACTTTAGAAATTTCTCAATTTCTTCCTTGGTGTGAAAAAAGGTTTAATAAACATTATTGTCAGTCAAACTTTATGTGCTATAGTTCCCAGAGTGTACATGCAGGAAATGAACAATCGACCGACAAGTTGAACACAATATAATTCATCACAACATTTTATTGCAGCTATTCTGGGCTGAAGTTAAAATAAATACTACAGAGAATATGATGGAAGAAAGTGGGATTGAGACTACACCTCCTGCCAGCCCCACCCCTCCTCTGACTGTGGGTGGCCCAGTCGGATGCCTGTCCACCACTGCTGGTAAGACATTTGATGTGCAAATCAACATTCCCTTTGCTTGTAGCTTAGCTGAGTCGAGATTTTAAATGTCATTTGCTACAGTTCACATTGTTGATACAAATTCAAGATTGGTAATACGTGTAAATAAATTTTAATTCTGTTGATGTGGACGTTATGGATACAACATCTATCAATTTTCTACCACTTATCCAGATCTGGGTTGCAGGGAAGTAACAATAACAGAGAAGCTCAGCCACATGGCTCCACTTAGAAATTCTGTTCATAACAGAATCAATAATAAAGTGCATCCCTGATGAAGTCCAACATCCACTGGAAACAAGTCCAACTTGTTGCTGGCAATGCTAATTAAGCACTCGCTGTGGTTGTACAGGGACTGAATGGCTTGTAATATTAAAACTGTAAAATTAATATTAAATTAAGACACTCACTTGCAACAGTATTGATACCAATTGTGCTGTCTTTGCCTTCTTCAGCTGGCACACAACTGGACACAACATTGCTGCAGACAGCCAAACATGGCTCCTCCTTTCCTCAAAAGCTATAGTAGTTAACATTCATAACTCTAAATAGCAGTTTAGGAGTAAGAAGAGTAAGAAGTAAAACTCTCATTTCAGCAATATCAAAGTATTACACAGTTATCATAAATATTTACCTGTGCGGTGTGAATGTTAATATTAGCAATTTTACTTCTAGCAGTTACCTAATAGCGAGATGTTGCAAGGTAACCCGAGCAGAGAGTCTAGAGAACTAATTCAAGCAAATAAAGAGTGAAATCAGACGAGTTTCAGGCCTAAAGAGCAGAGCTTTACCCTAAAGAGAGGGTAAAGACCTGCAGAGTGAGAAAATGGCAAGCAGATGAGTAGAGGGAAAGCTATCTCTGATTGGATGTTTCTCTTTGTTTTTCAGGTCTGTCTACTTCACTCCCTCTCCCAGGAACAATCAGTTCCCCCTCAGTCTCGACTTCTCTCCCCAGTGTCCCACCACTTCCTGCCTTCAGCAGCCCTCTGGCTGCACCGCTTTCCCTTTCTTCTCAATTTCCCCCTGCCTCAACACTGGCCTCACCTTTCACCAGCAGCTCTCCCGTCCCTCCTGCTGCCTCCTTCTCTTTGCCTCCTCAGGCCTCTTCCATCAGACCTCCTTCTACTGCTTCCAGCATGTTGCCCCCTCCTGTAGGTCCACCTGTATCGAGCTTCTCCGTGGGTGCAGGATATGACATCACACGGGGTCATGCTGGTCGAACCCCACAGACACCGCTGATGCCAACATTTTCCAGTCCTGCTTCTATACCAGGTCAGAGTGAAAAATGTGAAGCTCGGGTGAAATTTTCGAATCTGATAAACACATTTATGCTGTTTTAAAAACTGGAACCAAATCAGTTTGACATTAGAGTTATCAAAAAACAAAACAAACCCAGAATACCCACATACTAGCCAACACTAAATATTACTATCAAATTAGATACTCATTTGCAACAGTATTGATACCAACAGAGGCATCTTTGCCTTCTCCAGTTGAAAAACACCTTCACGTTATACCTGAACAGGCAAGCACACCTCGCTTGACTAGCTGTCATTCACAACACTAAACAACCCTTTTGAAAGCAATTTTGGAAGGTCCGTGAAACTCCAGTTTCTACACCACTGGCATATTTGGCATGTTTGAAGGTAAGGAAAAGTTGCTATCACGGGAATCAGAATGCACACAGAAAAAAATCAGTGATGAGAGTCAGGAGAGGAACTGAGGTAAAGATGGTGTGGTATTAAAGGGTGGAGAAAAGGGTAAATAAGAATCCTCACTACAGTCACCCCCAAATTTCTTGTGGAAAATATGTAAATAACTATAGTTAACAGATATCTTCAGGGTGAGCAGGCCGTGGGATCATATACACTTTGCAGAAGGCTTATGATTTTCTCTACAGGTCAAAGGGCTCCTGGTAGCAGGTAATCAGCTATTGGTACGATAGAGTTTAGTGTGAGATCTGGTTTGTCCTTCTGCCTTTTTTGTCTTGTTTGTAGTAATGGAAGGAACATTTAGTTAAGTTATCATTAAGGATGCGGCTCGTGGTTATGGCTAATAACAAATCAAAAACATCAATGTGGGAGCAATGTTATCAGAACTGCCCATCTATATTATTATAATGGACCTAAGAACTGTTGTTTCTTATAAAGTCCCAGTAAAGTCAGGGGTCGAGTAGCAAGCCCCAAGTATGACTGGAGGTGCATTGAGTGTGAGAGAAGCTGACCTGAGAGAGAGGATCATGGTGAAGCTGGAAACCTGAACCCTTCATGGCCGATTACCAAGACTAATGTGAAGTACCCTCTGAAAGTCTGCTAGACGATGTGAATGCAGCATTATGGACAATCCATTACTGGGATGATTAGGAAACTAACCAACCGATCTACATTATGACAGTAGTGATCACAGAGATGGTTGGCTACCAGGTGAACAGCCACAAGGAGCAGTGCCCTCCATGGAGAAGGAGACTGGAGGCCAAGATCAAGGCAGTGTGGAAGGAAGTCAGCCAACTATTGAAGCTGCAGAAAGGTGCAATGAGGAAAGGGGTACCCAAGAAGTACAGCAAACTGTCCGTACCTGAGGCCTGGGAAACTGCCATGCAAGGACTCACAGCCCTGGCCACATGCTTGAAGAGGTGTTCCAGAGAGATATGAGGCAGAAGAATAAACCAGAAGTTCTCCACAGAACCATCCAAGATGGCAGGTGACCAATA
The DNA here is from genome assembly GCF_051167445.1 of Perissodus microlepis. Taxonomy (NCBI): domain Eukaryota; kingdom Metazoa; phylum Chordata; class Actinopteri; order Cichliformes; family Cichlidae; genus Perissodus; species Perissodus microlepis. Next base: position 56,106,226 of record NC_140467.1, on the reverse strand, counting down.
TGAGACGGAGCAATACTGGAAGAACATCTGGGGGAAGGGCACAACCCATAATGGCAATGCTCAGTGGCTAGTGGATCTAAGAGCAGACCACAGCAACCTCCCTGAACAAGATCCGGTGATCATCACAGTGGCAGACGTCCAAGAAAGGGTCTCCAGTATGAATGATTGGAAAATGATCCACGCCAACTGGCTGAAGAAGCTAACTGCACAGAAATCCTACCAGTGGCTGGTCAAAGCTGGACTGAAAGACTGAAAGGCACAGAGGCACTAATCATGGCAGCACAGGAACAAGCTTTAAGTACAAGATAGACCCCCGATAGTGTGGTACCACACCTGGGAAGACCTCATGTGCAGGTTTAGGGCCCCTGAGACACATAACAACAGGGTGTTGAAAGCTGAAATGAATGTCACTTAACTTAGAAGTAACACATAAGGGTAATAAATCATATTTTTTACAGTAGTCCTCAAACTCACAGCAGATTTCCAGAGCAGAGAAAGATCTAGCGTTGTTAGCTGAATTCCAAGACGACTGTGTAGTTAAAGTTTGTCAGACTATAGAATCAGAGACTGGAGAAGCAACTGCATGGGCTACCGCAGCAGCAACCTCACAATCTAGCCAATAGGGAAGCGCAAAACAGAACAGCAGCAGATGCTCAGAGGACATTCTGTAAACAATTGATTTATTTTTTAAAAAAAAAAGTACAACTTCTTGTTAAAAAATGTTCCATATTTTCAGGTGTGGTGTCCAACCCCATGCTTCAGCAGTCAGTCATTAGAGGAGGATTAGATACTGGATCTTCAATCACGTTCCCGGAGGAACAGGAGGATCCCAGAGTGTCTGGAGACACCAACAGTGGTGGAGGCATCTGGGGCTTTTTTAAGGTAGAATACAAATGTTTGAAAGGGGACTTTTGAAGCTTGATGTTCCCTATAGCTTTTTTGCAATATGGGAGGACGTATTTTTCAAACATAAAATGTCTTTACAATGATGAAGTTTACTGAAAGTTTCTTTAATTAAAGTTAATAGGAACAGTTGGTTAAGTGTGTGTGTGTGTGTGTGTGTGTGTGTGTGTGTGTGTGTGTGTGCGCGCGTATCTATGTATGTATGTATGTATGTATATATATTTTTGGGTAGTCTTATTCTGTGTGTATTGTGTGTCCCCTCAGGGAGTAGCAGGAAACGCTGTAGTAAAGACAGTCTTAGACAAAACCAAACACTCTGTGGAGTCCATGATCACTACTCTTGATCCTGGCATGGCCCCATACATCAGTGAGTTACCCTGTTTTACCCAATTTTAAAAAAAAAATACAAAACATTCAAATGTTCTTAATAAATGTTTCTGTGTTGTTCATCCTCAGAGTCTGGTGGGGACATTGACATTGTTGTGACTTCAGATAAGGAGATGAATGTGGGGGCAGTTAGAGATGCTTTCCAGGAGGTTTTTGGGCTGGCCATGGTCACTGGAGAGTCTGGTCAGTCAAACATTGCTCCACAGCCTGTGGGCTATGCCGCTGGTGTCAAGGTCAGTGGACTTTGCTTTTACATTACTTCATTTCTTTCTTGTTCAACTTTTTTCAAGCATCAAATGTTTGTTTTCCTTGAATAGGTTTTATAGCTTATTTATTTATAATACATGGCTTTTAAGACCATCACGTTTGAAGATAAAAATGTATATAAATCATGCAGTGCTAGATTTGTTAAGAGAAAATATTTTGAGAACATGTCTTAATATTGTGGGAAAAACGAAACACAAAATAGGTTGCTTCTGAAAAATTGTATGTAACCTTTTAATCATAATAACTGGATTGCATAGAGAGTTCCACATTTTATGAGTCAAGGCTCATTTTAAAAGGATTTTCAGTTAATATCTCTACGCACAGTAAAAGAGAAAAATGTTAATTATAATGATGTATTAGTTTATTAAAATATCAGTCTGGTCATTTTTAAGTTTATTACTTATTTGTTTCTTAGTTCAAAATAAAAGGCTGAAATATCCCAGTTACATAAGTATTACTAGTGTTTGAGTTTGTTTCAGTTTAGTTCTTGACAGCACTGATGTTTGCAGCTTCAGTCATACACATGTGTGTGTCTGTCTGTCCCTGCGTGTCTGCAGGGGGCTCAGGAGCGCATTGACAGTCTGCGTCGAGCTGGTGTGATCCACGAGAGACAGCCAGTGGTCTCTTTAGAAAACTTCATTGCTGAACTTTTTCCTGACAAGTAAGAAGGTTTTGGCTGACTTCTGAAAAGAAAGCACACACATTCTTACAGGCCCAGCGGACTTTCTATCTCACAAACAGTGCGCAGTACTGCTGTAAACAGCTTGGAGCATCCCATAAAAAACAAAAAAACATGCTTGGATGCTGGGCTACAACAGTTTTCATCTACAACAGGACAGAAATGCTTTTTGACATTTCTATTCACCTTTCATCTTCCATTATTTACTTTATAATTAGTCATGTGTTGAATAAAATGCAAGTCAAATATTCACGTTTGATGCAGTTTGATGTTTTTTTGTGGCAACAAACAAAAGCGTTAACATTTAGTTAAAAGCTCTAAAAACAACAACAAAACCTTCTTTTTGTTTCCAGGTGGTTTGACATCGGATGTTTAATCCTTGAGGACCCTGGTCAGAACATTCACATCGAGCTCTTCACTCAGGCGACCCCTGTCGCATTAGAGCACGTCCAGCAGGTATCATTTGGTTTACAAAGAAAGAGCTTTTCTGGTTGAAGCTTAAATATTTTAAAAAAAATGTTCAAGAAAAAGAAACTTTTACAATTTATAAAACCAAATAGAAGTAAAACTGTGCGGGTGGGGGTGGCGTGGAGTTTTTTGGCTGTGTACATGTATGGTTGCTCCTGGGGCCTTGTATCTGTACGTGGAAAAAATGGTGGTCATGGGGAATGTTGAAATGAAGCCCTGCCTGCTTAAAAAGGCCTGTTGCCTTCTGTAGTCAAGCTAAACCAACACTGCTTGAGTAAGTATTGTAGGTTTCCCTTAGTTTTTGATTTGTTATACAGTGGTCCCTCGTGATATCGCGGTTCAGTTTTCACAGCCTCGCTGTTTTTTGGTTTTTGGGTTTTTTTTGTCACAGTGCGTTGTGTTCTGCGTCCTGATCAACTGTAGACCATTTTCAATCAGTTTCATCGTGCCGTGTCTCCTGTACAGTACAGAATGCGTCCAGCTTGTCAAATTTACATAAATCTTCGCTAGCAGAAGACAACAAACACAAAAGGATTATAAGGAGCATTAAGTGAAACCAAACAGTCCGATAAGTGAACTCATTCTTCTTGCTTCCTCTACTTCCGTACCATTGATTCATTAATGTTGAATTCTCTCGCAGCTGCTCTGTGACCATGTTCTGGACCTGAAAACAGGGTTTGATCTTTGGTTTCATTCGATAATACTGGACTTGTTTTTCTTCGAAGATTTGAAGTTTGAGAGTGTTTAAACAAGAGAGAAACATGTGAAAATGTCAATGCCTGTCTGAGAAAAGTGTATAAAGTGTGTAGTGAGGGGTTTTACAGCCTTAAAACATCTATAATAATTGTAAAAAATAAAGTTCGCTACTTCGCGGATTTCACCTATCACGGGTTATTTTTTGAGTACCCGCGATAAACGAGGGAAACACTGTACACTCTATTGACAAAAGTATTGGCTTGCCTGGTTTTACACTCAAACAAATTTGAGTAGCATCCCATTATTTATCCACAGACTTGAATATGTTGTCCACCCAACCTTTACAACTGTAATTCTTCTGGGAAGGTTTTCCACAAGGCAGGTAATGTGTTAGTGGGAAGGTCATGAAATTGGCAAACATATCTTGGGATGCTAGAACTAAACCCAACTCCTGAGCAAATAAGAGGGACCCATTCTTTGACAAATGTTTTTAAAAGCAATCTTCACGCCTAAGTGTTTGATTTTTATACACCTTAAAGTGATTGGAATCCCTGAATTTAATGATTTGGAAGGGTGAGCAAATACTTTTGGCAATATAATATCCTGTCATGCTGGTAGAAGATAAAGTTTCCCACCTTTTTCAGGCTGTAGTTTTCTCTTGACTTTTTGTCTTTGAACAAAAAATGTCAGGTTGTACCGTAGAATTATTTTATTCAAAATCTCCCATGTAGAAACCTGCTACAACTCAGTGTTTTTGTAACCTTCCCCCATATAGGCTCAGTCCATGACCCCTCCTGACTACAGCCTGCGCTGGTCAGGTCTGAGTGTTACCGTGGGTGAGGTCCTGGAACAAAACCTTCCCAACATCAACAGAACAGACTGGCACCAGGCCATGACAGGCCTAACCCAACGCCAGATGATCCACAGTGCTTCCAAAGCTCTGGCTGGTATCTACAAACAGCAGTTGCTTCCCAGGACTACGTCAGGCTGAGTGCGTCAAGTTTCTGTGACATACTGAGAGGAGGTGGACAGTAAACTAGCTGATGGGACATGAAGGTTCCACGTACCTCCCTCCATCCGTCTGTCCTGCACAACAAAGCCAACTGCACATTTCGTTAAAGATGTTTGTGCCCACAGACGTTTTGCTGGCATTCTCATGTATTTTAATGGGTTTTACTGAAAATTTAGATTCCATTTTGTTACGATCAAGCTATAATGCATTATGATCCTCTCTCCATCCTTTTTAAAATGTTTATCAGTATAAGCACATATTAAGGCAAAGTTTAGTGTTTTATTTAGGCATTCTTATTGTTAATGTAGAGCTTTTGTCCCATTTGTACTTTTCTGTACCCTAAGTCCAGATTTAGAAGGAGTAATGCAGCAACTACCTGATGTGATTAGGCTGAATGCAACATTAAGAAGCCCTACAATATAGGAAAAAATCTTTTTTAGGGGGGTAATTTTCTACCATGCCCTAGGGCCATTATAACCAGCTACTCCCTATACAATGTACTAACTGCATGCCAACATTGCAGTTATCAAACATTAATTGTTATGATTTACTGTTATTTGTTGATACAATGCTCAGTTAATACAAAAATAAATATAATTGACCATTTAACCCGAACAAAAAAAATTGAGCCATGTCATTACAACTTATCTATACATAAAAATCTTAATTTCACATATTGTTACCTTGATGAGTGTGACCTAAATTAACTTTGTAGCAAACAGCCGACATCTTCCTGATGCTACTGACCTCCATCAGCAGGATAGTACATCCTTCAGCATCACAAAAACTGCTAATGGATGGCTCAAGGACTGTAGCATGGAGTGTTGAGATTGGCCCAAGCCTTCCCTGATATAAATCCAGTGGAGGGCCACGAGTCATATTTGCAGATTCATTGGATAGCCACCCAATTAGTGAAGTATTTTGATTTCTTGTCCTACATAAAGACCATGGCTGACTTGAATGCTAATACAAATCTATACATAAAGTGTTTCTGTCCCATGCAGCTAAACCATAACAATTATTTACTTAATTTATTTCTTAGGGCTTCAAGTGGTAAGAAACTGTCAGAAACACTAGATCTAACTTTCTGTGAGTTACAGTTGGGTGTAAAGAATATTCTTATGCATATCTTGTGCTGTGCCTTTTTACATAAATAAATCACTTTTTAATGCTGATTTGGATGCCCCCCTCCTTAACCAAAGGATATATCACTGCTATATAATACTGTGCAGAATTCTTAAGGAACATTGGACTTTCCTGAGAAGTCCAGCATAACATTCAACTCCAAAAACATTTTTTTCTGTTCATTACTGGAAATAAATGACTATCAACAGTCTGGAAGTGTGTTTGGGGTTATTCTCCTGTTGAAAAATAAATGATATCCAACTAAATGCAAACGGGATGGGATGGCGCTGCAGGATGCTGTGGTAGGCGTGCTGATTCAGTGTGTCTTCAATTTTGAATAAATCCCCAACAGTGTCACCAGCAGACCACATTATCACACCACCTCCACGTGTTTCACGATGGGAACCATGCATGTAGAGACAGTCTATTCACCTTTTCTGCATCACTCAAAGACAAGGCAGGTGGAACCGAAGATCTCAAATTTGGACTCATCAGACCAAAGCACAGATTTCCACTGGTCTAATGTCCATTCCTTGTGTTTTTTGGCCCAAACAAATCTCTTCTGCTTGTTGCTTTTACTTAGTAGTGGTTTCTTGCTATTTGACCATGAAGGCCTGATTTGTGCGATCTCCTCTGACCACCGTGCAGTTTCCACTGAACAGTTGACGTAGAGATGTGTCTGCTGCTGGAACTCTGTGTGGCATTTATCTGGGCTCTAATCTGAGGTGCTGTCAACTTGCCATTTCTGAGGCTGGTGACGCAGATTAATTTATTCTCAGCAGCAAAGGTGACTCTTGGCCTTCGTTTCCTGGGGCGGTCCTCATGTGAGACACTTTTGTTGTAGCGCTTGATGGGTTTTTGCCACTGCACTTGGGGACACATTCAAAGTTTTAGCAATTTTGCTGACTGACCTTCAGTTCTTAAAGTAGAGATGGACTTTTGTTTCCCTTTACTTAGCTGATTGGGTTCTTGCAATAATAGGAATTTTAACAGTTGTCAAATAGGGCTGTCAGCTGTGTACCAACCTGACTTCTGTACAACACAACTGATGGTCCCAACCCCATTAAGAAGGCAAAATATAAAACATATTTAGAGTTATTTATCAATTGTTTATTTGCTACATAATTCCAGATATCTTGCTTCATATATTTGATGTCTTCAGTTTGTATCTAACAATGCAGAAAGTAGTAAAAATACAGAAAATACATTAAATGAGAAGGTGTGTCCAAACTTTTGACTGGTAGTGTGCTTTTGTTATATTAAAGTAATAATAACACAATTTAAAGTTCAGTTAGCTTTGCACAATAATAGCTGGTACAAAAGTCCTCCAAAGAGCTACTTTTTGCTTTCTTACTTTGAGTACATTTTACATCCAGTAGTTTTTTACTTTTGCTTGAGTAACGAAATCAGTGCTTCAACCTTTACTGGAGTATTTTTTAACACTAGTATTTGTACTTCTACTTAAGTACAGAATGTCTGTACTTTGCCACCCCTGGTTGTGTGTAATAAGATTTAAAGATTTCATTTATTCTTTAAAGATCTGTAATGATTTCATCTGCGATTCTGATTTCATTTACTTCATAACTTCATTTCATTCACTTCTCCTCTCCTTTTGTAACAATTTTATGTGCCATGCCAAAGCTTTTCCTGCTTTTTCTCCTTAATTGTGTTAGGTCTCCTCCATTCTAAATAGTTCTGCTTAGGCTTTGTCATTAATTTATCATGTTTTTCTTGTAGTTCTCTTCAAGTACAATTCACCCAAGCTCACCAGAATTGATTAGAAGAATCGAAAGAAATTTTTCCAAGGCATAAAGAACATGAAAATCTTGACCTATCCTGCTTTGTATCAACAGTTCATACTGGTGCTGGTGTAATAAAGATGTGGGAGCGTATTGTTACTGAAGATCTCCATCTATTTATCACCATTATGTACTTATCTTTTACAGCAGGATTTCTCCAGACCTTTGTAAAAACAACGAGATACGAAATCAACTTCTAATGGGCTAGTATGAGGAAATCAGCTTGTTAGAAATATGGCTATACATCAGGTTTTCAGTAGAACCTTGCCAACTAAGCAGCATTGCTGAGAAACATGGCATCAAAATCAAGTGAAAGACTGAGAAGTCAGCTTGTTATTCTGAGCAAAATTCTCTAAACCAGATGAGCTATGTTCAAAGCATGATTCACTCATGGCCATGTACTAAAAAGCTCAACATTACATATACTTCCACTCTCTGGCTTTATTTACCCTAACATCAGTAATCAGGCGATCACACGAAGATACTTATCATCTTGGTAAGTCAACCCACAATTTCGGAATGATGCTATGATCACATTGACTGATTCATTCATTTCATTTCTGATCACGTAAGTTATGTTTGTTTGGGCAGTCAGTTGGTTTGTCAAGTTCACATTTCTTTGCCTGAGTTCAGTTTTGTTTCTTTGACTTCTTTTATTAGCTAAATATTTATCACTTTTGTAAATATAAGCTTTTGGGTTAAATAAAGGAAAAATCCTCTTCTTCCAATAATTCCTCTGACTCCTGCTTTTCAACTTGGTCCATCACATAAAAGGAGGGTTTGTATGAATTAAAAAACTTTAAAGTAAAAGCAGCTCTCTTACCAGTTTGCTTCTTGTCGATGTGAATGGAGTGGCAGTGTGATTTTCCAATTTCTTTACTGAATAATGCTACTTTAAGTGCTTAATGATTTGATCAACTCCCTCCATGTGGTCAAGAGACTGAAAAAATGCTGTGCATGTTTCTCCTTTCTCCTCACAAGTTGTTCTTCACTTGTTTGGTCAGCGTGGTCAACTTTCCTTAGGATTGATAACTAAAACTGTTATTATTATTATTATTATTGTTGCAAAAATCTATTTTTCGTTTATATTAGTGAATTTAAATGTTATTCACACCTAGTTTTGTTAATTTTTTAGTGTATTTTCAGTTCACTAAAAATATTTATTTCTATTGTTGTACAGTATTCACTGTTGTAATACTGCATACTGCCACTGGGGACAGCAGTCCTTCTTCGCTGTATCCCTCATACATGGAAAGCGTTTCCGTTTCCGGCTCTTGTGACAACAATCGCAATGGCGGCAGCTGAAGAAGCAAACGGAGGAACAGGCAAACTGGAGTTGTATCCTTTATTGTTGTCAATATTTACCACTGAGGTCTATGAAAACTTTAATGATATTTTCTACTAGCGAAGGGCAAAGCGAGGCTTCTTGAAACAACAAAACATTCGAAGTATTTGTGCCGGTAATTGTATCGAGGTTTCGAAATAACCTGAATCTGAATCTGGGCTCTCTCTGTTTGGGTGTGTTAGGTTGACTTTTAAGCTTAATAGGAGTTTGTGTCATCAGGTTTGTTCTACACTGTCAAGCGAAGCTAGAAGCTGGCATAGAGTTTGAAGTTTAAACATTTTTAAATCATCCTCTAAAGAAACTTTCCTTAATTTTATTTACTACTCACCGATGACTATAGCTACTGTGGATGTTGTAACATTATGTTTGAGTCTGGAGTTTTGGTTATAGTGAACCTGCACCTTCCTGTTGTTTAAGAGATATTTGCACAAGAAGAGTCAGTGAGAATAAAGAAAAGGGGTAAAAAAAAATGTTAATAAATAGGTCGCTTGTAATAAATGGATGTGTTTTTCAAGCTTTTATTTTTAAAGCATAAATATATTCCTTATGGTGGGGCAGTGTGTCAGTAACAGATTATAGTAAGGATGAAGCCTTTTTAATGCAGCAAATAGCATTTTCCATTGAAAGTAGGGCAAAATGAGAGAACAGAGTCAGAGGTGAAAAACCCGGCCTCTTTTATTTTTCTCTTTTGCCTCAGTCATGTCCTCAGTCTTCCTTGACCCTCGTGCAGCTCTCTGGATGTTCCCTTCCCATCATCTCGTGAGGCCACCATCGCTCTGCGGTCGCTCTCCCCGGACAAAGAGCCCCGGAAAGGCGGCATAAGCAAACTGATTACAGTGTCTGGCAGCACGCTTTCTGTGTGAGATTATCTTCCTTGGCTCCTTCATAGCCTGTATCAAACCGAGCCCTAACATCTGTGTCCTTTTTGTACTAAAAATCCTTCACTGTGTTTCAGGAGGTGGAGCGCTGATGAAGCACGAATCCTCAGAGTGTCTGTGAACTCGTTTCTCGATCATCTATCCCTTGTTATGGAGACCATGGAGATGTTTGGTCCACCTGTTGCCATATGATGTATAACAAGTGATTCTGGACTCTGTTTTTGATGCTTGGAACTAACTGAGGTCCTACAGACTGGACTGAAGTTTGATTAAGTGAGCTAAAGCAACTGGCACCTTCGAACACAGTAAAAGGTGGTTGATGAAGTGGAACTGAGGGGGAGATCATGACACTGGCTCAGTGCTCAGTTGAATAATTTCTACAGCTGTGATTGAAATAGATTCACAGAATGTATCTGATGGGGGTTTAACCATAATAATTCTTTTCAAAAATACAAATGTATGATTATACAAATATTTAAAACTAACTGAGGTTAGATTTAAATATTAGTAAGTTCAGTCTTGCTTTATTTGGCTACAGCTTCTAGATGCCTTTTAATTTTGTTTTGCCGGCAATCATAAAGTTACATTTTTGGACAGCTAGAAAGATACTCTCACTGAATGTGTATGTGTTCAGATGAAGACTTCTCATCCAAACAATGAATTAAAAATCTGTCCAGCTATCACTATGTAAACCAGTCCAAGGCTTAGACCATCAAATTGATAGAACTTTATAAAAATGAGAACTTTTCGGCACTCGTTTTCTCACACAGTTACATTTGAGATCATTTATGTACATGTAAATAAAGAGTTTATGATTACTGAAAGTAGTGCTGCAATAATTCAGCAACTAATTCGAATGACTCGATTATAAAAAAAAATTCAACACACATTCTTTGCTCCGATGCTTCATTTAGTAGATGGCTCTGTAGCGTGCCATTGTCACCATGGAAATGTGAGTGTTTTACCCACATTTGCGATTAAAAACAGACTTGCAATAGACACTAACTTAGGAGCAAGTTGTGGACCTAAGAGCAGACCACAGTAACCTCCCTGAACAGGGTCCAGTAACCATCACAGTAGCAGATATCTAATAAAGGGTCTCCAGTATGAAGAGTTGGACAGCAGCAGGTCCCGACATGCTTCACGCATACTGACTGAAGAAGTGGATTCCACGAGCATACGGCAGCACAAATGAACCAGCTGCTAATCGACGAGAAACACCCAGAATTGCTAACTGAAGGTCCCATCCAACTACAAGCCAATAACCTGCCTGAGCACCACATGGAAACTCCCGTCAGGAATCATAGTGGCTAAGATGAACAAGCACATGGCTAAATACATGAGTGGGGAACACCAGAGGAGCGAAACACCAGCTACTGACTACAAGACCACCTGTGATTTAGTGCCCCACACCTGGATCCCAGAATGCCTAGAATTGTGCAAGATCATTAGGACCCTAAAACCCATCGAGAACTCAATGGGGATGTGGCGTACAACGCTAGGGGCAAACTTCAAGCCTATAGCACTGTCCCCACTGCTGTTCTGCATAGGCCTGAACCCCCTCAGTCAAATCATTGACAGGACTGTCTTCAGATACTGACTATGGAATGGAGCAATCATCTGCCACCTCCTCCATATAATAAGCTCAATGCCTTTTATCCATTACCTGCTCCTACATGACGTTTGTGCAATCAGAGTAAACTTCTGTCATGCTACCCTTATCTGATTTTTACTGCACTACCAACTTCTTAACGCATGTTTAAAAAGAACAAAATATACATAAAATACATGTTCTTTAAAAGGAAATACTCCCCAGAGAGTGGCAGCTCTGGAGGTTTGTGCTCTGCTACAGCAACATGACAAAACAACATCTCTATGGGAGTGCTTCTTGTTTATGCCATGAAATGTGCACCATACATTCACTAATGTAATGGGAAAAGAACAGGGCTTCATGTTCTGCTTTCTTAGCAAAAGTGAATTTAAATTTCAGTGTCATTTTAATTCAATATTAGTTTCCAAGACATACAACATACATTTCTGTCTTTATTATATAACATGAACTTTTCAGAGTGATGGTTAACAGCCCAATAGAAAACTTTATATTCACACTGCTATACACTGTAAGTAAAACTGATTACATAAAACTTCATATAACAGACTCTTTGCATTAAGTCTGTGCTCCTCAGAGTCGCAGCAGGAGATAATTCATTAAAATCAGTCTGTTTCCATTCATAATCCTCATGTTCATCTATAACTTGTTTCTCTGTGTGGCCTTAAAAGTCGTCATCATCACATATGTCCAGATACACATCGAAGGCCTCTCGATTGCAGTTTCCATCAGGGGTGAACACATATTTATGGAAGGTCCCGTCCACACATATGGCTGCAGGAGACAAAACAGAACTACAATGACAATTTTCTTTTTTAAAGACACAATGAGTGTAGCACTGTGGCTCTACGGTATATGGAGACAAAAAAAAAAAAAAAAAAAAAAAAATGGCATATTGACACAAATTCTTGTTCAACTATCAGATGCCATATGTAAATACAAGTGAACTCATGCTAAGTGTAAAACATGCGTGCATGGTGCATACAGCACAGAATGGTCATTATGGGAGTTTTTTTCTGGACTTTTTTTTTTCCCTTCTTACCGCGAAGGCCGACACATATGATCCAGGGCTGCAGCTACCGATTGTTTTAGTAATCCAGCAATCCACTGAATATTCAAGCTATAAAGTTTGTTTTTCTTCACATGCCACTATCGTATTTTTTTTTTTTTTTTAAATAATTGCAGACATGGGTCAAATGCTTGCGTTTACATCCTTAAAACGCATTAAAAACAGCATCAAAGCAAAGAATCAGATGATTTTTGGTAAAACTCCCATCACTATCTAATCCTATCCAATAAAGAAAACGGGATCAGCTGTTTGAGAGTCTATAGGTTGGTGTGCTTCCAGTGTGGCTCTCTCCCCTCCCCATCTTGACTCTCGGGATGTTACACTGTGACCAACTTCTTTTTCAGATTCCCGATAAGCATTATTTCGCCGCACATCTCCTCCTTTATTGTTGAGCCCCAATAGCAGGGTCTCTGGTGCTATGCTACCATGTCCTCACGCCGGAAGTCCCGGCTCTTCCTTCTTTGTTTAGCAGTGAACGAGCCAACCATTACATGCTAGGTGTGAATTTATGGTTATGTCACTGTAACAACCAATGCAGTCATGTTGCCGTGTTGTGTATATGACAAAAGAAAACATTTATATTTTGACGTTTCCCTCACCAATGACTGAGTTGACGTTCTTGGAAGTATTCTTTCCAAAAGCACAGATACAGGCACACTCAGCAGGCACAGTAAAGCTGGCCAATGACCATTGGCTGTCCACATACTGACCAATCACAGGACCCACCTTCCCAACACGTGCCAGCCTGTGGGATGAAGAGGAGCAGAGGCGTGAGGATCACGATGGTGTGTGTATGTGTGTGTTAAAAGGACTCAATTAGCAGAAAGTGGTCTTACGCAGAGCGACGGTTGAGTTTGGTGTCTTTGAGTGCAAAGATGTGAACTGTGCCTTTGTCACTGGATGCGCACAAGAAGGATGAGTCATGGCTGAAGTTGATGCTGGAAAGAAAAACCACAAGTATCATTTTACAACTGCCAAACAGGCCATTCTGTAGCTCGGTTACATTAAAACCCTCACCTCATATTTCATGCCTTTCCTAAAAATCAGTTTATTCATCATGCAGAATAAATATGGGATAAGAAGGCCTTTTCTTTGTCTTTTATTTCTCTGATCTTGATGGAGGAAAAGATAATTAATGTATTGTTCTATTGCCAAAAAAAATCCTAGTTTTTAAGATGTAAGATCTATATTAGTTTAGACTATTGTAATTCATTTAATTAATTAAAGAAATTACCAGAGAACATAATGTGCCCATTAACACATAATGGGCCAGATTCAGCAACCCCTGTTCATGTTACAAAGTATGGTTAATATCAACTGAAGCTGTGCAGTGGTGATCTTTTTTTGAATGATATGTGTAGACAGATATTTTTGTAACTGCCTCTATTCATATGCATTCATAGGAGTTTTAGGAAGAGGGCATTTATTTATTTATTTTTGATTTATTGGGTGAAGGATCTCTGTAATGCTAAGCGTGCTCCTTGCTGCATGCACTGAGGTCTGATGGTCTGATTCTGAGAGGTTTTGAAGACACAGGAACATTGAAATATTCTGGAACATTGGTGCACTACCCATTTACTACTTGAGTGTTTACCAGTAAAGAGTGGCAGGGTCTGTTCCTCTGCGCAGCTCCACCAGTTTGTCCCTGGTCGTTGTGTCGAACAGGCGGATGAGGGTTCCTTTACGAGAAGCTGAAGCTGCCACGCTGCCGGGCTGGTTGAGTGCCACACAGGCAATCTCGCTCTGATGGGCGTTGATAGTAAAAGGGGCAGATGATGTTCCAGGTTTGGTGTTGGACAGATCCTGAATAAAAAGCAATATGTTAGACTACAACTTTTACGACACAGACATTTTCTTCAGGAGAAATAAAACGTCCTGTTTGTTTGTGACTTACAACCAGCTGCAGGCTGCCACATTTGTGACCTGGGAAGACCAGAAGCTGTTTCTCCAAACTGGGACACAAATCACAAAGACCTGAAAGAAAGAATTCACTGTATTCAAAATGCTAAGCAGTATGTTGCAATGGAAAAACAGCTCTACACAAGTAGTATGATACCTTTGGGGTTATCTCTGGTGTCAAACTCAAAAAGCTTGACAGGGTTGTCTGGAAAACTGTACACATAGATCCTGTTCTTCAGCACAATGATGATCCTAGAGGGAGCAAAGGCAACTATCATTTTGACAGTTCAGTGACAATAAACAGTATGTGTGAGGTGATGTAAAACTCACTTGTCGTGTCTCATGCGGACAGCCAAAACAGGCTTGGTGAAGGTGAATTCCAGCACCAGTTTGTCCTTAGGATCCCGTGACTCCCGAGCATCGTCCCAGATCAACACTGAGACATAGACGTTGTTTTGTTAAAAACTTATTTTTCATCATGTTTTTAAGGTGTACTCACATATCTTGGGTATAGCAAACACCTCTCATAATAATGACCCCCCCCCCACACACCGGTCAAAGCTGTACAATGCACATCCTACTTTAAACCAACTCACCAGATATTTCTGAGAATTTAGGATTGACTCCACCTCCAATTATGGCCAGCAGGTTAGAGCGATGCAGCATGGAGCACAGGGCTACACTGCCAACCTGCTCATGGTCTGCAAATGACACAAACACATATTCAAGTCCTTTTTAGGGAAAGGTGCACGAGAACAATGTTTTCCTTGTATTCTCGTTATGAAAGTCATCGTTTTCCCAGCATTTCAGCCACTTGAGGTACCACGAAAAACATTTAAATACACTAATAAAAGTCTGAAAAGTATTAACATCTATAAACACATAACATGTCTGAAATATTCATGAAACATTTGAAAATAATTACCAAAATGTCTTGAAAAATATTGGTAACATGTGTAGAAATAATGAATGAGCTCTCTCTCAGGCACTGCTCTACATGTGAAAGCCGGGTCAGGGGACTCACCCAGGTGGCCCTTCTCCATCAGCGGCTCCACGTTGTAAATCCTGACCCCCGTCTCCATAGCGCAGCAGAAACAGCCTGGCGATGATAAGAGGACAGAGAAGATTTAAACCTATGAATCATTCTTATTCAGCTTTGGCAAATCTAACATGTTAGCTGCCTGGAGCCGTTTACAGCCCAGTAATAATCCTCCAAACTGAACCAGGTGCTGGGGACATCAGATGCTTTTTCATTGTCTTGCCTCCATAGTTCTCTGTAATATTCTGGATATTTATAATTGAGCTACTTGTATATATTAAAGTTATTTCTTATATTTTGTAACTTTGTAATCTATTTTATTATCTAATTTAGTTCAGTCTGTTGCTGTTCCTATCGTCTTGGAGCAACTGTAAACACATAATTTCCTTAGGAATTAATTAATAAAGTATTCTGACTCCGATTCAAGTGCTACATCATAGTGCTAGCAACAGTAACAGACTCAGCAGACTGATTTTGCTATTATATACTAGTTTTTAATATATTCTTTCTAAATAATGCTAACCAAGCAAAGCAATCAGTATATTAAAATAAGTGACTAAGAAGCAACAGCCTATTTGCTTTTTATGAGATCTTCTGTCAGCTGCTCCTCTCTGGGGTCACCACAGCAGATGATTTGCCCACATCTCACCCTGTCCCAGCATCCTCCTCCTCCTCTGTCACACCAAACCTCTGCATGTCTTCTTTCACTACATCCATGAATCCTTTCTTAGGTCTTCCTCTTTCTGTCTGGCAGCTTCATCTTCAACATCTTTTGTCCAGTTTATCTTCTATCCCCCATCTGCACATGTCCAAAACATGCTTCTCTAACTCTGTCTCCAAACTAGTCAACCCACACCTTCCCTCTGATCTACACATTCATCAACATATTGCAATACATTTTCAGTTTACACAGAAGATAAGTCTCAGCGCTGCTGTGTTGGGGGAAGGCTGTGCTCACCAAGCAGTGACCAGGTCAGAAAATCAGACGATTAACCGGCAAAACGAGTAATCACTGGTAATTAATGAACGTGTGGATGGATATCAGGAGAATAACTGAAGGTACATATAGATTTTCCTTTATCACACATTTGCCTGGTTCTGTATTTCTTACTAATTCTGTTTTTGTATATGTAATATGTTTAACCTCAACCACAACTAGCTTAATACATGTAGTTTCTGTCTGGTGGTTAGCTCGTAAATCGTTCTGGGTTTTTCACAGCAGTGTTCAGTCATGTTCAGTTTCATCTATGTGTATTATTCTAATATCATACCCATCTAACCTAATTTAGCAAATTTTCAGAGAGTGACTTGTAAGTTAAAAGACATAAGAAATCTTACATGGATTATTTCCGAGACACAACTTTATGTTGAAAAGCTCTGAAAAGAATGTAGTTACAGAACAAAGCCATTTCCCTTGAAGGCCTTCCCTTTGTGTAGCCAGAGAACGTGCCACCGTTCTCACACCACTTTCTCTAGTTTCATTGTACCCATTGTTATCTTGTTCTTTTGGGCGTGCATTTTCTCCTATAACGTTAATATGAATAAAATGTTTCGAGCCTCTCTGTTTGTAAATCTGCCAGGTTTCTCCTCAGTAACTCAACTTAGTTTGGCATCTAAAACGTGCACTAACTCAGTTCATGAACAAAGGCAACTTACTTTGGTCCTGATTGAACTGCAGGCTGTTTACTCCTCTCTGCTGGGCCATGGCTCTCAAACAAGCTATTACCGGTAAACTGCAGCAACCTGAGAAAGATGGGACAAAAGAATAGGACGGATGTTCAGGCCACAGTCTTCGTTTTTCTCTGGATGCTTTAAGCTGAGCAACACAAGCTGGCAGAGGCAGCTAGCCACATTAGCAGGAGGCAGAAGCGATCATTTGTTGGTTTTTCTCTGGGTTCAAATATATATGCATATGCAAGTCTTACCATAAGGCGCACACCAAAAACGAGACGAACGATTTCAGGCGCTGATCAAACGTCGACGGAAAACAGAAATATTGCAACACACAGGTTTGTTTTTGTTTTCCAAGGAAGACGTCACCGACACGTGCTTCCGGTTAGGTTCCGCTTCCTGTTAAAAATAAGTAAACAAAAGAACGTTAAATTTCTATTAAACGTTAAAAGATTAATTGCATAATCTGAGTTCATAATTGTAATAAACATATTCATATCAATTATTAGCCAACCAGCTTATTTTCATCAGAATAAGTGGTCCTTCAAACTGGAATACTCACACTGGTTTCTGTGGGGCTTTTTATGGCGGTTGCCAAACACCTTCAGGTGCATTACCGCCACCTTCTGGACTGGAGTGTGGATCAGAACAGCTTTTACACCCATGCTCTCATATAACTTATGAGAATATGGGTGTTGCTTTTTAAAACCCAAATATCGCACTATAATCTACATCACCTGTATTCATTTGTAATATTTATTTTACCCTTAATTGAAGTCTATTTTTCTGCAATTCAGAAAATTGAGAAAATTCAGAAATTGAGTGAGTTCAGTGTGCACATCTGATCATCAAGCCTACCATTTCTTCCCCCAGAAGCCAAAAAAGTGCAAACAATAAAGTCTTAACAAATTCTGGTTAGAGAGAAACAAAGTATTTTGGTTTATTGAACAGTGGAGATGAATCCACCAGATCCTGGCCATCATATTTTGATTAATAGATGTGTCAGTGATGACAACTAGTTTGTTTGCTGACTGCTAGTGTCATTGTTCAGGTGCTGGAGTAGGCCGATAGAACCGCAATGCTAGTAATCTGGTTCTCATAGCCTCCATCGGTGGCACCGAGATCAGACATCAATCCCAGTCATGACTTTCCTTCTCAGTTTGTTTAAGGGAATCTTGGAAAAACGAGAAACAAGCAAAGATTAAAAACAGCATTTTTTTAAACTCATTGAGTCTGCATGTATAGAATTACTAGTTAACTTGGACTTTTTAAAAATATAATAAAAATAGTCTAATAAATGGTTTTAATAAGCTTTTTCATCTCTGGAAGTTAAACTGCTGCTATCATCTTCGTTGTACATCCAAATGCATCCTCAATAATCGAGGCAAGGAAAACCCAGAAAGGACATTCTGGGATCATCAGGTCATTGCCCTTTTTTTTTTTTTTTTTTTTTTTAAATTCATTTTGCAAACTCCAGATGAACAGAATCAGCTTTCAAGGGCATCTTTGTTGTCAGATGTCAGTTCAACATCATTTGACTGCCATGTCTCGGTCAGACATCTTTTCTTTGTTTGACATTTTTCCCTCTCTGTAGTTGGTTTGCATCTTTTCAGTCCTTAATTTCTGTGACTTTAGCAGTTTCTTTAACACAGCCCCCCTCTGGCATTTTGTAATCTGTTCATTCGGGTCTTAAAGTCTGTATTCTGCCACACTAGTGTTTTGGCTGTTTCTGCTGGCTGACTTACATTCTGAGACTGTTCAGAGTGAGACTTATTATTAGGTCTTTAGTTTCCTTCAGTTATTCTTTTACTTGCTATTGAGGCCAGATCTCAGGTATCTATTCCAGCTTTCAACTGTTGAATGTGGTAAGTAATTACAAAGCCCACCCTACATTTCCTTACAGATTTTCCTTTATGTTGGTATTCTATTGGATGTGACCGCGGCTTACAGAGTGGTTCAGACTTTAACCAGATGTGCTACAAATTCTGGGTAAACACAAAGGTAACTACTGATGTCCTTTGCCAATACATTTCATTGGCATATTTTATACAGTTAGGTCCATAAATATTTGGACAGAGAACTTTTTTTTTCTTCTAATTTTGGATCTGCACACTACCATAATGAATTTTAAATTCAAATGCAGTTGAAGTGCAGACTTTCAGCTTTAATTCAGTGAGTTACATAAAGATTGCATGTACATAATCCCTTAATTTCAGAGTGCAAAAGTATTTGGACAAATGGAATAACTGAAAATAAAATATTCATATCTAATACTTGGTTGAAACCCCTTTGTTGCCAATGAAAGCCTGAAGTCTTGAACTTATGGGCATCACCAGATGCTGGGTTTCCTCCTTTTTAATGCTCTGCCAGACCTTTACTGCAGCAGCTTTCAGTTTCCGTTTGTGGGCCTGTCTCGGGTTTTCAACAAATGAAATTCATGCTCAATTGGCCATTCAAGAATACTCCACTTCTTTGCTTTAATAAACTCCTGGGTTGCTTTGGCTGCATGTTTTGGGTCATTATCCATCTGTATAATGAAACACCACCCAATCGATTTGACTACATTTAGCTGGATATGAGCTGACAGCATGTCTATGAACACCTCAGAATTCACTGGGCTGCTTTTGTCCTGTGTCACATCACCAATGAACGCTAGTATCCCAGTGCCACTGGCACCCATGCACGACCAAGCAATGACACTGCCTGTGCCATGTTTTACAGGTAATGTGGTATACCATCATTCTGGTAGAATCTGTCCAAAGAATCCAAATCTTTTTGCATTGCTGAGTTCACTAGTACTTTCCTTCTTTCTCAGGATGTACCAAATTGTACATTTAGCCACTCCTAATATTGTAGCAATTTCTATGATTTTTTTTGTTTCTGTTTTCACAGCTTCACCTGCACAGAAAATGTCTTTTACCGCATGGTTCACAGCAAAATCTTCCAAATGCAAGCGCCACATCTCAAATCAACTCTAGGCCTATTATCTGCTTAATCAATAATGGGATAATGAAGGAATTGTCCACACCTACTCAGGAAATAGCCTTTAAGTCAATTGTCCAATTACTTTTGGTCCCTTTAAAAAAAAATAAATAAATAAATAGCGTAGCACATGTTAAAGAACTGAAACTTCTAAATCCTTCATCCAATTTGAATGTGGATACCCTCAAATGAAAGCTGAGAGTCTACACATTATGTCCATGTCAACAATATGAATATGTTTTAGTAAACAGTTAAAACCTGTGTCAGTGTCATATATATATATATATATATATATATATATATGGCCCTAACTGTATATATAAATCATATGTACATATAAAATGATTAAAAATGCAAAATGGTTGTCACAAGGAAACTCACTTTTGCCACTTGGAGGGAAAACAAAAGTCCTATATTAGGCTGCTCTTTTTAGCTAATGAATCTTTACAACTCACTTGGATTTGGGTAAGACTTGAATTCAGAGGCATGGCTACTTTGACAGGCAGCTTGGCTGACAACTTTTTGATGGACAATCCCAGACATTTTGTTGGATCACTTTCTCCACATTAGCACCAAACAGCGCCTCGGTGCACCTTGCTAAGATTCCACATGCGATCACTTCTGGTTCCAACAAAAATATGGTGGCTACACTAACTTTAAAACTTCAAAATGTGGAGACCACAAATGAAATTTATGTGCAGTGAGCAGAGTTGAGAATATACCACAGCTGTAGAGACGTCGAACCCTTTCAATGTCAGTCTTTGTCAGTTTATCTCTCTGTCCCATTTCCTTCACATCTTTCTTTGGGAAGATGGTGGGCAGGCCGGTCGCTGAAAAAAAATCCCTGACACAAGAGTAAACATCTTAAAGTGCCACGTAACCTTTACAGAGAAACAGTTTGTTATACATTTGTCATCTTGGGTACTGTACCTTCCATAGTGCATGATGGAGGTAGCGTCATATGGAAGAGAAAAGGTCTCACCATCTTGCATTCTGAAGTTTTTCTCCATCCC
The DNA here is from genome assembly GCF_051167445.1 of Perissodus microlepis. NCBI lineage: Eukaryota > Metazoa > Chordata > Actinopteri > Cichliformes > Cichlidae > Perissodus > Perissodus microlepis. Next base: position 56,085,385 of record NC_140467.1, on the reverse strand, counting down.
TGAAAGACATGCGATACTTTCCCTGAGTGTAAACAATCAATAACCCCCAAAAAGTTTTGGTAAATGCACAATGTGCAGTAAACTGTGGTGAAGCTCATCTTCCAAGATATGAGCTGTGTAAACATGTAAACAGGTTCATTTTTTTTTTTTTTTTTTTTTATGTCAAATAAAGGGAAAGCTGGAGTTTGAAAAACATACATACAAAATACATTTTCTTATTGTACAAGTTCCAAGCATTATGACCATTTAGCTACCATAGCTTTTAAACTGTACAGATAATATTTGAGGAGAACCCTTACCTGGCATAATGTTGCTGTGAATAACGGTGATGTGCTGTTCACGGTCCATCCTTGTGTGTTCATGGTGGAAACCCAGAGCATGAAGAATCTCATGTGCAATGTTACCTACCATGCACTGGGGCCCAACAAAAACAGGCTGCTCGCCACCCTTTAAGCCCACAAATGACGCACAGCTAGAACAAAACTGCAGGTTAGTGTCCTGTTTTTTTTTTTTTTTTAATGAGACATCCATCTTTAAACATTAATATCTGAAAAATATAAAGCAGTTGTTGCTGTACTTAATCTTGCCAGCAGTGAGGAGAGTCTTTTTCTTTTTAAACCAGCATTATGTGCCTTGGTCAGGGTGCTTAAACTCACTTTCAATTTATCCATTTCCATCCTCACAGTCATGAGCTCTGAGGCATGACTGAAGTACCAAATTCACAATTTTTTGTTTTGTAGACTGACATTGCTGAGTGATTCTCTGTTACGTAATAGCAGTTGCTAGATTTAGTGAAGGCTGATATAGGTCAAATATTCTGAGTATGCTGACCTGCAGTACAGGCCAGAGGTTTCTGCAGCCAGGATGTCATATTGTCATGTTAAGATACAGAAACTGAATATTTCAGAAACCCAATCAGAACACTAAGTGCTGCAGAAAACTTGGGGTGTTCAGCATACAATCTGAGCTCCAACTGCAGTTCAAACAGAGTTTAGACTGAGCTTCAGAAAACTACCTACCCTGTACTGGTTTTGAAGAGCAGGTAGTTTTGCTCGATAGTTCGCTTGTGGAAGGATACACAGGTGTGTTTGGACACCATCTCCATAGCAGAGAGAATATCATCTGTGCGACTAGCTGAAAAACAAAGTGGCAGTAAGACAGACTTCTCAAAGATCCAATGATCTTTAATGCACATACTGTGTTTACCTAAATCTGGGCTAATGATATAGGGTATCTCCAGAGATGGCCAGCTACTGCTCACTGCATTCCTGTCATTCTGCAGAAGAAATGAAATGCTTTGAGTGTTCACTGACTGCCTAGTCCACATCACACCTTTGCTCAGTGTTATGAAGCTTAAATGACCTCAATGAACTTTTTCCTGCGATTTTCTGGTCTTAATTGCCATGTTCATGCCCTTCTGAATTTGTTTTGTAAATTATGGTTCACATTAGACTCAAAGGAGGCAAGGCCCCACCTTGTTGTTAGTTTCTGTCATTCTGATCATGTTTGGATTCAGAACACTAGAATTATGGTGGCAAAAATGCTCAGCTGGAAGTTTACCACAGGTCCCACTAACATGGCTGTGGTTATGTCCATATTTTACAAAGAGTACGATTCTTGCAAACTTTTTTACTAAACTCAACAGTGTGCAGACATTTCAAACCAAATTTTGTGTAAAAGTCTGTCTGTGGATCTGTTGCCTCAGTTTTGGCATGTGCTCTCAGGTAACTCACCAACAGCACCATGTCTCCTTCTGCCAAAGCATAGTTTTTGTCCATCAGCTCTAACAGAACGACAAGAGGAGATCAGCATGAAGCTATAAAGTGCTACTACAAAGTTGTATTGTTCAATCACATTCAATTATTTTCTACCATTAGTTCGTGTGATAACTTTAAGGTTTCCAGTGCTTGTTTTGAAAAGGTTTAGCTATTAACTACAACTGATATCCTAAAAACTTCATAAATAAAGGCTGATAAAACATTTATCAGCCACACCCTTGAGGTGCTTCCTAGTTAGCCAAAATGATCTGACCCATTAATAATCAAACTTCATCTAGAAGAATTAACTCAGCCCATATGACTAACTGACACTGAATAAACCTAGGTAGCTTGTGGCTCCTGGTTGCGCACAACTGACTGTGTGCAGTGAGGTACAGCATCATGTATGAAGAAAAATTATGACTAAAACACTGTTAGGGCTCACCTTCTAAAGTTTCTGGGTTTTCCTCCATGTAATGCACCGCCTTGATTAGCCAGTCATCTTTAAGTGCTGTAAAAACACATTTACACAGCATAACGCTCAACAGTGTTCTGATATTTAAAATACCAGAACACTCATCCCTCCAGGCTTAAACGTGAACACATTATACCTCGTTTGGCTTCTTGTAGAGGACTACAGTACACTGAAACACAACAGGAGAGAAAAACACCTGCTTGCTTATTTAAAGAGGAAAAATGTAATTTAAAAAATAATCATGTTAGATGCTGACTTTTTACCATCTTTCAGATATTCTGCACACACAAGAGCAACACAGAGTATTTGCAGCATGTTGTTTAAGGTCAGGACAGAAGTGAGGCTTCCAGCTCCTCATCCTCATTAATTGCACTAAATAAAATCAGCTGTGAGCTGATGCTGCTTCCTCCTTCAGTCCTGTGAGGCTCATAGGAGGAGGTTTCACAGTTTTAATAAGGCAATACATAAATACATTTTAATATGCCAGTATATGGTGTAGGGTTTCACACATCTATTCAAATTATTCTGTTTTTTTTTTTTTTAAGATATCACCAAATCTCAACAACAGTTACCTCAGAGTGTTTCATAGTGTAGGTAAAGGCCCTATAATAATACAGAGGAAACAGAGGAAACCACAACAGTCAGACGGCCCCCTTTTTCTTAATTTATCAATATTTATACTATATTAATATTTTATTATCAGCAGTGGAGAAAGTATGCAAAACCTTAAATAAAATTATATGTATAACTTTCCAAATTACCCAATATATACACACACATTTATTTATATATATTTTGTTTTTTTAATGTATTTTTTTATTTTTTAATTTCTTTATTTTTTATTATTGCGCTCATATGCAGTAATGACTCCACACCAAAGGGTGGCAGACCTGCGCCATACACATGCACACAAATCACTATTAAGAAAAAGAAAGTATTTCCGGTTTAAAAACCAAACACGGGCTGAAGACGTGGGAAGGTAACGCTATTTAGCCGAAATTTCTTGACATTTGTAAGGACACTTTTATCAAAATGTTGAACAGACAGGGAGTTTGGTATGTGCTTAGTGGTCGTTGACGGTAGAAGAGAATAGGCTGCGGTAGTGATGCATGTTAATGAACATGTGGTTCAGCTCTCAGGTAGTAGACAACATGCGCTGGTTTGAAGCTTTGACTGATTTGAAATGCTACACGTTCACTGCTGCGTTTAAACAACGATCAGCGGTGGAGGGGACATTAGAAACTACGCATCCTCTTTCGAAAAGTTTGTACCTTGGACTGATTTGTTTTTGGACAGGCACTTTGTATTGTAAGGTTAAGCCCCAACAGCAATACAGAGAAACCCCAAACATCAGATGACCCCTATGAGGGGCGGCCGGTGAGGGGAGGAAGACAGGAAGCAGACGTGCTGTGGAAGAGAGCCAGAGATGAATAATAATTCATAATTAAATGCAGAGAGGTGTATTAATGTATGGTTAGTGACGATGCAACCAGTGCATCATGGGAATTCTGGTAAGATACCATATTTCTAATATGTTTATGGCTGAGTACAAAAGTCTTAATTTTATCTGAAGTGAGGTGACTGATTGGAATCTTTGCTGCTGTTTCATTCATTATGAGGAGACTTGAAATGTTCAGTGTTTCCTCCCTGCTTCATGGTGCTGGGAGAGATCTTCAGTTGCTAGAACTCACAGACTTTAAAATCATACCTCCAACACGGTGACGTTAAAATGTCTGTCATCTCACGTCACAAACCAAAACTGTCTGAAATCTAACAGGACAACACATTTAACACTAGAGCCAGGAGGGATCATTTTAACTCCTACCTGCAATAACAGCAGTAATGATGAAGTTGTTCATTTTCATCTAATTTCTATTCTAATTTTAAGTGGGATTTGACAATATCAGTATTTAAGATTACTTTATAAGGTTATTATGATCATTTTACAACAGCCTTCATGTCAAGGTAGGATCCATCTTTGAGGGTTTTAAGCTTCAAATCATTTTTCAGTACAACCAGGAAGTAACCTCAAAAGCTTACCAAGGCTTTATTCACCCATCTATATCTGAATGCTTTTATGAAGACGTTTGGAAATATTCCTGTTGATGAAGTGTATGTCACCAAGTTTCCTTTGAAATCCTTCTTCTTGTGCTTCAGTGTTTTGTTTGCAGTCATGACAAGGTGGGCGAGAGCTAACAATGTCCACAAACACAAACCAGCGGAGGCCACCCCCTGGAGTCAGCTGAGAACAGGACGACCACCAAGAGCCGGAGGAGGCGACGGTGGCAGCAGCAGCACTGCTGGTGTTAAAGGAGTAGCTGAGAGGAACCCTCTGAGAAAGACACAGCCCAGTGGGTCTGCTATAAAGAAACCCAACGGCAAGAAAAAGCAGTACATCAGCGAGGATGTAAACGGCTTCCTGGAGTATCTCCAGCAAACGGGGCAGCACCTGGCTAAAAAAAGTCAGGAGGGAGAGCATGAGCTCAGAGAGGAGGTGCAAAATGCTCTAAAGAAAGACAAGAAGAGGGAGGACAGGAGGATAAAAAGACAGACCAATAAGAAGAACAAAATGGTGAGTTGTTGAAAGTCTGAAACATTTTCCCAACTAAGACTTTTGGAAACTCCCACCATGTTCACAGTAGTGAAGTAGTGGCAGTAATAGTAGTAGTTCACAGTACATTGAATTAGAATACCTACATTTGGTCTGAAAAAATAAAGTAGACACAAAAAGTGAAGAAAATTGTGTTTGGTCGATTATTTCTTTGTTTCAACAATATATAAATCTTATACAACTGGAAAGCTTGTTTATTTGTAAGGAAATTCCATTTGTGGTTTGAGCCGTAATCATCTTACATCAGTTTAATGTTGTAAGGTAAAGATCCTACATAGTGCTCTCAGTACTCTTGCTGATAGATGAAAAAAAAACCTAAGTTTTATCAGTTTATACATGTAATGTAAACAGAATTGGTCCTAGTATGGAAACCTGCGGAACTCCACAAGGTTAACTTGCATGAACAAATTGGAGTCTATTAGATAGATATGATATAAACCACTGCAGCGCAGTACCTGTAATACCTACAGCATGTTCTAATAGAATGTTATCATCAGTTGTAACCGTCACTAAAGCTGTTTCTGTGCTGTGATGAGCTCTGAAACCTGACCGAAACTCTTCAAATAAGCCATTCCTCTGCAGATGATCTGTTAGCTGTTTAACAACTGCTCTTTCAAGGATTTTTGAGATGACAGGAAGGTTGGAGATTGGCCTATAATTACCTCAGGCAGCTGGGTCAAGAGATGGCTTTTTAAGCAGTGGTTTAACTACTGCTACCTTGAAAAACTGCAGTACATAGATTAATAGAGATTGGTTCATCATATTTAAGATTGAACATTAATTAATGGTAGGACTTCTTTGAGCAGTTATGAACAGCACGCAAAAGGTGATCCCACGAGTGTTCTATGGGTTTAAGGTGAGGACTGCAGGCAGGCCATTCTATCCACTCCTGAATTCTGGGATTAGTCTCTGATAAACCACGCTGTTTGAAGGCAAACATGTTCATGTTGGAGGATGGAGTTCAGTCTTAGACTGTGGAAAGTTAGTTAGCTGGTGAGCTATAAATATTCCATACTCATCGTTTCCCTACAACGTAATGGATAAGCCAACATAAATCTCAAAGAAAATTCAGTTCAGTATTTTTCAGTTCAATAAAGATAGGGCAGGAGGTGAGATACTGCCGCCTGTGGTCATTTGGGGAGCACTGCAGTTGTTGAAATCTTCCCACCTGTATGAGGTATGAATATACCTGTTAACGTTAACAAGGCTAGGGCCATTATTGTTATTTTCTACAAATTCAAGATGACATTTAAAAGCACTGCAGAGTTAATTGTTTTTAACAGTATCTTCTACCGATGTGCGTGACACACTAAGCCTGCCACCACAGCCGTGAACATCACACCTGTCAGGAGGCTTCATGGTGGCTACACCTGATCTGGAAGTGACACTTTGTTCTCAATTTTTTAGCCGTAGTTGTCCAGGCTTTCTGAAGCTCCTTCAAACTTTCAGTTTGGACATTGGCTGCTTTTTCACTCTGCTTTAGTCTAGTTCGTGTTCCTGGTATTTTGACAGGAATGTTTTTTCCCTCTGTTATGCCACTTCACACTGACGAACCAGTGTTGTGCCTACATGTAACTTTAGGCACAGCTCATCACAAAAACACACCACTTGTTCCTGTTTCTTTAGTTGAATCTATGAAAAAATCCTAGGATAACTAAAATAAGATAAACAAAAACAGTAGATCAATTTGGGAAGCTGTGAGTTGACATATAAATATTGAGCTCACACACTTTTCAATGAAAGTGTTCAGTGCGCATCAAACTGGTATATTTTAAAAAGTTTTTAAAAGTTGTGATGTTTTTTTAAATCTTCGTGAACTTATAGAAATTCTGTTGACCCCGATGTGATCTATGAAGCTCCTCTGAATCCTCACTCATGTGTCTCTTCTCAGTTCTGTTTTAACTGCAGGAAGCCCGGTCACGGGTTGGCAGACTGTCCAGAGGCTGACAGAGATGAGGAGATGGGCCGAGGCATCTGCTTCCGCTGTGGCTCCACTGAACATGAAATCTACAAATGCAAAGCTAAAGTGGACCCTGCTCTGGGTGAATAAACACAGAGACTAACACCTGAACAGCTGTATCAGATTTGCCTGTAACACTGCTGTAACCATGCTGCTTCTCTCAGGTGATTACCCATATGCAAAGTGCTTTATCTGTGGTCAGACTGGACATCTGTCACGATCCTGCCCTGATAATCCCAAAGGACTTTATGCTCAAGGTAAAAAGACAGATATTCATACATCATGTCCTCGATAAGTAATTTCACACTCGCATGAGAGGGGATAGCTGGTTCCATGTTGGCAGTTTACTTAGTCTTTAAACTACAATGGCAGGAGGTCTTCATCTAACCTTTTAGCTCTCTGAGGTAGTTTTAATCAGAAAGGAGAACATTAGCATTCAAGTGTTTGTGTTTTAAAGCACCTTGAGGCAACTGTTACTGTGATTTGGTCCTATATAAATAAAATTGACCCAGCATCTTTTTATGCATCCGGTTCCTAAATCCGTAAAGCAGACCTATTGTGCTCATTTCTAGCTTTATATTTGTATTTTTGGAAGCTAGCTTTGCACCATTGAATGTTTAAAATAACCCTTTACGATGACAGAACTGCATCTGCATCTTGTGTTTTGCAGGAGGTTGCTGTCATATTTGTGGCTCAGTGGAACATTTTCAGAAGGACTGTCCAGAGCACCAGACTCCAAGTGAGTACCTTTGGAATTAAACGTTTGCTTTTGGGATTTCAGTGCACCTGAAAAATGATCCATTTTAGATTATTTTGCAAAATCACTCAGAAGTCTTATATTAATTAGAGAACATCTTTGGCTTAGGAAGCTGAAAATGTAAAGGTCTGTTGTAGGTCTATAACAGATGTGTTTCTAGCCTGTGGTGTGGTGGGTAGCTAGAAATAATGGGAAAGGATTTGGGCGGGGCATGGCTGATGTTTCTTTTTCTTTCCCTCTTCATATGCTTCCAGATAATCATGTGACAGTGGGCTGGTTGTCCAACAATATGAGTGCAGACCATGAGGAAGTGCACATTCCAGTAAAGAAAGCCAAACCCAAGCAGCCTAAAGTGGTGAAGTTCTAATCACAGAACTGAGCAGTGCTAATGTGTATCCCTCGTTGTACTTCTCTGACCCACCTCAGCTTCTGGACTTCATAAATGGACAGGTTACCCACTAACAGGGAATGAAGTCTTGTATACCACTGTATATGAATGAGATCTTTTTAATAAAAAGTTTTCCACAGCTACTTTTGATATGCTATAGTTAAGAATTCTTGTAGTCATAGTCATAAGTGGACACAGACTAAGGCCCCTGCAATTTCCCTCAGCATATGGATTGCCCACTCAAACAGTGGATGGTAAATTAAACAATCAGGATGTGATTGAAGGGAATTTTTATTTCAACAAGAATTTTACAGTCATCCACTGGGTTGTCTTCAGTTGTCCAATTACTTTTGAGCCTCTGAAAATGACAGGGTGTATAAAAATGGCCTAAATGGCTTGTGCAATACCTTTGTTATTAAAGCTGTCATTAAATAAAAAGTCTGTGTCTGTGTGGATGTGGACTCCACTTGCTGCATAATCAGCACATGTGTGGTTGTGATGCTTTGTGGAGCTGCAATGTGGAAGCACGGCCACTCAGAGGCAGTACTAAGTCTTTCTGAGCTTCTGTTATGGACCAGTTAAGCTTTGGCCTGAAAAATGTAGAGAACTTATAGTCAGTAGGCTGCAGGCCTGCCTCTAAAAAATTGTGTCTTTGATTCTCACAGCGCTGAAAGTCCTGTTTTTATGTTTTGCATAAAAATCTGGTACAGTGTCAACAACCAACATCTTTTTCTTATTAAGGGATGTTTTAAAGCTGCAAGGAAAATTTCCTTCTCATAGGCATAAGGGAATAATGTGATAATATTGCAGTGTGTTTTCAGTTTTCACAGCTCACCAGGGGGGCTTATATGACTGATCAATAAGAATGTCAGCAGTCCGACTTGATAATAAACTGAACCTCAAACATAATACACTGGCAGCTACAGAGAGGAGGCTAACAGACTCACAGGAAGCTTCAGGAATAACAGATCATTTTTTTGGACTTTACTCAAATGTTCACTCCAGACTTTTTCTTTCAAGATGAAGATAAATCTTTGTTTTCAGTGCAACAGCAAGGGCCTGTGTTGCACTGAAACTTCCCCCTGAGAGCACGAAGAAAAGAACTTACATCATTGATGATGCAAAAGGTTTCTTGGAAATCCAGTGCAGTCCTCAGCAGACAAAACTGCTTTAGTTGATGAGAAAAATAGTGGCTATCAATGCTGACCTGATGTAGTGCTGGCCTAGAAAGATCTTTCTTCTTGAGTTTATTTATATTAAAAAGAAAACGCTTTACATATCAGAACATAATAATCATCTAGTCAACAATGAATTACAGTAGTCCAGCCTAGAAGTAATAAATACATAAACTAGTTTTTCAACATCAGGATATTTCTAATTTTAGAGATATTGTGCAAATGGAACAAAGCACTCCTACATATCTGTTTAATATGTGCATTGAAGGATATATCCTGGTCAAATACGAGCCCAAGAAAAACATCAGCAATCTAATTACTCTGGAAAGAGTTACAAGGCTCTATCCGAACAATCTAAAGTCCATCATTGTAGCCCAAGAAAAATTCTTCACGAGTGGAAAACAATTAAGACCCAAAGGTCTGACTGTGCAATGTTCAGAGAAACTGCAACAACCCCCCCTCCCCCCCCCCCCCCAAAAAAAACAAAACCTCAAGAGCTTGATCTTGGACTCATTACAGTACAACTTGAAAAGGTTTGTGCGATTATGACTTCTAAAAACAACATGTCAGCACAGAATCAGAATACTCTATTAATCCCTAAGGAAATTATGTAAAAGCACAGTGTAGCTTTGCAGAGCTGCATCTAAACAAAACATTAAAAAACTTCTGGAACAATAAAACCAAAGTGGAGATGTTTGTCCATAGTAACAGCAGCACGTTTGGAGTAAACCAAATGGCACAAACACCTCAGACCAGCTGTTAACACAGTGGTGGAGCGATGATGATTTGGGCACCTTGCAGTCACTGAGTGGAGCATGAACCAAAGTTTTCTAGAGTCAAATGTGAGGCCATCTGTATGAAACCTAAAGCCTGGATGAAACTGGGTCATCTACAGGGCAATGAATGCAAGCACAGCAGCAAATCTACAAAAGAATAACTGAAAAAAGAAAGAATCAGTGCTGCAGTGGTCCAGTCAAAGTCCAGACCTCAAACGCGCCTGAAATGCTGTGATGGGACCTTCATTGAGCTGTGTATGAACAAATGCCCACAAACCTCAATGAAATGAAGCAACACACTTACATTAAGTAGTGGAGCACAATGATGACATTGACTCGTCCCCATGCAGTTCAGTTCAATATTATTTAAATAGCGCCAAATGATGACAACAGTTGCCTCAAGTCGTTTTATGTTGTAAAGTAAAAACCCTACAGTAATACACTAATGCACGGTTGAATTGTGGCTCGTGTTTAAGATAATGCATCCACAGTCTTAAGTTCATATGCATTAGTCAGTTGTAACTGATCACAATTGTATGTTAAACTGATTTCATGAATTAGATCATAAAGTCCTCTGTTTCTCCATCTTCATCAGCCACATCTCTGCTTTACCTGGGTGTGTTGTGTTCCTCTTCTTTCTCTGTAGGATTGCTGCCATTTCTCTCACCTATTCACAGCTATGGTTTTGGTTAAACCTGGATCATGCAGTCTGAGTTGGTCTCTCTCTGTGACAGTTAATAAATAATGGACTTTAATGCCTCTGTGGAACAGATTTGGCTGGTACTCCACATGTTGTTTATGTTAGGGTTAGGTTAACATCTTGGCTTCACTTCCAAAAGAGTTAATCAGAAAGAAAAGTCTTACAGAGGAAATTATGACAAATGTATATTTGTTTTATATGCTTGCATGTTAATGATAGTATATTTTTCACACAGTTGCTCATAGGAAGGATAGTTTCTGAAAATTCTGACACAGTAAATCATAGCAGAGTGAGTGGGGGAGAGTGGCTACCCTCATAAGACCCCCCCACACACACACACACACAAACACACACACACAGTCTGCACACAGCTGGATTCTTTCTCATGGAGGCAAAGTGAAACTGCAGCCAGACAGCTCCTGCACTGTGCCAGCTCGCAGCCCACAGTGGAGGATTACACAACTTACCAAAAAGTTTTCATCCACAGGAGAGTGTGCCTTATAACAAAAGCACAGAGGCTTCATTCTCTTATGTCTCCTGGTTCCAATTTCAGAGAAGCTGAAATGGGGCCTTTCCTCCAAGCATTGTTTTTATGATTTTGAATTGCCCAACATCTTGCCTCAGTCCTGTTCTCCTCTGAGCATGCATACATACGTAAATCTTCAGAACCTCAAGGTCATATCCCTAACTACCATAATGATGGCACCATTAAAAGTAATCATACACTACTCTTTTTGGTATATTAGCAACATGGCTCAAGCATCGATGGTACAAACAGCTATCAGATGCTAATGGCTTTTTGTACATTTTTTTTGTAGTTGTTTTGTGTTTCTTTGCTGTAGTGCTGTGATATTTTGCACTCTGTACTTTTTATGCATTTCTTTGCTGTCGTATTCTTCCTCCTTTGAGTTTCTTTTTATCTATCTTTGTGTCTTATTTTATTTTTTCTGCCTCTTTTGTGTCTCTTTGGAGTCTTTCTGTCTGCTAATAATTGCGTGACTTTTTGAATTTGTGTCTCTTTGTAATCACTTTATATGTTTTTGTGCAGATTGAAGCCAGTGGTCCTTTTTGTCTTTCATTTTAAAGTTAATGCTAACCACTAACACTAACCATCTAGCAATTCTATGGATAAATGCACGTAAAATTTGTGCTGATTTTATAAGATGGTAAAAAAAAAAACATGGGCTAGTAATTATATAGCACTATTCTACTCTGAGTACTCAAAGCACTTTTTTTTTACAAAAAAGCCTCATTCACCCAATCACTCACACATTCATACAATAACTTTTTTCTATATCTTGTCTGACATTCTCACACACTTAGACTCTGATGAATACTTCAGGGACAACTCAGGGTTCAGTATCTTGCCCAAGGACACTTTGACTTGTGGAGAGAGGAGGCGAGCCACTCTACTCCCACTCTTCCTTAAAATTGAGCTTTAAAACATGTGTTTACTGTTATTAATTTAACCCAACCTATGATGTTTCTGACCCAAGTCATGTTCTCCTTCTGTCTGCTCCTTCTAGCATATAATTTACCTCCATCTCCCCCTATTCCAGCATAATGGCCTCCTTCACTACATCCATGAATCTTTTCTGTTTCTGTCTTTGTCTTTTTATGTCTCTCTAACTTTGTCTCCAAACTGCTAAATTGAGGCAGGCAGCCAGTGGAGTGAGGCTAGAACAGGGGTTATATGCTCTCTTTGAAGAGTTCCTGTTAAAAGGGACGTAGTCATGCAGTATTTTGTCTCCAGAGGGTTTTGGAGTAGTCACCCAATGTGTTTGTTTAATATTCAGCTCTGTAGCCAGGTGAATCCCCATTGTGTCTTGTAGAAGCTTCTTCACAAAATCCCTCCATTCCTTCAGGAATAGTGAATATTCTTATTCTTTAAAGATCTCCCTTCTTGGTCAAGTAGTTGGTTTTCCTGATTTTTCATCATTTTTATCATCTTGTCTAACTGTTCCACATTTTGAACAAAATCTTCCACCTTTTCAGTTCGTATCTCAGCCTCAGCTATTTCTCTGATTGATGTTAGTGAATCCTGATTGAAAACCATTTAGCTGTTATTTTTAAAGTTTTGTATCGACTCCAGTTAAACTTCCAGTTTTATTTACATTCATTTTAGTTTAATTTTCATTTACATTTGCCATCTTGTGCCATCGGTTCTTAGTGGTGCTTTTTTTGTTTCTTCCCATTGTCACTCCTCTTATAAGTTCAAATATTAACCAAGAGTTTTGAGAACAGCGGTTTAACATGACAAGATATGTGGGATTGGTTACTTTATGCTTTTAATTAATAAAAACATATAACCTTATAATTAACATAATAATTAGTAGATGACCTGCTTAACCCCCTCAGATACAGACATCCTAAGTCTTAAAGACAAACTGGATGACCTCTAATTCTCTGATGTTTAACGGACACAATAAGCACAGTTTTCTTTATAGTTAAATAATTCCAAGTGAATTGAAATGAAGACCTTACCACAAAACAGGGATTTAAGTTTGGTAAGCAGTTATTTCAAGAATAATGGCTTTGAGAGGCTGTCCTTTCACTGATGTGCTTTCTACTATGTTAAAGCACACAGAAGTACACACAGAAGCCCATAACAGCTGATTTTTTGTAGTGATTTACTAAAAGTGTGATCAGAAGTTCAGAGATGTATGTATGACAGATTTGATTTGGAGTAACCTGTACAGTTTCATTTCTGATCTTGACGTTCATAACTACATGAATGGGACTGTGCTAAAAAAAAAAAAAAAGAAAGACAACCATGGTTTCCAAACGGACAGGAAATGAGTGTATGCTAAATCCCTCCCAAAACACAGTTTAATTAAACTTTCATAGCTATAACAAGGTCAGACCCAAATGCTCTCGGTTTAGTATCAGCAAAAGGCTATCCATAAAGTTTTTCTTGCAGTTGGTAATTAAGTTCCTGTGGGACTAAAACTGTTCCAGTAGCAAACTACACAAGGTCAGACACAAATACATCTGAAGCAGTGTACAGTCCAGCCTGATCTCTTTTAGTCTTTCAGCCTCAGTGGGATCCATTGTTTTCTTTGCTTTTTTTTATTACTTGGCTGCATTTCCTACCCTGAGGTGGAGCCTACTAATGTAACGGGTTCACTCCAACAGTAATCCCTTCCTGTTTATCTATTTGCATTTTCCACAAACCCTTCATACTACACACCCAAATCACTGGGTTAAAAATGTTCCCAGTTTGGTTCACTGTTTACACACTTTTCTGACAGGATCAGATATAATTTTCTCTGTAACCCACTGTTGAATTGTTGGATGTTGTGAGTAATATATCCCAGAAAGTTGATTCTGTTCATCTGGATGTTGTGTCTTTAGTGGGAGAAACATTTCGTCACTCATTCAAGTGACTTCTTCAGTCTCAGCTGACTGCAGGTTTCCCCAACCTAAACAGTACACTTGCATAATGACCAAAACTAGCATTACTGGCTAACAATGGGTCATGAACTCAGTTTCATAAACAGTAATATGCAAATTATAAGGGCCAATGATCAAGGGCCATGAGTACCACTCACTGAGAGTTGGAGAGTTGGCTGCAGTCACAGCATTTTAAGATGGTGAAAGATGTACCCTTACCTTTACCCTGAGATTTGATTTTCACTCAGGTGTCATACACATCCTTGAACCAATGTGCTGAATCAGTGGTGTTCCAGGATAGGATAATAGAGCTCCCTCTTCCATTTCCTCTATATACAAATTGGTCACAGTGGGGGAAACTGGAGAACCAATGGCACACCCATGTTTCTGCCTGTAGTACTTGTGTGTGAAATATGTGGCATGAAGACACAGCAGACACACTTGGTTCATGCTGATCATGGTTCATGCTGTTTTTGGAAGTAAATCCCCTGTGGATAAGTTAATTTATTGGTCCTCTTGCTTGTCATCATTCCACACTGTAAGAAATCTTGTAGTGTTTTTAGATAGCTCTTTTAAATTAGAGAAGTAAGTGTCCACAATTGTGAAACCTGGACCTGGACACGCTGACCTGGATAAGCTGAAGGAGGTGGCTGGGGAGAAGGAGGTCTGGGGTTCTCTGCTTAGGCTACTAGCCTCTATGAACCAGTCGCAGATAAGTGGAAGAAAATGTATGCATGACATAACTGTTTATATCAAATGTGCAGCATTTTTTGGTAATAGTTTAATAAAACAGCTATATATTCTAACTTGAGGTCTATTATATAGCAAATGCAGAAAAATGTTTAAGAAAGTAAATAAGCGGGTGTTCTAAAGGATATGAATTCAAAGGAGCTTGCAAAGAAAAGTGTCTGGACTTCTTTAAGTTACTTGAAGACGTTTCACCTCTCATCCGAGAAGCTTCTTCAGTTCACTTCTTCGAACTGAAGAAGCTTCTCGGACGAGAGGTGAAACGTCTTCAAGTAACTTAAAGAAGTCCAGACGCTTTTCTTTGCAAGCTCCTTTGACTACGATGACCTGGATGACTGAGAACCTTCACAGACAAAGGATATGAATGTTTGCCTGCAGGACACCTGGAGAGATGTATAAATTTTTTTTCTTTTTCTTGAGTCTTGAGTGATATTTTCGTAGTTTCCCATCATTCTTACCACACACACACACACACACACACGCACCCCTCATCTGTTTGGTTGCTGAATGTCGCTGGGTGATGACGTACATCCACGTTCCCGGTGCAGCTTGTCAACAAAAACCCAAAACAAATTGGCGGACGCATAAAGGTGCAGCTGAAGCGCTGAAGGTAGGACATTAATAGATGTGCTGTTCTCATATAGATGTGAAGGAGAGCTTCTACCCTCCTGCTTGTGTTTACAAACAACCCGTGTCTCACTCTGAGCTGAGCTCGCTAGCACCTGCTAGCTGCTTGTTCTTGTCATGTTAGCATACAGTGCAGTCGCAGGATCTGTTCTCAGTGTAAATCTCAAGTTGCCGCCAGTCTTGGAAAAGCAAAGATCGCTGACGGGTTTCAATAGTTGAGACTGAGTTTCCTGCAAGAAGCAGCAAGAAGTTTGTTTGATTCGGAAACAGACGTCCACTGTGAGAAGGAGCGCATTTCTTTTAATCATTCATGGTACAGTTGTTTGGACATACATCCTAATACTTAGAGTGGACTGTGAGAAAACATTAAACGAACGGGATTTTAGTACATATATTAGTTTCCCAAATGTTTCTGCTCAGCACACTTGCTCTGTAACTAGAAATCATGTTCAACAAAGTCTGAGTTTAAAAATAAACTCTGAGTTGATCACCTCTGAGATGGGCAACTTTGAATTTTCTGTTTGAGAACAGCTGATCAGAGTAAATTTAATCAACTTAGAGTATGTTCACCTTGAGTTAACTGCGTGCGTGAGTAAAAGCCGTCGTCAGTGGAGCTCTATATATGTTATTTTATGACGTCTGTTGTCATCATTTACTCGAATTTTCGTTAAGCTAATTATTCAGCTGTAACCTGACAGGAGCGAGATGTGGGAGCCTGACGATCTGGAAAAGAGATCAGACACAGTTAGTGTGTCACCTTCTATTTTTAAATTGAGTCGGTTTTGTTAAATTACTGTTGTGTGTTTCATGGAGGAGGCCATAGTGATGCAGTGGTTAGCAGTGTTACCTCACAGCAAGACGTTTCATACCCTGCTGCGGTCTTTTTGTTTGGAGTTTGCATATTCTTCCTGTGTCTTTGTGGGCTCTCTTCAACTAATCCAGCTTCCTCTTACAGTACAATGACATCCATGTTACTGTGATTGGTCATTATAAATTGATCATAGGCATGAAAGTGAGTGTAAGTGATTGTTAGCCATTTACAATGGACTGGGCTAAAATACATGTAAAGGGAGTCTGCTCAAGTTTTTATTTTTCCTTTTTCAGTTTGTAAAATTCTGTGTTGATGTTTAAGAGTCGGTGATGTTTAAGGCTTTCCAACGGTCCAATTCTGTTTGTGATCTTTAAATTAAAATAAATTATAAAGCATGCTATAACCGGCCTCTAGTCACATACATAAAATGCAATGTCAATTTTGGCTACTGTATTGGCTACAGTGGCAACATGGCCAAGTTGAGCTTTTTACAACCATGTTATCATAACTATGTAACTATGTAACTGCTCTAATGACCTGATACACAGCCTTTAATTAGGTCTAAACACAGGCTGTGTGCAGTGGAGAAGGTTGTTAGATTGATAAACAGCACCATGAAGCCAGACACATGTTTGAGAGCACTGCACCTTTAATTACATCTTTCCAACATCTGCTTCAGTACTAAATGCTCATGTCAATGCTCTGAAGTGTGATGTGCAAAAATAGCAGCACTCTTACAAATTGAAAAGCAGTCTTGTAGACATTGTGAGGACAGGTCTCCAGTAGACCCACATGGACTGATTCTTATATAGCGCTTTTCTACTCTTCCGGAGTACTCAAAGTGCTGTACACAACATGCCTCATTCACCCCATTCACACCCACTCATACAAGCACTTCTAAACACAAGTGCAAACTAACCAACATTCACACTCCGATGAACGCTTGGGGAACTTGGGGTTGTGCCCAAGGATATTTGGGCCCATGCAGACTGGGGAAGCCAAGGATCGAACCACCAACCTTCCAATCAGTAGCTGATCTGCTCCACCTGAGCCACCCCTGGCTTGAAAGACCTGTAGAGAGTCAAAGCTTCTTCTGTTTAGATCCTATTGACACAAGCTCTCTTTTAATCATCTTGGCTTGAACTAAATAGCAAATGAGTTTGCTCACTGCTGACGTCTGCCAATTTTTTGTGACAAAAAGAAGGGCTGAATTCCACAACATCATAGAAAGTAATGTGAAGCTGAGACATCCAGCCATGCTTATGCTTATAGCAACTGACTCTTTTTAGTGAGGTTAATTCATTTCTTTTATTTTGGTTTCTAGTTTTGATGTATTTTTTGTTTCCCTAGGTTGGAATGAAACTAGATACTTATTTTTTGGTAATTAGTGAATACCCTTTGATACCTTGTTGTGTCCTAAATGTTATGCAACCATCTGCCACGAGATGGAGCATTGTTGTAGGAATTAGACCAGCTGTCGTTTGGATTTTACAAGGAGGATGTCGAACAATTTGAAAATTTGCAAATTTGCAAAACCTGTCGTAAAACTATTGCTGTTAAAGGTTGCAGTACAAGAAATTTATTCCACTGAAAAATTAAGACTGTTTTCAACTCTGCATGTCAATGTCTCCCCGCATACCAAAGAAAACTTTAAATAAAACCAGCTCTGTTACCTGTGACTGTTCTTCATGAGTTGTTTTTTTTGGCACTATCCATCTTCATGGATACAAGCAGTGGAAATGAGATTTCTGTGAAAGGTGGATGGGCTTTCCCTTCGTGACGGGGTGAGTTCAGTTAGTCAAGAGAGGCTCAGAGTAGAGCCGCTGCTCCTCTACATCAAAATGAGTCAGCTGAGGTGGGCGCCTCCTGGATAAAGTATTCCAATTAGTCATGTCCTAGTGAGACGAGGCTCCGGAGGAGACCCCTCACTAGACCCAGAGAATATATATACTGGATGGCCTGGGAGTGCTTCGATGTTTCTTTGGATAAGCTGGAGGAGGTTGCTGACAAGTTGAAGGTCTGGGCTTTCCTGCTTGTCTGGGACTTATGGTCCTGTAAATTTATGACCATCTGTGTACATTTTTTGGTTGGACAGAGGAGGGGAGAGGTGGTTTTCACTGATGTGAGAAGAGCTGGCATGCAGTCCTTCAAGATCTTGACTGCACAGATGTCCGAGTGACATCTGTTGTCAGATGAAGGCAGTGTACAAAGTATGTGCTACAGCTGGTCTGTGGGCAGCTCTTGCTTACAGTTTTGTTGGTCCGTGAGCCACCCGCAGAAAAGAACGAAGTCATAACATACAAAGAGCTGAATTGAAGCAGAGTGTTAAAAATAATAAGAAGTGTCTGCTGCAACCACTATCTGTGCTTTTCATTCTTTAAATTGTTGGTCTTAGAAGTTTTTTTGCCATTCTCCTCTTTCCGCGAACTCCGCTATGTGTCATGAAATATTAGATACGTTTACACCGGCAGGACACTGGTGGGACGGGGCACTGGAACATGTGTAAGGCAACATCAAGCATGCCCACAAAACGACACCCATCCCCTACCTGGGACTCTGCTCCTGCTGAAACGCATCCAGTCGTCAGGTCTGCCAATCCCCATGCTAACAGTCTCTAGCTTTTAAAGAGCCAGAGTTTTAGCTTTAGTTTCAAAAGATTTACATCAATAATGATCAGACCATGGTCATACAGAAAATTACAAATTTACAAAAGCAAAGAAGTAAAAACCATTTTATTTTATTTTCCGAAAAATACTTTGCATTCACGAACCTCTTCGTGGTTTCTTAATTTCTTTATGTGAGAGAATGATGAAGAGTTGCAAAATGAGACAAGCTCACTCTATCTGTCTATATTTCTTTATGTCATAAAATAAAATAAAATAAATTATTGACCACTTTGACAAGTACAGTTACAGGTCAAGTACAGTGGATAGAAACATTGTCAATTTTTTTTTCTCTAATGAAGAGCACAAGCATGTGGCTGCTCGATGAGGGAATCCAGAAATGCGCTTCAATGAAAAGACAATTACAGACTTGAATCTTTTTTTATTTTATTTTATTTTTTTTAGGTGGTATGTCCACTCCACTTAATCCCTTAAAGCTGGCTTGGCCAACTCGAGGCCTCGAGGGCCGGTGTCCTGCAGGTTTTAGATCTCACCCTGGGTCTACACACCTGAATCACATGATTAGTTCATTACCAGGCCTCTGGAGAACTTCAAGACATGTTGAGGAGGTAATTTAGCCATTCAAATCAGCTGTGATGGATCAAGGACACATCTAAAACCTGCAGGACACCGGCCCTCGAGGCCTGGGTTTGGACACCACAGCCTCAAAGGGAAATCAGTACAAAGTTGTTCTGAGTGATCGTCTTTGTCCTGTAATCAAACATTTTTGTCATGCTGACCTCACACGTGGGGCCATTGAAAGGTTTGATGTAATGAAATGATGTTAACCAAATGCAGTAGTAAGTACCTATTAAAGTACTCGGAAAACTTAAGTGATCTTTTAATCAGTTTGTGGTCTGTCTGTCTGCAGGGATGCACACGTCAGTGCGTGAAATTAATCTCTGCTCAGACACCTCCTACTTCCTGCGGGTGGACTGGGAAGGGTGCAACTTTAGTACCGGCTTCCAGTTGCTGCTTACTGATGGACAAGATGCATGGAGAGGGGAAGGTAAAAACAAAAATTACTCAGCATGACTTCACAGTTTATTACCTTATATTATATACTCTTATCTCTTTTACATCACATGCCATTTTTATACACAGTCCTCAGTTTTCAGAGGCTCAAGATAAACTTCAAAGGCTTAAAGTCCTTTGAGATAAATGTTGCCTGGGACATTGGAAATTGGTACCAATTTCACTGAGCAACTGCTGGCAACCTCCAGTAACCACCTGCTAATCATTCCTGAAAATACATTTTTCCTTATCAACCAGTGGTTACCAAGGGGTCACTAATGGGCTTCTGGGCCTGTGTGACGGGGCCAAGTTGTTTTCTGCTGTTCTGGTGTAGCTGACTTGGCCATTCTGAAAGTTTTTGCTATATCTTTGATAGATGAATTTAGTTTGTTCTTCAGAAAGCTGCTGCATGCTAAGCTGAAAATTAGTTTAGAAAATGCTAAATGCAAAAAATAAAGACAAAGAATGTTTTGTTGCAAGCTCAGTAATTCAGACAAAGATCCTTGATACCATTTATCTAGACCCAAGTGACTTCTTCCGTCTCTACAGTCTGAATCTGAAGAGGTTCAAGAAGTCAGTTGGATGAGTGATGACTAAAAACCAGATGACTATAAACCACTGAAACCGCTGTATTCAGAGGAACTGAATGACCTTTTTGGTTGATTCAGTTCAGAAACTAACAATTCTCGAAATATATGTGAAACTTAAATCAGTAATTTGTAACATACTGATTTGAGGAATAGCTGTAGCTCAGGATGTAGGACACGTCATCTACTAATGGGAAAGTTGGTGGTTCTGGGATGTACACAGTGCTTAGTAAATGTATTAAATCAACACACAGTGCAACGTTTATACCACAGCAGCCCTGTATTTACAGTAATTATCAAAATCATTAAGGGCCCAAGCACGAAATGTGTGAAGGCCTTATTGTAATCACTCCATTCATTATTGTTATTATTAAAGCAAATGAAGGGGCTTTTTGGGGAGTTTAACATATTTAAAAACTCATGAAATATTGCACACGTGTCAAGTCTGGTGAAAATTTTATTATTATTTTTGTTTCAGACATGGGTGGGGCAAAATGGCTCGGAAAACCCCCCTACACAGTGAGGAAAAATTACGTCCCCGTGCTGGGTTTCACATAGTTGTATGAAATTTGGTACACGTGTGTAACATGCAAATCCATGGGTCCGATAGACCCATGTCCCAAAGCCAACAGAAAGACCGCCACTTCGAGTTGAATGTGACATTTTGGCACAGCTTTGACCATTTCCAGTTGTTGTACTTTCGAGAACTTCTCCTAGGGGTTTTATCAGATGAACTTCACATTTGGTCAGTCTAAACTGCAGACCTAGGCAATATTGAATTGTAGATCTTTTGAGTTTTTGTCAAAGGGCGTGGCCGTGGCGCCCTGGCAAATTTCGATTATTCGCCATCAAATTTTATTTGCTCTAATTCACATACATTGTCCAATCTGGACCAAATGTCTGGCTTCATTTTTTAGCACTGGAGGTTCCAGCCTTAATTCATTAACAGTAACAGATTCTGATGTTGCTAAACTTAAATGTGCCCACTGTACACTTTTTTTCCCTCAAAAATCAACACTGTTTCCATCTCATTGAGTAACATGCTGAATTAGCTGCTAGAGGATTTGGGATAATCTTTTTCTTAATTTTAATTTTAGATGTGATGCTCTTTTTATTTATTTTTTCCTATACAGTGAGGGGTGAAGTGGTGTGCAATGAGGCAGAGGAACTGGAGATGCCATTGGAAAGATATATCGAGGACATCGAGCAAGCCTTTACAGGGAGAGAAAACTCCAACACCTACAACTTCACTTTGACACCTAATCCCCCAGGTCACAGTTCCACTTTGACACTGACATATGAGAAGATGCAGAAGGATATCTCAGTAAGTGCTGCATGTCTAACTCATGAATGTCACCCTTTCCCTAATATCTCACTATGACACCCAGATAGCAGTGGGTTAGATAAACAGTGTAGTGTGGTTAAGCTGGCCCATTTTGAGTCGACTTTTCAGTCGAGCGACGGTTTTGGGATCGGCCCGAGTTTCGCCTTAATCGTGTGTTGTGCATCGTGTAGTATACATAGGGTAACGAGAAGCGATTAACACCTCACGACGAGCTCCCGATCAACAATTGTATGGTTGCAAGAAAATCAAACCTGTTTGAAATCCTGTCGCCCGTCGTGATGGTAACAAAGCAACCTCTCACACTGCACACGCGCAAACACAGAAATGAAAGTGAAAAAGACAGAGTAGCATGGCAGTGCAGCGTGTGATCTGGACACAAGAGATGGATGCCCAACTTGTAGAACTTTGGCAAGCACAGTGTGAGCACTCAGGTCGCATCAGAGCATCGGGCCATATAGTGTGGGACCCTGCCTCGTGACCTACAAACTTCTAACCCCTGCGATTCAATCGTACAGTTTGAGCAGGAGCTGAATAACGGGACTGAAAAAAATCGCACAGTGTATGCCCAGCTTTAGATGTGCTTCACACGTTTCTAACATTTTTCAAACATTTTGATTAGTTAAATGTCAGCAAGCCTTGTATTTTGACTTTTGCACTACTTTTCTGCAGGTTAAATGAAACTACCATGTTTTCTGGTTGTCATGGTTCCTCAGTGTATTTTTTTGTCTTTTTGTGGTTACTTTGTATCTCTGTAGTGTGCTTATTTTTGTCTCTTTCTTCATATTTTGTGGTTATTTGTTGTAGTTTTATGAATCTTTTTGATTTGTTTCTTGTATTTTCTGTTGCTCTTCGTCGTTTGAATCTTTGTTCTTGGTTTGTGGCTTCACATTTAATATTGATTAGTGGCTTTATGAAGTATGACCTTTAGTATATTTGCACTGCTGGTGTTTCATATTTCGACAGACAGAGTGATGGTATTTGGCAGTTGACTGAGTAATGCTTCTTTAAAGGTTCACTGTGTGAATAAACGTACAAGATTTTGACACAGGGCCTATGTTCTCATCGTAGTTGTGAAAAAATGGAAATGTTGAGTGCTTCCATAACAGCAAAAGGGAAATGAATCTATGTTGCAATTTTTAAAAAAAAATGAAAGTACCATGTGTCAGTTTACTGACGTGTGCAGCAATGTGTTATTAGAGGTGACCAAGGCTTTTCTTCCGCAACAGAGAAAAGCCCAGTTATTCATCTGTCATAAGCTTTTGAGTCATAACATGAGCCTTCACTGTAATGTCTCCCTATTTCTGCTCCTGTCAAGCTCTGCTGAATGCCAGCAGAGCCCAGAAATGAGTCTCACACTTGGAAATAGTCAACCACTTCAAGGAGCACCTAACTTTAGTATTTTAGATGGTATCTTTGGACACTGGCTGCGTTTTCTCTCCTTTTCACTCCTTTTCACTCTTTCCAGTCCTTGTATCTGACTATTTGCGCGCCCAGTTTTATCTGATCTCAGAAGCTGAGCAGGGTCAGATGGTTGAATACCAGGTGCTGTAAGCTATTATGCAGCTGTGGTTTAGGTAGTAGAGCGGGCCGTTTACCATTCCAGCGTTTTGAAGTATTCCTGAGCAAGATACTGAAACCTGAGTTTTGAGTGTGTGAATATTAGATAAGGAGCTTGCGTACAGAAAACAGCATGTGGATGAATGTGTGTGTGACTGGTTGAATGAAGCTTGTAGCAAAATGTGCTTTAAGTGCTCCAGGTAGAAAAGTGCTATATAAGTATCAGTTCATTTACCATTTCAGAGGAAAATTGTATTTGTTTGTTTGTTTGTTAAGCCACTCCTTCCATTTCTGATGAGGCTTTAAGAAACACCAGATGGATCAACTAGAAGCCCAGACACAGCTCTCAGGTTCTGAATCAGGGCTGCTAATAACAAATTGCCTAACTATACAATGTAACACTGAATTGAAGAGCCGGGATTAAATTGTTTCTATGTTTAATTTAGGTTTTTTTTTTTTGACACCCTTGAAAATGTGCATAAATGTGCATAATATAATGTTATTGTGAAGGTTGCTGGTTCGATCCCCAGCGCTGTCTGTCCTGGTCATTGTGTCCTTGGGCAAGACACTTCACCTACCGCCTACTGGTGCTGGCCAGAGGGGCCGATGGCGCGATATGGCAGCCTCGCTTCTGTCAGTCTGCCCCAGGGCAGCTGTGGCTACAACTGTAGCTTGCCTCCACCAGTGTGTGAATGTGAGAGTGAATGAATAGTGGAATTGTAAAGCGCTTTGACTGTCTAGAAAAGCGCTATATAAATGCAGTCCATTATTATTATTATTATTATTATTATTATTATTATTAGTTGTTAATGGGAACACATCTTAGATTTTTAGTGTTAGACTATTAGGTGGGGAGATAAAGGAGAAATGCAACATTCACTCTTCTTGGTTGTAAATTTGGAGTAAGTGGGGGACCAGTCCTGAAATAAAAGTGTCTAGCTGTTAATTTATGTGAATCAGTGAGTCAGAGCTCCAAACAGTACTGTTGCTATGATGACATGGGAAACCTATTGCTCTCAATATTTTGTGTCCAGCCGGCCTGCTGGTGCCTAAAACCAGTCAACAACATCCAGTTTGATTAGCAGCTTTACAACCTACTGCTCCTCACATAAGCCCTCAGGTAACAGGTGGAGGTAGGCTTATGATGACTAAGAGCACAAGACTAACTCAGTGAATACAACGAGAAGATAACTAGAACGTTTTTCCCAGAGCGTCTTAGAAAAGCCATTTTCATTTCAATATGTAATATTTCAGTCACATGTTATTTACTTACCATTTGTAAGAGTTGATGAAGTAATAGCTGGCAAAGGTTAGACACAGAAAAAACAGAAATTGTGGAAATGCAGGAAGGGATAAATTACTGGTTTGTCTATTCAGTAGAAATTGCAGTTCCTCAAATGTTCTGCGAGTAAATAGTGAGTAAATAGTGAAATGTAAAGTCTTCCACTTCAGAGAAGAAAAGATTGTTTGTCACGTAATTCTCCCTTCATACAACCCGAACAAGAGCCGAATTGTGACTGTAACTCACCACAATTGGCTTTGTTGATACTTAAAGTTGTGGTGTGGCTGTGTTGATTGAAACGCAGGGGAAAACTATCCCTAAAGAATAAAACACTTTTTATTTCTTTTGTTTGTGCCAGGCTTTAAAGATGCTTTTTAATGCTGTGAAGCTGAGTATTTTTACATTGTAGTCTGTGGGTAGTTTACGCTGGCATCAAATGATTAATCCAGGAACTGCTACTTAATTAAAACAGTACGTGGAGGATATTATATCAGCATTTGGTGTTCATTTTCTGCTGTTTATCTCTCTTATCCAGTCTGGAGACACACAACTATTACTCCCCCAATGAAACACAGTTATTTATGGAGCTGTGGATCACAGGGGTCAGAAGTTAGAGCTGATATCCACATTTGTGCTCCATGTCTTTGTGTGAATGCAAACATGTTTGAGAGAAACGTTTGTTCCCCAGAGGCCACTGATCACTATGCTTGTGCTATGAGTGAGATGGCCCATAACCTCAAATTAAGTCTAAACATAGTAGTTTAACTTTAATACTGTCAAATCAGACAGTTTTGGTTAGAGTTTTATTTCATTCTTTAAGTTTTCGCTCTCTCTGATAGCCTTTCTTTAGTATTTAACCTCTCAAAATACATTTAGTAGTTCATCAGTAATGAAATACTTGGTAGTAGGGCTTTCATGTTATGATATGGTTATGACAGCCCAAAGATCTTATCAAGAATATCAAATCATCTGTCAGTTATTTTGGATAAATATGTTATGAACATGTGCCAGTAATACAGGTCCATGACAACACCACAGCTTGGTAGTTGTAGCTCTAAAACATATATTTAGGTCACAAAGACACAAAGTGACTGCCTTTACAAAACTAAACAAGTCAGTTTGTTTGGTTGATTTTTCACTCCTTTCTTCCAGTTCAGGCTGGGCTGCGTTCTGCTGAAGGCCGTCCCAGAGCCAGCAGAGGCGGTGAGAAATTTACTGATTTACAGTCTGCAGAGGGGAAATAACCTGCAGCACCACAACCAGAGACTACAGGAGGAGAACGAGAGACTTCGAGGAGAAGAGCAACACATCACTGCAGAGTAAGTACATGCATGGATGAACACACATGCATACAAAATCACAGTAAAATCAACTTTACACCCAAACCACACAAACTGTGGAAGGTGCGAGTATGTAATCGTGTGCTAGCACATAGTGCACAGAAAATACAGGAATATTTTGGTCCACACCAAAACTGTTGCTTTGTCTTCCTGTCACTGCACACTCTGTTTCAGATGTTTTTTTTCTATCCTTGGCTCTATATAATGTCATAAAGTGTGAGCATTTTTAATATGATCATCTAGTTTAATCCATGTTAAATGGACTGTAATTTATGTTTTGTTTTTTACTCTCAACCTTTTACACTAGTAGACTACCTGTTCTAAATCTTGAGTCACCATAAACATTGTTATATTTGAAGAGGCTGAGTCAGGTTTCAAAATTCATTACAGGATAGAAACAGCTCTAGTACAGGTTACAAATTATCTCCTTAGGAATTAAAAGTCCTCTTCACACACTAAGGATAACGATAGAGTTCCACAGGGTTCCGTGCTAGGACCAATTCTATTTAAAATATACATGCTTCCCTTAGGCAGTATCATCAGAAGGCATGGCATACATTTTCACCAACTTGATCTTTCCATGAAGC
Organism: Perissodus microlepis; assembly: GCF_051167445.1. Lineage (NCBI taxonomy): Eukaryota > Metazoa > Chordata > Actinopteri > Cichliformes > Cichlidae > Perissodus > Perissodus microlepis. The sequence goes on along the minus strand of NC_140467.1, from coordinate 56,058,833 downwards.
CAGATTACACAGACTAATTAGTATATTTGGTATGCTAAAGAACTTTTTTGTTTCTGTACATTCAAGACTGAAGCGTTACGTTGGTGGTAAGGAAGCCCTGGAGGCAGAGCTTTACTCTCGGTTTGTCCTGGTTCTGAATGAGAAGAAAGCAAAGATCCGCAGTCTACAGCAGGATGTCACAAACCTGGAGGAAATGAGGTGCACTGCTTATACCACATTGACTCTCAAACACTGAAGCTTTTCCAAATGTTTAAAAAGTCGATTTTTAGCTGTGAGTTTTAAGGCAAGCATTTTTTAAAATGAAATATATGCCATAATTGCTTATTAAACAGGTCAAGGGTATTTTTCCTTAATTACAACATTCCTCTGATTTCTTTGTTGTAAAAGTTATGTTAAGCAGTCTGAGTGAATCATGTGTAATGTATGGTTTCTGATACAGGAGTAATGACCAACGAAAGAAAGACTCAGTAAAGTCAGGTCAGACAAGAGGTCAGGATGATGGTGTTGAAGCGGATGATTATGGAGGCAGTACTGATGAGGACCCAGTGGAGACGCAGTCGACTCCAGCCTCCAGTTTGGGTAAGACTGGTGACACTGGGAAAAAACAATTAAGTACAATTTCGTCAAAACATCAAAACAAATTACTAAAAATCAAACTGGGAATCATTGTTGGTGAGTTTTTAGCTGCTTTTAAAAAGAGATCAGAATTGACTGTTCTCAAGCTCAGAGGAAAAGACTTCGAGAGTCTGGGGCCGGTGTTACAAAAGCTCTGTCTCCTTTAGTTCTCAGCCTTGTATGATGCACAGGCAGCAGGCCCTCAACCTGAACACCCAGAGTGAAAACTGAGTCTGAAGTTACACCAATGTTCTTGACTGAAGATTTAGCACAAGAGGTAAGAGGACCTAGAGTTTCCATTACCTTAGCCATCAATCTGTCAGGGATACAAAAAATGAATTTCTGTTTTCTCTTCATTAAGTTGGAGAAAATTGTCATCCAAATAACTATTAATAGAGTCTAAGCGCCTATGCGGGATAGATTAGAAGTATCTTGGGGATTAAAAGAGATGTACAACTAAATCTCATCTGTCTAGCAGTGATAAGAAGTGTATTTAAAAAGGCTCAAAGTGTGTTGAAGAGTGTGTAAGTGTGTAACAGATATAACAGAAACAGTAAAGGACCCAAAACAGAACCTTGTGGCACAACGTCAATAAGAAAAGAAGGAGCAGTTCTTAGAAGCTGCCACAGAAAATTAAATAACCAAGTAAACTTAATCTTAATCTATTAATTAATCTCTTAAATTAATCTCCAAACATTCTTGTTAAACCATTACTTTGAGGAGGTACTTGTGCTCCTTTTGTCATGACCAACTTGTTTTAGTTCATAAATAGATGTCACGATATTTTCCTTGCGAATTTACTGAAAGATTCCTAGCTTTTAATGTCATTGATAGTAAGCTTTTCTGGTTTAGTGGTAACTAAACAGGTAGAAACCATAATACCACCACAATGTTTTACAGATGTAATTATGCCAAATTCTGTTATTGTCTTTTCTCCAAACTGAACACTTATTTAAAGTAAACATGCTATTTTGGCCACATCCATCCAGAACATTGTCTCGTGGCTCATCTATGTCATCTTTAGTAAACTGTAGATGAGCAGCAGCGTTCTTTTTGGAGAGCAGTGCTTTCTCCTTCTAGCCCTGCCCTAAACACCAGAGAACCTCAGGGCCTTCAGAGTTACCTTGTCTTCCTTCGTGACCTCCCTGACTCAAGTAGAGGGTAATGCCGATCTTCAAGTCATTTCGTTGAATAAAAACAAGGTGCTCACCTGTACTGGATCATCCCATTGATTAAAAGGCCAGACTCTAATTTCTGCTATAAATTTGCTGGTAATCCTAGAGGTTTGCATACTTTTTCTCCTCACTCATATGTATTCTCAGGAAAATTTTTGTTTCATTTCTTTTACTGGTTTCAGTTTGTCTACTTTTAGATCTTGCATATATATTATTAAATATAAAAAAAATCATGAAGCCATGTCCATTTTAATCTGAGTCTTACTTACATATTTTTGTACTTTGGAGTTTGGCGGAGAAGTGCTTTTACCGTTTTTTTTTTTACTTTGCTAGCTGATGGAAAACACCTGTTAAGATGAGTGTCACATGTCCCTGAGAGCAGATCTGAAACACCACCACCTTCACATTTATTGCTCTAAAGTTGGCAAACCAGCAAACGTTGGGCATTTCCACACTTTGACTTGTCAGCTATGACTTAAAATACATCATTGGGAGCTGTTGTCGTGGGAGCTAAGTGTGTTTGGACTATCAAGAGACTTTGTTTTCCTACTCAGAAACTAACCATGACCTCAGTTAGCAGTTATGCAATGCAGAGTAGTGTGCATCCATGTAATGACTTCAATAAACACCTTTAAATGTGTGGTGGAAGCAGGGCAGACAGCAGTTTTGGAAGCCTCAGTGTATATCCCCGACTCCATTAATGAGAGGTGAGCAATTATTGAACAGTCATCAGCCTTTCCCTTGCCCAGTGGTCTGCTGGTGTTGTTAACCTGCCAGCTAAGAAGCCCTGTTAACTGCCAATCATATTAAAAATGAAACCAATCACAACATTGTTGTCCCTTCAGGCTGTGTGCTAGCCAACATTAATGCCTTAACCTGAGTCCTACATACAGAACAAATAGAGAAGGTGCCAAAACCCTCAGACCAGTCAGAAGATCGTACTCAGTCTAAAAAGATCAGTTTTGACTTTGGAAGTAACATGTCTGCTGAATCGAAAGATTGTGTCACAAATATGATTAATTCAGTGCCAGAACTGTTTTCACAGCATGAGTTAGATTTTGGACAGACAGAAAAAGTACACCACCAAATAAAGCTTAGTGAGGAAACGCCTCCAAGAACTACTCGACATTGGAGTGATACGAGAATCTGAATCTCCTTTTGCCACCCCAATTGTAGTTGTCAGGAAAAAGGACGGGTCTGGTAGTTTGTGCATCAATTAAAGGAGGCTAAACCTCTAAACCATAAAGATGCATACACACTTCCCAATCTAGAGGAAGCATTTTCAGCTCTGGCAGGGTCAAAATGGTTCTCAGTCTTGGATCTCAAGTTCGGATACTATCAGATTGAAATGTTGGAGTCAGACAAGCAAAAAATTGCCTTAATGTATCCCTTTGGGTTCTGGGAATTTAATAAGCATTTCAAAGGCTCATGGAGCGGTGTATGGGTCTGATGAATCGTAAGGAGGTTCTCGTCTTTATTGATGATCTCATTATTTTCTTGTTATCCCTCGAAGAGCATGAACAGTGCCTGAAGAGAGTCCTGTTGAAATTGAAAAAGTTTGGCTTGAAATTAGCACTCGGCTGAGATATTTAAATATCTCAGTTAAGTACCTCAGCCATATAGCATCAGAGTATGGAGTCGAAACGGATACAGAGAAAATCAAAGCCCTCACAACTTGGCCCATCTCCACCAACTTTAAGGAGCTAAGAATCTTTTTTGGGCTTTGCTGGGTATTACCGGGGATTCATCCAGGACTACTCTAACATTTTAAGGCCATTAAATGAGCTAACCGCCGGTTACCTACCAATAAAAAAAGGGGAAGAAAAGATCCACAAAGCAATAAAGGTCTGTATACCAAAAGAGCCATTTGGCCAGAGATGGACTCACAAATGATCTGTTTGAACGTTTACCTCAGCCCCAGTGTTGGGTTTTGCAGGCCCCAAACTCCCATATATCCTCCACACGGACGCTAGTACCATTGACCTCGATGCAGCTCTTTACCAACTTCAGGATGGACAGTTGAGGGCCATAGCGTTTGCTAGCAGAGGACTTGATCAGTGTGTGTGAGTGTGATGTCTGCCGGAAGTGTAGACGTGAGAGGGCAGCCCCTCTCATGAACATTCAGACAGGTGGTCCCCTCGAGTTACTCTTTATAGTTTATCTATCTATTGAGCCAGAGCAGTCTAACACAAAAGATGTATTAGTTATGATTGATGACTTCACTAAGTTCGCAATGGCTGTCCCTACACCCAATCAATGAGCATGCACTGTTGCAAAAGTCTTCTGGGAAAAGTTTATTGTTCATAACGGTGTCCCAGACAGACTTAAGCGATCAGGGCCCCGATTTTGAATTGAACAAACTATGCAAGATTGATGGCATGAAAAAGATACGTACAACACTGTATCATCCCAGAGCCAATGCCGTTGAGAGGTTCTATAGGACGCTCCTCCAAATGCTTGGTACTTTGAGTGACAATGAAAAGTTGCATTGGAAAGAATATGTAAAACCTCTAGTACATTGGTTCTCAAACTTTTCATAATGAGTGCCACCTCATAAAATATATGGCTCTTAAAGTACCACCTTTATGAACAACATTAAAGTACAGTAGTATACGCCTATTTAACACCATATACAGTTTACACTAGAGATGGACCGATCCGATATTACGTATCGGTATCGGTCCGATACTGACCTAAATTACTGGATCGGATATCGGAGAGAAATAAAAAATGTAATCCGATCCATTAATTATCAAAAAAGCACCTCACAAAACTTGCGACACGGCGTAACTCGGCTCATGACCGTAGCACGTCGGAGCAGTATGCTCACGTGATAGAGCGGCTGTGGCGTGCAAGACCTGTCGGTGGTCTGGTTGAGCATTTTGAGCCTCGCTACCAAACTGGCATTTCATCTCTGAGAAAGTTATCCCAGAGAGAAGTAAAACAAGTGTGTAAGTTTATCTCTGAATGTTTGTAAAGCATTCCAGCGTTAAGCTTAACAACTGATATATGGAGCGACTGCCTCTTCTCTCTCCCTCTCCTGCTGCTACTTCAATCGTGAAACTGATCAATGATCAGCTGATCGGCTTTTCTGTCGTGAGTCCGTCTCTCTTGCTTGTTTTTGGCCCACTTCACGCCAGAAAGAGGAAACAACAACTGAACAACAGCAGCACGTTTAAGCTTGATAATCTGTTGTTAGAATTTATTTAATATTACTTTCTGCACCAGGATCTTTTTCTACGTAGCTGACGGCTGGTAACTGTGCAGGGGCGGATCTAGCAAAGTTTAGCCAGGGGGGCCTATAGGGCATTAACAGGGAAAAGGGGGGCACAAAGACATACTTTTCTTTCTTATTCTCATTTAAAATGTCTAGCTTTTAATAAATAATTATCTGAATCTTACACCCAAAGTTTTAATCTTATGTAAAATGTATAGAAGTCCATTACTGTATATAGTAACTATTAAGTCTAATATACCCTAGTAAGCTATAGTACTTTTTCCTTTGGGAAGGTACCATCTGTGCAGTCTGCAATTCTGTTGAAGAAAGATGTTGAATCTATTTAATTATTCTTGAAAAATAATTGATTTCTGTGCATTTTTTCACATTGCATCAAATTAAAGTTGATTACGTCGATTAAGCGTCATGAGGTGGACGGTGGGGGGTGGTTCCCTATTTTTTTTAATTTAATTTAATTTTTTTTTTTTGCTGGGAGTTTGCAACCCTATTAGTTAGGTTTCTTACTCTTTAAAATACCAGAATAGGAAGGATGGTGTAGGTTTAAGTTCATTAGATTGATCAGTATTGCTGAACTATGAAATATTTTCGGTGCAGTATATTTTTTGCATACAGGTATAACAGACTAGCTTTAGTGTTATGTTTTGTTTTGTTTTGTTTTGTTTGTAATTTGAGTTTGAACTTATACAAAATGCAGCAAGATATTAAAAAAAACAAAACAGTTTTATTGATTAAAAAACACTATATCGGATTCATATCTGTATCGGCCGATATCCAAATTTATGATATCGGTATCGGACATAAAAAAGTGGTATCGTGCCATCTCTAGTTTACACAAGACAATTTTACTTCTTATATGAATGTAATTTTTTTTAACTGTCATAAAAAGGATGTGACAAGTAATAATAATAACAACTGTACTGCTTTAAAACATTCACAGCAGGTGGGATATCCGGTCTTTAAGTGATGACATATGAACCCTGCTTCCGTGTCCAAACTACTCTAATGATGTGATGCGTTAAGTTCAAAGCTATTATCTAGTTTTGCTTCTCTCCGCGAATGTTTGGTTGTAGAAGTCAGGGCTTAGAGGTGGTGCCATTTCATGCTACTGTGGTCTCATCTTGTGAGATCGGGGAGCAAATTATTTTATCTTTCCATGGTTTATTTGCACTTTTTATGAGTTCACTGTAAGT